>NC_138235.1:37074566-37674566 GCF_964197995.2 Scardinius erythrophthalmus
AAAGTACAACCAGCAAAAACTGTAGAAAATGAAACACAGTACACATAAATATTGGATAAAATCTTTGAAAATTGTACTGATATTTTTTGGAAGACCTATTATATGCCCTTTTACGAAGTCTTGATTTGTTTTTAGGCTCTACTAGAACAGGTTTCATGCCTGAATGTTCAAAAAACACATTGTTTTCCACATATTCTTTGCACATTGTTGCAGCTCCTCTCTTTCCAGTCTGTCAGTAACACTCTGTTTACTTCCTGTCTCTATGAAGCCCCTCATTCTGAAAAGCACACTGTGCTCTGATTGGTCGGCTGGATCAGTGTGTTGTGATTGGTCAAGCTCTTCGAGTGTGTTTGGGAAATGTCCCGGCCCTTACCATAACCACCAGTTTCAACACACTACTAACTAACTCAACCAGGCCCCGCCCCTTTATTCTGCGAATTAATTATTTAAATGAGGAATATTGTGACGTGTTCGTTCCCGAGAGGAAAACTTGTTTCAGGGAGTTCAGATACAGTGACACTGATATAGAGAATAACTTTGTAACTTTGCAGAGCTTTTTCATGCTCAAACAGCAACATTACACACTAAAGAAAGATGAACGTGAAGAAGCATAATAGGACGAAATCAACATTTCTCTAAACGTTGCTTGGCATTTGTGCATTCATTTGTGCTCTGCACTTGTTGCAATGCGCTGTGTAATTGCATTCTCTGTGATTGAAACGTTTTTCAGGCCTCTTCATTATTCTGCCGGTAAAGCGCTGGCATCTGATGCCTCTAAATGCTGTCTAGATGGGCAACTCACATGGTTCTGAATACGAAGCGGGTCTGTCTCTCTTGTTTTCCCTCTGTCTGTCTGATCTAAATCACTTTTGTTCATCAGCGTGCCAGAGGAAAGCAGGATGCCCCCTCTAATAAAGAGAAGAGATTGAAAATTGGGAGGTTAATGAAATTTTTCTAAAGTGTCCGTCTGGCTGTTTAAAGGCAGATTAAATCGCCACGCCATAATTAGAGTGAATTGACCTGTGAAATGACGGCTTGTCTTCTCGGTTAAGTATTGATAAATAGGTTGGAGAGATTGGCAGATCAGGTAAATCAGCGTGTGGTCGAGGGAGAGAGTCTGATGAACGTCTGCTGTGACCTGCATGAATTTACAATCAAAGTTATCGCAAAGTTATGCTCTTTTTCCCTTTCAGAGCTGATATTCTGAAAAAAAGTCACAGGTTTATTTTCATCGCAGTGATTTTACCACTGTAGAAGTGTTGCAGACACACTGATTAATGCATTTATGCTAATTATCACAAAGAAATATTCAAAAAGCTATTGAAATAAATAGTTTCACTCTAGTTTGTTTATGATCGCCAAGCAACCTTATAACGTGGCTCATAATTTAGAATTAAATTAATGTGCAGGCACAATAATGGCTCATTCAATCAGATTTTAGAGCTGAAAGTGTCTAATTTAAATAAATGGTTCTGAATGCTTATACTGTATATTTCATTAAGAAAAGTACTCCATATAAACATTTACCATAGTAAACAATGGAAAGCTTTATGTTTATCTCACAGTTATGACTTTTTTCATGCAATTGCAAGTTTACATCTAAAGTTTACATCTGAGATATAAACTCGCAATTGTGAGAAAAAGTCCAAATTAAAAGGTCAGAATTGCGATAAAAAAAAGTCAGAATAGCAAGAAAAAAGTTGGAATTGAGAGAAAAAGTCAGAATTGTGAGAAAAAGTCAGAATTGAGAGAAAAAAAATTGGAATTGTGAGAAAAAGTCTGAAGTGTGAGAAAAAGTCAGAATTGCGAGAAAAAAGTTGGAATTGTGAGAAAGTCAAAATTTTGGGGAAAAAATTGGGGTTGAAATATATGCTGAGTCCCAATTCGCATACTATCCGTCCTAAATAGTATGCGAAACTAGAATTAGTACGTCCCAAATCGTAGCATGTTGAAATGAGTATTCCAAAGATACCCGGTCTACTATTTCCGGTTAGAATTCGAAGTGCAGATCAATGCACACTCTAACGGCTAATATTGCCCACAACCCATTGCGTGCGGAAGGGAGGAGCTTTGCGGTGATGATGGTGATGTAAACCTGGCAGTCGGATGCAGCAACGGAGATGCGCCCTCAGTTTTTAAGTGTAAGAATTCAAATGTTTAACCCTAATTAAACTTATATTTTATTGTCTGGTAATATTAATGGGTTTATGTTGTGCCAAAAAAGTACCGTGTTTATCTTGTAGGGTCCGATGAAGATAACGAGCGCCTCATTGCAGGCTACAAAACAATAAATAAAAAGGCTCTAGTACAGTGTCATGCAAGTGTCTTTTTTTTATGTATTTCTTTTGATGTTTCTGTCTGACTTATTTGTAGTAATACTGTGGCTGTACATATGTTAACTTTATCAGTCCAATCAAAAGAAACATGGTTACTACACTTTTACTATAGTAAAAGCATGGTTCATTTTCATCGGGGTATTTTTAAGTATTATACATAAGTATAAGATTAAGTATAAAATACGTTAAACAATAGTTACACTATAAACTTTAAATATTTTAACTCAGAAAATAAGTAGCGCTAGCTTTCGTTACACACATTTGCACATGAACGTCAGAACCAGCCGCCTCACAAACGACCTGCGTTTGGTTGATCTACGACGACGCCCTGCTTCACTCCTCAATTTGGTAAACACGTTGTAAATGTATTGTGGAAAAAAAGATGGGAATAGTAGCTAAATAAAATGATATTGGATATATAAGAATGATGAAATGTTAAATGTTTTGTTAACAGTCGAGGTGTGCGTAACTAGGCAACCACGTTCAAGTTCACGTTGCATGACGTCATCGAAGTATGTCCCAGAACGTGCATACTTTTTTGCTACACACTCAAAAGTATGTACTTTTTCATCACAAAAAAAGTACATACTTTTAGGTCGTAGTATAAGTAGGCGAATTGGGACTCAGCAATAGATTAATTAAATTAATTATATAAAGATGACAAACTTAAATGAAAATGAACTGAAATATAATTTTAAGTTATTTTACTAAAATAACTAAAACTGAAATTAAAGCTATATAGAAATATACAAAAAAGTAATAAAAAATACAAAAGCACATAATTATTAAAACAAAATGAAACCTGGAAATAAAATATGAATTAAAATTATAATAATATAGAAATACAACTAAAAGATACAACATAATCACTTCACAAAACTGGTAAATGTTATAGCTTAAAATCCAATTAAAGCCACAAATGGCTCATCCAATCAGATTTCAGAGCTGAAACTGTCTAATTTAAATAAATGATCTTTGACGAGGGGAGGTTCTGAACGCTTACTGTATAATTCATTAAGAAAAGTAGGCCTAAACATTAACATTTACCATGGTCAACAATGGAAAGCTTTGCAGTTATGCAGTAAAAGTATAATAGTCCATGTGTAGAATTATTTGTTTTCTGCTTTATTATTCAGCACTTCCATTGCTTTTCCTTCCCTTTAATTGTTTTCTTTATCACACAGCAGGAAACACTGTGTTTTTACGGATTACTGTTATCAGAAAGACGCCAAAAGCCCCTCATTCATATTTACAGCACACACACGTTTATCTATGACTGTCCGCACTATTTTTCTGTTATTGTTTTCATAATTCGTCTCCATCTGCAGTAGTACATCCACAGCTCAACAGGCGCTGGAAGGGCAGCGTCGTTCACCCGCGCGCAATTATGATTTTGTTCACAGCTACCTTCGCCGTTTTACAGCTTGTTATTATGCGTCGGCCTTTTCTTCTATTCTCTTCCACTGTCTCTCCGCGGTTAGTGACACTGCATAAAGTGAAACGTAGCATGAAAATGTCATTAATATGTAAATGAGAGCAGCCTGTGAAGTCTGGTTTGAAGCCGTTAAGGGCCGCGCGAGTCCCGTTTGAGCTGACACATTAAATGCTTCGTCGGAGAGCGCGAGCTGGTCTTAATTACAGCAGGTGTGCCACACAAACACAAATTACATATCTGTGGGGATGAACGTTTAATTGCACAACAAAACTGAACATGAAACGAGGATGCGAAGAATATAAAAGGGGGATATTTAACACTTAAAGAGGCGCTTTTGCCATGTTCTTTAGTGTGTAATGTTGCTGTTTGAGCATGAAAACGCTCTGCAAAGTTTCACAGTTCTTCTCTATATCAGTGTCAGTGTTTCTGAACGCCCTGAAACGCCTCCATTGTCATCTTGAGTTTTCAAACACATCACAATATTCCTCATTTAAATAATTCATACGCAGAATAAAGGGGCGGGGCCTGGCTGAGTTAGTTAGTAGTGTGTTAAACTGGCGGTTATGGTAAGGGCAGGGACATTTCCCAAACACACTTGAAGTGCTTGACCAATTATCACAACACACTGATCCAGCCGACCAATCAGAGCACAGTGTGCTTTTCAGAAGGAGGGGCTTCATAGAGACAGGAATTAAAAAGAGCGTTACTGACAGACTGGGAAGAGAGGAGCTGCAACAATGGAGAATAGGAGGAAAATAATGTGTTTTTTGAACATTCAGGCATGAAAACCTGTTCTAGTAGAGCTTGTTCTAGTTGAGAAAGGACATAATACAAAAGATCCTCTTTAATAATATATTCCGGATTAAATGCAACTCTACGGACGGCATAATTGATTTACCATTTCAGTGAACTTTGGAAACCAAAGGGATGTAAGTCTCCATGAAGTACTAGAGCAATTACACTGAATTCAAGACTGAAGGTCATTCACCTAAAAAAATAACTTCCTCAAAAGGATGATTCAGAGACCTTAAATATGAATCATTTTACAGAACTATAAAAAATAAGCACTTTCACCTATACAAGTGGCACATTTCTTGTATAGGTGAAATGCTTTTTTACCTGCTGTGTTCCTAAAATATGGATAATATTAACCCCTTTTATATATATCCCATTAAAACTCAACAAGTGAACATTGTTTTGTCTTAAAACGCTTTTAGTATGATTTTCTACAGATTTTTGTAGAAACATAGCATTAAATTCTCCTAAAATCATCTTAAAGGCATCATTATGCAACAACATAGAGTATATTAAAATGTATTACTTTAGTGTGAAATGGCACAATGCAATTTATTAACATTTAAACACATCATTCGTCTGACAGAATGTTTAAAGGGGGGTGAATTACTGTTTCACGCATACTGAGTTTTTTACACTGTTAAAGAGTTGGATTCCCATGCTAAACATGGTCAAAGTTTCAAAAGTTAAGTTGTACGTTTGAAGGAGTATTTTTGTTCCAAAAATTGTCCTTCCGGTTTGTCACAAGTTTCGGAAAGTTTTTTTCGAGTATGGCTCTGTCTTACGTAAGATAGAGCGGAATTTACTTATATGGGTCCTAAGGGCACTTCTCCGGTAAGATCGCGGGCGCGCGCGCACTCGTAGACCAGAGCAAGAGAGTGAAAGCAGTTCGCCATCAAAGCGCCCTGCCCGGCTTTTGAGAAGTCAGTGTCACCAAAGAAGTGTGTTTTTGGTTTCCAGGGCAATACAACCCTGCACAGATTCCCAAAGAACCCAGCGTTAAGGCACCCGTGGATGGAGTTTGTTTTCCAGAGCATAAACGGAGTTGTGCAAGACTGTTGTTCCCTGCATTTCGACGATGATTGTTTTATAAACAAAGCCCAGATCGTCTAATGCTTAAGGATCGAGCAGTCACAATGATAAAGGTTCGCGGTCGTGCGTTGGAACGGTGAGTAAAACTGTTGAACAAATGTCTCTGTGTGTTGTTAGCTCGGCGCGTTAGCACAGCTTTAGCTTCGCCCACACGGCCCGCCCCCAGCCGCTCGTTTTTTTCCGGAAAGACTCGGTACAGCCAATCTTTCAATTAAAAATATAATAAAACAAAAGACTTTTTGGAGATATGAAGGATGCAATATTACTCTATAGGTACTCAAGATTAACAGGAGATTGAGTGAAAATGAGCATTTCACCCCCCCCCTTTAAAGTCTAGATGAAATTAAAATTCAATCTATTTTCTGAATGCATGTTTTCGGTCTTCCTGTGAACAATCCATCTATGCATGTTTCTATCTATCTATCTATCTACCTATCTATCTATCTATCTATCTATCTATCTATCTATCTATCTATCTATCTATCTATCTATCTATCTATCTATCTATCTATCTATCTATCTATCTATCTATCTATCTATCTATCTATCTATCTATCTATCTCTGTTTTAGGTGGTTCTGTTGTTTTAGGTTGAACAGTGAATCATCTCATCCTGCGAGTTAAACTGTGATAATATTTGACCCCTGATGAATTGACAGAACTTCTTGTCTCGGAAGCACTGAGGATGCTGTGATGAAATTATTTTCTCTCTCAGTGGTTTTCCATTTGCTCCGAGATAAATTGTGTGTGTACGTGTGTGTGTGAGAAGGTATGCGGGGTAAATTTCTCCACGGATCCACATGGCTATTCCTGATTGCCTGTCGGAGACACCGGAGAGGCCAGACGCAGAGAAAGAAACCATTTCGGCTCTTATTAGCAAACAACCTTTCCACAACAAAATCAATATATATTAAGCTATTCCATTATCTGAGCTGTTTTTTCATTAACATGGAAAACAAATCTCCAGAACAGGCATCAAAACGAGTTCCGTGTTCCGTTTCGGAACATTGGAATCCGTCTGTTGGTGGAATAGATTGAAAATTCCGCGCTGATGTAACGCCACGCCGAGCAAAGGCCATTTGACCTCTACATTAGGCCAGTTGTTTGGCGGGAATGAGGTTGCCATGGTCACTGAATGGATTCTGTGGTAAACAACGATTTGTTCTTTTCCTCTTTCCTTCGGTAGCGGAGCCTGAACTCAGATTATCTGTCTAACACTCTCATAAAGCCTTGATAATCACTCGTAAATCACTTTAACGACCCTGTGAAATCAAGAGAGTTTTATGGCGTTTAGTGGATGTCTGAGAGCTCCTCTATACTCAAGAAATGTGTGTGTGTGTGTGTGTGTGTGTGTGTGTGTGTGTGTCTATATACATATATATAGAATGCAGTTATCATGCACCTAAAAATCAAGATATCAGGACAAAATTGCCCATGAATGATTTTTTGTCCCAGATTTTTATATAAGCAATATCACACGAGTGCTCTTTTTGTTCCGAATAGCACAAGTGCAAAATGTGTTATTGATTTTATACAACAGTTCAATTAATTGGAAGTTAATATTGTGTTTTACTTCAGACACAATGTTGTCTGTTTCTGCTCAATTTTGAATGAAACCAAAGTATTAAAGCCATAGCAGAAGTGTTGTGTCTTCAAGCAACACAGCGGTGTTTCGTTTCTGAATGAATCCGCATTTTTAGCGAATCAATCGGGTGAATCAATGGTTCAATGACTCATTCATAAAGAGAAGGACTTCTGGAATACTCTTTTCAACATGCAATGGTTTGGGACACACTTATTTTAATCTCACATACTGGTTAGGATGGATATTATGGACATGGAGGCGCAGGGAGAGCCATTTACTTCATTCCTGAATGAATCAGCCGTTTGAACGAATCGAATGATTCAATGACTCACTTATCTAGACATTTACTGCCACCTACTGGCAGTTTTACTTTCTTATTTAGAGTATCATTTCATTAAAACAAAATATATTTCATATTTTGGTGATTTGTTTTTGCTTTTAAATAAAATACAACACAATTTGCTATCTAATTAAAACAGTAATCGAGATATAGCTTAGTCTCTTTCTGTCAGATGCTGTTTGACTTCTTTTGTCTGAAGTCCATCTGATTCCAGATCAGACACTGATGTTGTTTGAAGCTGCCATATGACTGTAGTTTCCCAGCATGCAAAGACCTTCAATTTCAGTACCTTTATTAAAGATGAGTGATAAACCAAATATGAGTCACATTTTCCCATCTAACATCTACTGATCAGCATCTGAAATACAATACCTGTGTCTCATCTGATGACTTTGTGTCAGTTTTTCAAATATCAAATGGGTTTGTGTTTCTACAGAAGTTTGGGGTCAGTAGGTTTTTAATGTTAATGAAAGTCGTCTCTTCTGCTCACCAAGGCTGGGTTTATGTGATCAAAAATACAATACAAATTGTGAAATATTATTACAGTTCAAAATCACTGTTTTCTATGTGAAAATATTGTAAAATGTAATTTATTCCTGTGATCAAAGCTGAATTTTCAGCATCATTACTGCAGTCTTCAGTGTCACATGATCCTTCAGAAATCAGTATAATATGATGATTTGATGATCAAGAAACATTTATGATTATTATCAATGTTGAAAACAGTTGTGCTGATCATATTTCAGTGGAAACCTTTGTTTTCATGATTCTTTGGTGAATAGAAAGTTTAAAAAAACAGCATTTACTTGACATATAACATTATAAATATCTTTACTGTCACTTCTGATCAATTTAATGCAGCCTTTCTCGATAAAAGTGTCACCTTTCATTCGATCTGGAATCTAATTAAGTGATTAAGCTAACACTGAGATCTCTTACCTTTGACTGCAAATCTCTTCTGAAACTCTAGAGGAGAAACATGATCATTTTTATCAGACACAAATCTTGGACTGAGCTCTATTTAATCTCATTGAGAAACATCTGAGATATGAAAGTCACTTATGATTTTATACACACCTGTAAATGGAGTAGTTTTTTTCTTTTCCTGCACAACTAAAACATTTACTTGAGAACCAGATTGAGTGTATAGTGGATGAAGTTAGCCGGCTGTCAGGAGGGAATAACACACACAGTCTGTGGGCTGGAGGTGTTTTAAAGCCAGACTCTTGTCAGCGTTCCACCCCAATTACCCGGATCCCCTTCCCTCCGGATTCACACAGTAACGATGATAAATCACCGCCCGCAGAAACAAACCACTTACCAAACATTATTTGATGAATCTGTTTCACCTCTTCCCAAACCTTAAGAGCGTTTCACATTGATTCCCATCGTTCTGGCTCTTTAATAGAAGTGTGTTGTTTTGCGGATGATGCATGTAATACACTTTCATCTTTCCAGGAGAAAACTGGACTGAGCTCATATTGATGTGACGTCACTGTCTGTTCCTTTCTTCTGATGAACCGCTTCTCGATTAATCTTGATAAGCGGGTTTTTAATTTGACATTTTTTATTATATATAATCAAATATAATAAAATCAGCAATATATATATATATATATATATATATATATATATATATATGTATATATATATGTATATATATATATATATATATATATATATATATATATATATATATACACACACACACACACATTACACTGGATTTGTATACAATATTAATATATTGATATTATAACAAATAAATATAAATTGTATAACAATAAATTATTATACACTATTATATTTAATAAGTATTAATATATTATTATATTAAATGATATATTATTAACTTTCCCTCTCTCTATATATATTACATTTTTATACAATATTATATATAAATATATTACCTTTTTATGCAGTATTATATATAAGAAATTATATATATATATATATATATTACACACATTTTTATTTAATATTCTTATATAATAAGCAATTATATATATATATATATATATAAAAAAAAAATTTTTATACATTATATAACATTTACTGAACTATTCCATAAATCCATGTTTATATATATAGATATATATTACTGATATTATCATTGTTATATGCCTCAAGTGAGACCAGATTTATATATATTTTTTATAAATAATAATAGGCCTATACATTTTTTTTACATTCATTGTACATCTAATTGAAATGCTGTATTTTTTTTTTGCCTTATGCAGCTCTCTCTCTCTCTCCCTCCCTCTCTCTCCCTCTCGTTAACCAGTTTTCTCGTCACTTTATCTCATCTAACTTTCTTTCTCTGCATTTTTAAGTGTGTGCTTTAGTCTCCCTCTCTCTCTCTCGTTTAACCTCCCTTTTCTTGTCACTTTATCTCATCTAACTTTCTTTCTCTGCGTTTTTTAAGTGTGTGCTTTAGTCTCCCTCTCGCTCTCTCTCTCTCTCTCTCTCTCTCTCTCTCTCTCTCTCTCTCTCTCTCTCATTGAGCGTCTCCATTAGTCTCTCTCTCCGTGTGTGTAAAAGAGCTGAGAGCTTTGAGATTGCTCCAGACAGGCCTCGTCTTTCTGCATTACCCGGAGCTGATGGTGGTAACGGGCCTTTCAGACTCACAGCACTGCGACATTAACCGAGAGAAAGACAGAGAGGTTTGCTCATGCGTCTCACGAGAATCAGCCCAGATCGTTTGAGAGAGTCTGCACACGGCCATTGATCAACAATTTCTAAGCGATCGATCTGCGGGCCGCTGGGTCTGCTTAACTGCGGCATCACGAGGAGCTTCTGCACACTGAGTTAGTCCAGCATCCACAATCCCACAGGATTCAGCAGCTCTTCTTTCTGTACGGGATCTGTGTGTAAATACAGTTTCTGAGAGAGCTTCGGTCTGTTGTGTGCAGCGCAGAGGCCCTAAAATGCTCATAAACCTTCAAACGATGAGTGGCGTTTGCAGTGACATTTTTAACATTTAATACTTGGGTTATGAACAATTCTGGTTGAATAAATCACGGGAGAAAAAGCATGTTCTTCGTTGTTGGTTTGGCATGAATCTGACTGATTCTGGTGTTACACTGCAGAAAATGCTTTTCTTACTTAGTATTTCTGTCTTGTTTCCAGTCCAAATATCAAAAATTTCTTAAATCAAGATCCATTTACTAAAGTAGAAAAATGACATGAGATATTAAGATTTGTTTTCTGGGGAAATAAATCAAAATTAAGTGAGTTGATGCTTAAAACAAGCAGAATTATCTGCCAATGGGGTCAGAAAAATAATCTTGTTTAGGTTTGAATTAACATTATTTTTCTGACCCCATTGGCAGATAATTTGGCTTTTTTTAATAATATCTCATGTCATTTCACTCATCTTGTATCTTGATTTTTATATTTTTTTTATATTTGGACTGGAAACAAGACAAACATACTAAGTAAGAAAAGCATTTTTTGCAGTGTATATTTGAATTAGGGCTGGACAAAGTAAACAGATCCTAGACCTGAGGGAGCCGACAGTACAGATGCCCAGATAAAAGAGAAGCCTTTTTAAGTTCCTCTTGAGTTGGCTATAAAATGATTTAAAGTGATTAAAAAAGTCAGAATTGCGGAAAAAAAAGTCAGAACTGCGGGAGAAAAAGTCCGAATTGTGGGAGAAAAAGTCTGAATTGGGGAAAAAAAGTCAGAATTGCAAGAGAAAAATATCAGAATTAAGAGAAAAAAAGTCCGAATTGTGAGGAAAAAAGTCAGAAGTGCGAGGAAAAAAGTCAGAATTGCGAGAAAAAAGGACAGAATTGCGAGAAAAAAAGTCAGAATTGTGAGGAAAAAAGTCAGAATTGCGAGGAAAAAAGTCAAAATTGCGAGAAAAAAAAGTCAGAATTGTGAGGAAAAAAGTCAAAATTGCGAGAAAAAAGTCAGAATTGCGAGAAAAAAAAGTCAGAATTGCGAGAAAAAAAAGTCAGAATTGTGAGGAAAAAAGTCAGAATTGCGAGGAAAAAAAGTCAGAATTGCGAGGAAAAAAGTCAGAATTGCGAGGAAAAAAAGTCAGAATTGCGAGGAAAAAAGTCAGAATTGCGAGGAAAAAAGTCAGAATTGCGAGGAAAAAAGTCAGAAGAATTGCGAGGAAAAAAAGTCAGAATTGCGAGGAAAAAAAGTCAGAATTGCGAGAGAAAAAAAGTCCAAATTGCGAGAGAAAAAAAGGCAAAATTGCGAGAGAAAAAAAGTCAGAATTGCGAGAGAAAAAAAAGGCAGAATTGTGAGAGAAAACAAAGGCAGAATTGTGAGAGAAAAAAGGTCAGAATTGTGAGGAAAAAAGTCAGAATTGTGAGGAAAAAAGTCAGAATTGTGAGGGAAAAAGTCAGAATTGCGGGAAAAAAGAAAGTCAAAATACTATGGAAGTCAATGGGAGCCAGCAACTGTTGGGTTAAACAGGGCTTGACATCTACACCAGCTAACCCAACAAATGCGGGTGTATTTCAACAGTGGCGTGTAACGCAGTCTCTACCCACTTTGGCGGGTTGAATTTGATTTATAATATATATATTTTTCAATTATAGTTTTTTAAAAAGGCATCAGAAATAATAAACTAAGTGGAATGTAGTTGTAGTTGTGTCAAAAAGATTTTTCGATATGAAATATCCACTTTCAATAAATATTTCCCATAGAATAGACACACGATACGAGCTGCGCTTTCTCGCACAAACCCTCCTCTCATCACTCACTCGTTTCATTTGCTCCGGATCAATATTGCTGGCGTTAAAGGGCTTGAATTTCTGCATATTTTACTTATTCCCACAGATTTTGTACTCACACCAAAGGTGCACGCAGATAATGCCGCCTCTCAATACTAAATTGTTTGTTTGTTTATTTATTTGATAGGGACAAAGCATGTTAATGAACATTAGTATAAAATACAAAATGTAAACAAGCCAGATTATCAACATTGCTAATTTACATCCGCAGTCCCTATAGGTACACACAAGAACATATACACACACACACAACACTACAAAGAGACAATAACACATTATTAAACTTTCTAAGTAAAATGTTTACACAACTAATTCGTCATAAGCCACTTTTCAGATGATATTTAAAAGTGTGACAAGTATAAAGATTCATGAGTATATGGAGGAAAAGATAGTAAAAGTAGCATGATAGTGTGCTTTTCTACATTCAAGACCTGCATAGAGTCAGTGAATCGATTCAAAGATTCAAACAGATCAGAGGTGCATTTCCCAAAAGCATCATCACAAAACTGTAATTGTACAGACAATTGGCTCTAATTGTTTTTCTACAATCTGCTTACTGTCGGCTTGGGATGGTTTTGAGAAACACGCCGTGGGTGTATCGTTCAGTTCAGTCAGAATCGTTCAGAATCGTTCAGTTCACGGTTCACTGAAAAGAATCGACTCAAGAACGACTGCTTCACGAATTGCACGTCTCTATTTAGAAATAGCAAGGACAGAAATGTTGTATTGAAATGTAGTAAAAAGTACGATAATATAGGCTACTTTAAATATGTAATTATTATTTAGAAGTTCCACAAAATGAAAATATGCTCTTATATACAAATACCTGAAAATGTATCAGTAACAGAGCAAAAATTATTTGACTGTCACAGTCCACCTCTGAAGTGAATTGTTCAAATCTAACTGTAAGTATGTGAATCTAGTGAAACTGGATTGAATCTGAGCTCCCTGAGTGTGGTTGAACCCGGATGTCTTGATATTGTCATATTTCTGGTCTGCATTAGAGAATAGAAAGGCCTGATTTCATGCTTGTTGTCCTTAATCTTAAAGAGAGATGCATTGTGTGCAATCCACTCGGTCAGCCAATAAACACACCAGCCTGTTTCCATAACCAGCACTGGTGCATGAAAATATATTTCCACAAAACAAAAAATGAATGCTTGAAAACAATGAACTCATCTGAGCTGGCTGGGAAAAATGAAATGAGTTCAGAGAATGTACAGTAGTTGGTGATGACAAGCATGACAGTGCATTTTGTTTTTATACTTTCAAACTAGGCCTGAGGCAGGAGCTCAGTAACTGAGATCATCTGTGTATTTCACACAGTCACAGGAGTATTTGATTAAAACATGACAGAAATACTTAATACAACGTTACAGGAGAACACAGACATGAGTTGTAATGCATGACTTTGAGCAATGCACAAATATTAATTAAATGACATTTCTGACGCCACTTTTCCATAGACAGGCTTGCATAGGCCCAATGCTCAATTTTGTCACATCTGTCATAAAGGTGGATCGCAATGAAGAATCTGGACCCTGAACCCTGCTGTTCTCGAACCAATTCAACCAATCACAACAGACTGGAACATCTGACCAATCAGAGCAAAGTAGACCAATCACAACAGACTGAGTCATCTGACCAATCAGAGCAGAGTAGACCAATCACAACAGACTGGGTTATCTGACCAATCAGAGCAGAGTAGACCAATCACAACAGACTGGGTCATCTGACCAATCAGAGCAGAGTAGAACAATATGACCAATCAGAGCAGAGTAGACCAATCACAACAGACTGGGTCATCTGACCAATCAGAGCAGAGTAGACCAATCACAACAGACTGGGTTATCTGACCAATCAGAGCAGAGTAGACCAATCACAACAGACTGAGTCATCTGACCAATCAGAGCAGAGTAGACCAATCACAACAGACTGGGTTATCTGACCAATCACAACAGATTGAGTCATCTGACCAATCAGAGCAGAGTAGACCAATCACAACAGACTGGGTTATCTGACCAATCAGAGCAGAGTAGACCAATCACAACAGACTGGGTCATCTGACCAATCAGAGCAGAGTAGACCAATCACAACAGACTGGGTCATCTGACCAATCACAACAGATTGAGTCATCTGACCAATCAGAGCAGAGTAGACCAATCACAACAGACTGGGTCATCTGACCAATCAGAGCAGAGTAGACCAATCACAACAGATTGAGTCATCTGACCAATCAGAGCAGAGTAGACCAATCACAACAGACTGGGCCATCTGACCAATCAGAGCAGAGTAGACCAATCACAACAGACTGAGTCATCTGACCAATCAGAGCAGAGTAGACCAATCACAACAGACTGAGTCATCTGACCAATCAGAGCAGAGTAGACCAATCACAACAGACTGGGTCATCTGACCAATCAGAGCAGAGTAGACCAATCACAACAGACTAAGTCATCTGACCAATCAGAGCAGAGGAAGTTCGCGAAAAGGCGGGGTTTAGAGAGACTGAATCTTCGAACAAACCTTGGATGCATGTAAACCTGTTGTAAGAGACTCCAAAACAAAGTCAGGAAACTTTAAAATAGCTGAACAGTGGCTCTTTATTAAACGAAGCTGTCCACACTATAGCAGTAGCAGTGATGTGTTGCAATAGCCTACACCTTCACCTGACGGACACCTCGCTCCTATTTCTGCATCCACCTACTTTGGATGTTAAAATGTTCTCAAAAACAGACTTACTGGACAGCGGTCACAGTAATGATGCAGTTTAAGAACAGACACAAACCACAGCTCTAATGCATGAAACTTTGGCCAGACTCTGGAGACGAAATATGCAGAGGGAGAAGGTGAATATATTTCATTGTGACGGTGAGAAGAAAATATTGAACAAACATTGTCAGACAGAGCAAGAGCTGTAAATCAAATGCAACCTGTCGAGAAAGACAGAGATCGTAGGTGAAACGACAGTGATATCACACCGGTACGATCACAGGCGATTCTCAGCGCAAATGAAACACCCGTCTAAAAATAGGCAGAAATGTCAGCTGGAAATCAAGCGCAAGTGAGCGTTATTCCACCGAACAGCAGATACAGTGACACGAGTGACAGTGAGAAAACACCAATCACAGACACGTCACACACACACACACACACACACATACTTGTTTTTGTGGTATAGAAGGACACTGATGCCCAAACAAGTTTGGTGGTGGTATATGGGGACACCCCTTTCCCAATGCCCTACAGTGATGATACAAATATCAAAAATTTTGTTTTAATCTGCAGATCACAAATCTGACTTCAAATGTTCTATACACACAACAGAACAGAAAATATTACCATATGATATTTTGGTGGTACACAAGGACATTCCCGCCCATCCTAAAATGTTCCCGCCTATGACATAATTGTGATTTTTGGGGCCCGACTTGATTATGAGGACACTCTTTTTACAATACACTAAATATGTCATTTCAGTGGATTACAGGGACCAATGTGTTTTACTGGTACATGACCACACACACACACAAACCTGACAACACAGTGTATTACCAAGACTAAGGTGATTTAAGAGGACTGGATCTTAAACACAATACACAACTGCATAATCCAACATTATAAGGACGAGTGTGTTTAATGGTACATGCCCACACACACACACAAACCTGACAACACGGTGTATTACCAAGACTAAGGTGATTTAAGAGTACCGGATCTCAAATACAATACACAAAACAACTTGCAACATTACAGGGACAGAGGTGTTTTAGAAGTGCTTTAATTATGACTTCAATAATATCATCATAAACATTGAGTTTTTTCAGTTTTACCATGTAATACAATCATGACATACCATTTTAAGGGGAAAGTGACATCCACAAACTTAAAAACATGGTCAATAAAACTTGCACAACTGTGTGATCTTTCAGAAAGCATACAGTATCATTACTGTTTTGACATATTAAAATGACAAGCAGATGAACCATTCAAAACTTCGAAAAGATTGACAAAACAGCCCTTGGAAACAGGCACAATTTAAAGACGTCATTAAACAGGCTTTGAAATGTATAAAATGAACTCACTCAACATGCAATAAATGCTGCAACATGTAGAGAAACCGACTTACAAGGGACGGTTTACCTAAAGACAATTCTGTTATTTCCAGAAAATGTAAACAGAATTGTCAAGTTTCAAAGCAGAATTACAGAGATAACAGGAAAAGTATTCAACAAAGTTAGTTTGGGCTGTACATCAGCTCTAGAAGAGTATAGTGTCATTAGAATACAACTATCATTGTAAGTACAAAAGCTCTCATGTGTTTAGAGATTACTAAAGCATGTATTATTCTGTACAGAGAATGAGAGTGAGGCAGAAATTGAAAACCCACGGAAAGGATCCTCAGCGGTCTTACACTGCTGGCATTCAGTCAGTGTGGCCAGTTTTCCTTTGGTTATACACTCACCTAAAGGATTATTAGGAACACCTGTTCAATTTCTCATTAATGCAATTATCTAATCAACCAATCACATGGCAGCTGCTTCAATGCATTTAGGGGTGTGGTCCTGGTCAAGACAATCTCCTGAACTCCAAACTGAATGTCAGAATGGGAAAGAAAGGTGATTTAAGCAATTTTGAGCGTGGCATGGTTGTTGGTGCTAGACGGGCCGGTCTGAGTATTTCACAATCTGCTCAGTTACTGGGATTTTCACGCACAACCATTTCTAGGGTTTACAAAGAATGGTGTGAAAAGGGAAAAGCATCCAGTATGCAGCAGTCCCGTGGGCGAAAATGCCTTGTTGATGCTAGAGGTCAGAGGAGAATGGGCCGACTGATTCAAGCTGATAGAAGAGCAACTTTGACTGAAATAACCACTCGTTACAACCGAAGTATGCAGCAAAGCATTTGTGAAGCCAGAACACGCACAACCTTGAGGCGGATGGGCTACAACAGCAGAAGACCCCACCGGGTACCACTCATCTCCACTACAAATAGGAAAAAGAGGCTACAATTTGCACGAGCTCACCAAAATTGGACAGTTGAAGACTGGAAAAATGTTGCCTGGTCTGATGAGTCTTGATTTCTGTTGAGACATTCAGATGGTAGAGTCAGAATTTGGCGTAAACAGAATGAGAACATGGATCCATCATGCCTTGTTACCACTGTGCAGGCTGGTGGTGGTGGTGTGATGGTGTGGGGGATGTTTTCTTGGCACACTTTAGGCCCCTTAGTGCCAATTGGGCATCGTTTAAATGCCACGGCCTACCTGAGCATTGTTTCTGACCATGTCCATCCCTTTATGACCACCATGTACCCATCCTCTGATGGCTACTTCCAGCAGGATAATGCACCATGTCACAAAGCTCGAATCATTTTAAATTGGTTTCTTGAACATGACAATGAGTTCACTGTACTAAAATGGCCCCCACAGTCACCAGATCTCAACCCAATAGAGCATCTTTGGGATGTGGTGGAACGGGAGCTTCGTGCCCTGGATGTGCATCCCACAAATCTCCATCAACTGCAAGATGCTATCCTATCAATATGGGCCAACATTTCTAAAGAATGCTTTCAGCACCTTGTTGAATCAATGGCACGTAGAATTAAGGCAGTTCTGAAGGCGAAAGGGGGTCAAACACAGTATTAGTATGGTGTTCCTAATAATCCTTTAGGTGAGTGTATGTGCCTTAAAATGTTCAATTACAGTTGTAACTTCAGCATTTGACCAGCACACTTTTTGTCCTTTCCACAAGGTTTTCAATTCCTGCCTCATGTTCATTCTCTGTACAGAAGAATACATGCTTTAGTAAACTCTAACTATATGAGAGCTCATGTACTTACAATGGTAGTCATATTCAGATTTAAACCTCAGGTACCTTGAGGAACTTCAGTGGTTTCTCGATAGGCATCTTCTGAACACCTGTAGGAAATCAGTTATAGACAGATCAGAAACTCAGATGTAACTCAAACCTGCATCTAGAACTTAAAACTGGTTATACATCTGATCTCTAAAAATTACATTTCAAATGACATTCAAAACATTATTCTGGAGATGGAATGTTGTGTTAAACATCTCCTTTTCAAAGTTTTTGACCAACATGAACATGATAAACTTATTGGTTTGGTACTGATTCCATTCATTTTGTTCTAGAAAAATTGTTATTTATAATAATATCTGATTATTGATAACTGATTTTTACAATTAATGGCAAAAGGAATGTTTAGAAATGTAATTTGATATTATCTACTGGCACACTATAGTATGATATATATATACATACACTATGAACAATTCTAAACGCTTTTGTTTTTGCCCCCATTTTTCATGAGCTGAACTAAAAGTTCTAAGACTTTTTCTATGTACACAAAAGGCCTATTTCTCTCAAATATTGTTCACAAATCTGTCTAAATCTGTGTTAGTGAGCACTTCTCCTTTGCCGAGATAATCCATCCACCTCACAGGTGTGGCATATCAAGATACTGATTAGACAGCATGATGATTGCACAGGTGTGCCTTAGGCTGGCCACAATAAAAGGCCACTCTAAAATGTGCAGTTTTGTGTGGTCTCAGGGGGTCTGGAAACAAGTCATTATCTGGTGTGACCATCATTTGCCTCACGCAGTGCAACACATCTCCTTCGCATAGAGTTGATCAGGTTGTTGATTGTGGCCTGTGGAATGTTGGTCCACTCCTCTTCAATGGCTGTGTTGGATATTGGCAGGACCTGGAACACGCTGTCGTATACGCCGATTCAGAGCATCCCAAACATGCTCAATGGGTGACATGTCCGTTAGTATGCTGGCCCTGCAAGAACTGGGATGTTTTCAGCTTCCAGGAATTGTGTACAGATCTTTGCAGAATAGGGCCGTGCATTATCATGCTGCAACATGAGGTGATGGTTGTGGATGAATGGCACAACAATGGGCCTTAGGATCTCATCACGGTATCTCTGTGCATTCAAAGTGCCATCAATAAAATGCACCTGTGTTGGTTGTCTATAACATACGCCTGCACATACCATAACCCCACCATGGGCCACTCGATTCCCAACGTTGACATCAGCAAACCGCTCACCCACATGACGCCATACACGCTGTCTACCATCTGCCCTGTACAGTGAAAACCGGTATTCATCCGTGAAGAGAACACCTCTCCAAAGTGCCAGACGCCATCGAATGTGAGCATTTGCCCACGCAGGTCGTTTACAACGACCAACTGCAGGTCGAGACCCCGATGAGGACGATGAGCATGCAGATGAGCTTCCCTGAGACGGTTTTTGACAGTTTGTGCAGAAATTCTTTGGTTATGCAAACCGATTGTTGCAGCAGCTGTCCGGGTGGCTGGCCTCAACGGTGTTGGAGGTGAAGATGCTGGATATGGAAGTCCTGGGCTGGTGTGGTTACACACGGTCTGCGGTTGTGAGGCCGGTTGGATGTACTGCCAAATTCTCTGAAAAGCCTTTGGAGACGGCTATGGTAGAGAAATGAACATTCAATTCACGGGCAACAGCAGGTGGACATTCCTGCTGTCAGCATGCCAATTGCACGCTCCCTCAAAACTTGCAACATCTGTGGCATTGTGCTGTGTGATAAAACTGCACATTTTAGAGTGGCCTTTTATTGTGGACAGCCTAAGGCACACCTGTGCAATAATCATGCTGTCTAATCAGTATCTTGATATGCCACACCTGTGAGATGGATGGATTAACTCGGCAAAGGAGAAGTGCTCACTAACACAGATTTAGACAGATTTGTGAACAATATTTGAGAGAAACAGGCCTTTTGGGTACATAGAAAAAGTCTTAGAACTTAGATCTATAATTTTGTTCAGTGAATATAACTGGCTTAAAACCATTTTTCTTTGGTGAAAATACTAACGTAAAATTGCACTACAATATATATTGGTTTAAAATAATAATAAACATGTTCATAAACACAAACTTGTTATGCTGGGTACACACCAAAAGATAATCAGGCTGATTTTGGGCTGATTTCCCCCTTCTGAAAATCCTAGCTGTGTCCCGATTATCTTGATGGTTATAGATTATCTTATCAGATTTTCCCTTGGTGTGAGGTGTGTTAAGAGTGTCCGAACCTGATCGGAAGAACGTCAGAGCCGACCTGATCGCGAATCGCAAATATTCAACATGTGGAATATTTACGATCAGAAATCCTGAAATGTGGGGGGAAGCCCGAGGACAAACACGCGCATGCTCTGGAGATTATCACGTGAAAGGAAACCATATCCAATCAGAAAGCGAGATGAAGGAAGACGGAAGCATAAGAAACGCAGTCATGGCGCAGCACAAACTGAAATTGATGTGGACAGCAGAGATGGAGGATCAGCTTGTTGATTTGTGGCGCAAATGTTTACACAACGTGTTGTGTAAAACATTTCCAAACACTATCATCGCAATTGCTTCCTGCATATCGTCCGCCATGCTTATTCTGAGGTCTCTAGAGTGTTAACAGTCGAGACTCTGGTTGCATGGTCTTTAGGGTTGGGTATCTAGAACCGGTTCCAAAATGCCAAAAACCGGGGATTCGATAAGTCGCGCACACTTCGATTCCGCTTATCGATTCCTTACTTTGGTGATGCTCACATGCGCGAGGTGAATGGCAGTGAGCATTTGTTTACAGTTGTATTGATCTGCCAGGACCTGCCTGCCGCACATGCGCTGTACGTTATATTTACGATGGCGGAGCGCAGCAGACTTTCGAAAGTTTGGTTAAGCTTTTCAAAAAAAGATGAAAATACAGCGAATTGTATCACATGCAAGAAAGACAAACTAGAGCCGCATAATTCTGGATAAAATGAGAACCAGTTTTGTTTAAAATAGAGATCATGAATAAATACATCAGACAATTAATACGAGTCGAGTCTATAATTCCTTAAAGTGTTATATATATATATATATATATATATATATATACAGTATATTGTAAATTAAGATGCATTGTCACAGTTTTACTGGTAATAGCCTAAATGTAACAACAATAAAAGGTAGAAAAAAGTATTTGCTCTCTTTTTTCTCTCCAATAAATATTGGAATCGAAACCAAGAATCGTTAAGAACCGGATTCGATAAGCAGAATCGGAATCGTTAAAATTTAAACGATACCCAACCCTAACGGTCTTTTCACATCATGGCACACCACACACTATATGAGCAAAACGGTTAAATCTAGGATTTTTTGTCCTCATGTTTGTGGTCCATCACATTTTGAAAATCTTATAAGATGTAAAATCTTTTGGTGTGTTCCCATCATTAGTTGACACATACCAACATTACTGGAGACGCCTGCAGCTCCAGCAGGAACATCACCTTCAGAACCGCTTTCATCAGGATCACTGGCATCAGAGTCCGTCATACTGATCTCATCTTAAAGAAAAAGAGACATTTAAAACAAGAACATCTTCAGTTTAACCTGTATTGAGAAGTCATTTATGAAACATGACAAATGGCACCGTTTAATAATAATAATCATATTAATAACAACTATAATACTTCACTAAGATCACTATTATTAGAATTATCGCCTAGACAGTGATATACTAATACTGTCAATGAAAAATTAATATTTTATAATGAGTATATTATTTTACAATAAGAGGTTATAATACTTTCTTAATTTCTTCACTTAAGCTGTTATACTGGCAGAAACCTGCAGTTTAAGTGAAAACAGGTTTATAAACGCATCTTATTGAAAAATTGTATTACTACAAAAAATGTGGATATAATGCGAATGTGAAAATAGAGAGTAACTGGTGCTGGTTGCGTTCCCAAATGCATGTTAAACTTATGGCACATGCAGAGATGGAGTTCACTGCATTCATTCCCTGTGAAACGAGGCATGGAAAAAGCCAGATCATGAGCTGATCGAGCGAGCAAAGTGTGCTCTTCAGTTTGAAACACGCAGCACAACAGACTACAGACTTACTTTCTTATCGTCTTTTGCGATTTGATAAGGGCATTGAGCCATATTGTGCTTTTGATTTTAGTATGTTTGAGAGATGCTTTACCAAAGCAATTGCGCAAAACACAAAGACAATTTATGTTATTATGAGGCGTAAAAATATTTTCGGTTCTTTTGGTTCAAACTGTGGAGGGACAGATTAGACTGTGGTCGGTCACTAGAGTAAAGGTAATTAATGGTAACACTATGAATTTTACTCCTCCCAAAAATGCCAAATAATAAACAGGTGACAGCGTATTTTAGGCTATATGACACGTTATAGTGAGATATGACAGCGCTTCTGCAACACGCATCACTGCAGATGAGTAGCTGAGGATCTCTTCAGCATGCTGATGCACAAAATACAAACTAAAAATAAATTAAAGTCGCAGATGCTCAACACACAGTCATCTTCATTAAAAGTAGTGAGAATAAATGATTTTACCAGTGCTGATGCTACTCTCTCTCCTATTGATCTTAAAATTAGCTGATGATACAAAAAATGCTGCTCATAGCGGTAGCTTTCGATGACGTGAACACCGTTAAATCTGATATAGCGCGGGAATTGAAGATCGGATTTATGTCCGTTTTGTGAAGACACATTTATGTGGCCAAGTGTAAATGGAATTGTTTTGACAATGAAATGACCAGGTGTAAAACAGCCCCAAAGATGATGTGAAAGTTCTTTCTAGACTAGCATTTCCTAAAATGATGCAATGCTCTTTTTATTACCATCTCAACACAGTCTTGATCCTCCAATGATGATTGTTCCTTCTCAGGGCTCACCTGAAAGCAAGGCAAAGAAAGAAAAAATAAACATCTATTAGAGACAAAGGATTCAGAGATTCTCCAAATGAAGCAGCACAGATACTTGACTCCATTAACACTGACTGATCACTGTCATAAAACATAAAATTAAAACATTACATTATCAATGATATACTTGAGCAAAAGAAGGCTGATGACGCCAAACTAATTCAGGTATGATGGGACATTTCAAACCACTCAGTATTAATACTGATCAAATTAATGAGATGAATAGTGACTTAAGATTTAAAACACTGTGACATAAGTTGTAATCAAGTATAAAGTTAAAACCCTATAAATATATGGTCATAACCAATCAGGGATGCATGAAAATAAATGCTCATTGATGTTATCGTTGTCAATCCGATAAGAAAATTAGGCCGCTATATTAACACTAATAAATAATGGATTTCTTCCTTCAGCTTCAGATGTGCGCTGTTCACCGTGATGGTTTTGAAATGTTTGAATCACAAATCTGTGAAATCAGCGCATTGTTACAGGGAGAGTTCGCTTGTGGAATTGTAAGTTGTAATATTTTTTATTTTTGTTATATATCTGATTTATCTCATATAGGATGCATTTGGCTGAGTTAATGAGTGCTACAGTAAACACTTCACTGTAGGCCACACCGGTGGTCAGCAAAACATTAATTATGATTGGGACTGTCATATATACATAACACTATAATGAGCAAACTATTGCATTAAAAACGTCGTGAATTCTTTGGGTTTAGTTGCTGTGTTTCAGCGTGTTGTCCTGGGAGGAGCGCATCCACAACAGGAGTTTCACTATGTAATAGTTGATTACTATTAATAATAGCTCAAGTTAATCTGTGCATGATTTTGTGCAAGTATAAGTTGTAATATTGTGTTTATTTTGTATAAATATCTAATTTATCATATATAGGTTGTGTTCCGTTGAGCTAAAACCATCTAACAAAGCCTCAGGTTTAGGGGTGTTCCTTCAGCTCTTTAGGCCATTTCATTTTAAGTTTAATGTTGTCTAATAACATTTTAATTTCATTTGATTTATTATTATTATTATTATTATTATTAAGGCAATAGATGTTTTGGTAAAACTTCACAATGCATATGTTATTGCATTAACTAACATGAACTAACAGAGAAAAACTTTTGTTAATGTGAGTTAATAAAATATGTGAGTTCATGTTAGTTCACAGTGCATTAAATTAACAGATACAACACTGGATCCTAAAATGTCTTGGAAAATGTTGAGATTAACGTTAAGTAAGATAAACATTAAGTAAATCATGTAGAAGTATTGTTCATTCATTGTTAGTTCATGTTAACTAATACTAACAAGATGAAACCTTTTTATAAAGTATTGCCATTTTTTTATAAAGAAAGTTGGAAATATGAATGTAAAATTTATTTTAGAAGCTAAGAAACCTTACACTGGTTCAAACTAGGCCACTACTGTATATGTTTGATTTATGTTGAAGTGTTTGGGACATTGGCTTTAAAGTCGGCATGAAATGGAAGTTGAGATTGTCATTTTTTCCTTGTTGTGATGTATATCCGAGTGAAACTGCTTCTGAAATTAGAAAAAAATGTAGGGCGGGGCTTGATTTCGTCCTTCGGGAATTGATTGGATCGTTGGAGGTTGGGCGTTGCAAACAAAATGGAGGCAGATTTGAATGCCAGTTTACATTCAGTTGTGGAGGATTTCTCTCCACCGGACTCCCCCACCGTTACCCTCACATGAAGGATTTTTTTATTGAGGAGCCCAGCGACGAGAACAAGGACAAGCAGCTAAATTTTCAGGCAGGAATCAGACCATATTTATATGAGCCTCCCGCGAAACGAGACAAACACCGATAGCCGCACCCTCATGGGCTCTGGCCGCACCCTTTCGCCATGGCACATGACCAAAAGAGAAGAGAGGTCGTTTTCGAGGGGGGAGGGAAGGGTAATGTATTTGATTAAAGATTATAAGGGTACATGAATTTTGAAAAAATAATGAAGTGCACAGATAAATCATTTATAATAAACACTACAATATTACATATAAAAAGAAGATTTGTCAAATTTGATTTCATGCCGACTTTAAATGATGTGCGTTTCGTTTTTGTAATCAGGCTTTCAAAGTATATCAAATTTTGGATTTAGATTCATCGGCTAATATATCAGATATCGGCTTTCGAATATAAAGAATGATCAGTTATCGGCCCAAATGTTCATATCGCTGTATCCCTAATTTGATTTCGAAAACAAAAAACAAAACAATACCTTCTGTACATCTCTGGCCTCTGACTGGGACGGGGACGGACTCTTCATTTCGAGAGTGGAGGGTTCAACCTCACTGAGAGTCTACAAAACATAACATTAGACATGAAACAGTGGTGTAAATGTGTGAACACTAGATCTCACAGATGTCTCTGCTTCGTTTGCTCGTTCTCTTCCAGCACAACTCTCACTTACCTTGTCTAGTCCCACAGTCAGAGCAGCACAACCACTGCCTGATGACCACTGGCTCTTATGGCTCATCTGAGAATATGAAATTAAGCGTTACATACAGAAACACTTCACCTAAGAGTTTAAAAAAAGCATTATAAATGGAATATATAAAGGATAATGTACAGTCAGTCAGTAATTAATACAAAATAAACTGACAGGATAATAAGGGTCCTGATACACAGCTACCTATCAATAAATATTTGCACATGAAATACTGATTTGAGATAATATACAAGATTACAAAATAGTTAAAGTTTTCAAATCAATATTTAAATGCTACCACAAGGTAATGTTCACGGCTTTTATGCATCACATTACATGTGTTTTCATTACAGTGTGTCAGGTTGTGTGTAGCTTTACACCAGTTTTATGAGGACACCGTTTTATGAGGACATCATAAGAGCATGTTCCTGATGTTTGACTTGACAGAAGAATCTCAGTGTGTTGTGTAAGTTTGACAGAATCCTGGTCTATGAGGACACAGTTTTATGAGGACATCATAAGAGCATGTTCCTGATGTTTGACTTTGACTGAGTGTGTTGTGTAAGTTTGACAGAATACTGGTCTATGAGGACACTAGATTTACTGGGACACTGGTAACTAGATACATTTGGACGGCACTGAGTTCAAGTGTGTGTATGTATGAGAGTGATACGAGACATTGTGCCTGTGCTAGATGTACAGTAAGTGATCGTGACTCACTTCTTACACACACAATCATAATTCAGTGACTGATAACTGTGGCAAATAATCTGTTTCTGAGGAGCACTGGTCGCATGGCACTGCTTATGCATGGAAACCCTGAACTCACCTTTATAATGATTGCTGAATCTGCCCTGGAGCTCATCTGTGTCTGTAAACGGCATGTCCTCTTCCAGATCTTGATCTTCTCCTTCACTGACTCACTTCAGCCATCATCCCATGTGTCTGCGCGCATAGAAAAAGACTCTCACGACCATTGCATTTCATTTGACATATTATTCAAAAAGCTTGTTTTAAATAAATTGATCAATTATGGTAAACAGCATTCAAGTTATTTTAATACTTTATTATATGATATTTAAGGAATATGTTAATTGATAATAACTATTCATTCATAGATTTCATTCACAATTAATATTATAGGAAATAATAGTGACAGTATTAATAAGACTGAATCAAACAGAGTTCTAATAATATTCAGAGTAGCCTATATTTTATTATAGTCAGGAGTAATAAGAGCACATATTTGTGTCTTAATGTGTTTAAAGCAAGCATAACTGTAGTAATATTAACAGTAGCATATCAGGATACTGTACTGGGTGAAATAGCCTCCCCTTTACATACTGAAACGTTAGTCATGCCAACGCGTTATTATGATGGCTAGACTATTTTATGAGATCAGAAAAGGTAGCAGTTACAAATATAGTGCAATCGAAAACGAGTTTAAAATGACAAGCATCGCTGATTCCCTCATGTCAGTCTGTAAACAGAATCACTAACTTATAGGTCCGCTAGCACGGTTAGCATCACGCGCTAGCTGCTTTCTAACTGTAAAACGAGCAGCGAAGAGCATACAGAACATGCACAAACAAGCCAACCGGACCCACGTGCTATTAGAGAAGCAATTAAACAACATTATAACTTACCTTTTGGATAACAGTTGCCTTCATCAGGTCCACAGATGTCTTCTCAGGTGCAGAGTTTGTCCAGTCCAAACAGGAAATGACGTGACGACGAATGACTACACCTCTGATTACGTTATACTTATCATAATATAAACGGGATTTTATTTATTTATTTATCATATATTTAATGCACAATTAATAAATTACAGGCAAAAATACTTAAATAATTAGTATTTTGCATTAGTTGCTACACATTTTAAAGCTGATTGAAGCTCCGCCCACTGGCGCCATCTTGTTTTCGCGATCTCCCGCCTACCGGTACCGATCTGACCAATCACTAAGGCTGATTGAAGCTCCGCCCATTGGCGCCATCTTGTTTTCGTGATTTCCCGCCTAGCGGTATCGATCTGACCAATCACAGGCCCCAAATAATACACTTGTGTGAAAGATGCAAATTTTTGATGACGCGGGTGTAATACCAGGACCTGGCTACAGGGGCGCACTCTCGAAATCAGGGATACACTGTGTATGGTAAAATTTCAGGGTTTTGTGGTATGTAAGGACATGGCGCCAAACTTTGAGAGGGAGCGTCTGGAACGTAGTAAATGACATCTACGCTGTCGGATTTATGAGGACATGGCCTCTGTCCTCATAAACCCAAATGTCCCCATAGTGCTGGTGCGTATTCAGGTCAAAAGTCCTCGTAAACCACAAAAACAAACACACACACACACACACACACACACACACACACACACACACACACACACACACACACACTGTAATGAGTTTGCTTAAACAAGAAAACTTCCATCATTTACTAACTCTCATTACTTGATCACATGAATATGTTTAGTAAAGGATTCCAAAGTGGGTTTTTTTTCTTCACAATTGCTGATTAAATTACAAAACAAAAAACACAAAACCTCATTCAAATTCAAATAATAATAATAATAAAACATTTAAATTATAATGATTTAAATTAATATATAACAAATTATCAATTTTTGTTTTTTTTCGTAAGGCTGCCTGAATTAAATTATTAAATTACACTTATAGCAACAAAATAAATAAATAATTGTAATTGTAATTAAATATAATATATTTAAAGAATAATAATTTAAATATAGAAAAAAATTATATTTTGTTTTTTATAATCGCTGACTGAATTATATAAATTAGCAAACATTAAAATAGTTGAACATTTAATTATTAAACATTAATGATTTAAACTAATATAACAAATTATACCTTTTTGGGTTTTTTTTTCATAATGGCTGCCAGAATTAAATTATTAAATTGCACTATAGCAAAAAATAAAATAATTTTAATTGTAATTATAATAAGTTAAATTATAGACTTAAATTTGAAGAATAAAAAAAATACAAATTCAATTATAATAATTTAAATTTATATAAAAATTATACTTTTTTTTTTTAATAGCAGCTGAATGAATTACTAAATCAACACCCCGAAAGCATTATGAAAGTATTTCAGATTTACTGCTGAATATTCTGCTTCTTTTCTAAATGTACTTTCCATGCAGTGAATGCCATGATCTGAGCCTGACCAGGAGGAAGTCAGTCAGTCTGAGAGGAGCCGATATCTGAGGTGCTAGTGGTAAAATCTATAGTTGGACTCACTTAAAAAAAGCATGCAAACCGATTGCCTTAATAAAAACAAGTAAAGTGAAATAGGAATAGTATGTGGCACTGACAAATGTTTAATTAGGATAGTTCACTTACACAAGAGTTCTAGTAACTAAAAAAGACCTAGAGTACTTGATAATTTACTTTAAATAAAATATAATTGTTACCATTGTTGTGTTTTGCAGGCTGAATGTTGAAGTCTGTGTGACTCAAGTATCAATTGCAAGATTGTCACAAATATAGAGGGATTATATAAACCCAATTAAAAGTTTCACAAGGTGTTTAGGACATAAGTGTTAGCAACAAAATTAGAAAAGATCATTAATTGACATGAAATTTAGTTATGTTATACATCATTCAATCATATATATATATATATATATATATATATATATATATATATATATATATATATATATGTCCAGATGCAAAAGCCTCTAAGTGCCATCTGAAATTTTCTTCTAGAATGATCATTTTTATCGAGCTTTTATATTTAAGTTCAGTAATTTCACTTAAATGTCTATTAATAGATCATTTGCATTGCCATTTAAGTGAAATTATTGAACTTAAATATACAAGCTTGATAAAAATTATCATTCTAGAAGAAAATTTCAGATGGCACTTAGAGGCTTTTGCATCTGAACTCTTCATATATATATATATATATTATATATATATATATATATATATATATATACATATATATACTTCTCTTCCTTTGAAACCGAATAACAAGAGAATTACAATAGTATAAATGAAGTTCCAAGTGCCCAACCAAAGGGATCACTAATCGCCATAATGATAACTAAAAACATTTTAGGAAAATCTACATCAATTTATGAAGTCAGCTTATGTGATGTTCTCTAAAAATGTTCAGTTGTATTAAAATTTCAACATTCAAGATGACCTTGGGAAATGAGTGAATGGAAACAGAGAAAAATAACTGCAGAAGTGGAGGAAATGAGTGAAAAGTCCATTAAGATTTTCCCCGCCTCAAAAACCACACTCAAACCAATCAATTCATCTGAACTTGGGTTTTCTTAGTAAACAAAGCATAGTATGTGAATAGTGCAGATTACTAGATTTTTACAATTAAGTTAAAGGCAGGGTAGGTAGGATTTTTCTAAAAAAAAAAAAAACATTCCAAATTTGTTTAAACTGTCTTTATATACCAATACATAATTAAAATGTAAGTACTCTAAAAAAGAGAGTATAAAAATCGAGTGTCTGTAGACCTCTCATGACTGTTTTAAAGACAGCTCATTATTTCCATTCACTCCACCCCCTCCCTTCTGGGCTCCTTCCAAAGCCACGCCCCCAAAACACATGAGCGCGCGACACCAAACGCTCAGGCTCAGCTGGAAGACGCATTTATTTACCTGAGACGAGTGGAGAGGAAGGAGCGCAGTGCATGCAGTGACATCATCTCAGAATCACATGTAATAAAATACCTAACTTTATCACTATGAATATAAACAAATAAGATTTCTTTTAGTACTCACTATCAAGCTAGCATATCGATACTGGTAAAGTTTAAAATATACTTTGTTTGATTCGGTAACAAGCTATATTTATAGGTAACGAGCTATATTTATAAGGCAAAGCTAAAAACAGGTTGCATTGATACACATTTTTCCATTACCATCAGTTACACTGTGATGAAGGTGAATTTCGTGTAAGATTCATAACATATACGGTGTTTTGCATGTAAGAGTTTCCATGATGAAAACATTGTTGACTCTGATGATGACTAACGTTACACTCTGGAGACAAGTACCGCTTCGTCGGTTCGAGGACAGGTCCGGGGTCGAGGGCGAAGCAGAGGAGGTCGTTCAAGAGTGCGGGCAGGGTCCGAGGAAGTAGTTTTTGCCCTGTTTGCCTTCGCTGACTGCATATGCAGGTGCTTTGAATTTTGAATGCTCTTTCTCTGCCATAATTTTACTCTTCGTAGGTTCCGCGCCTCTCTTGCACTCCTCAAATCAAACGGGTGCGCGCGCATATGGGCAGATCTAGCAACAGGGGTGGTTGCCATGGTTGCGAGAGTGAGTGACAGTCACCCAAACCAATCAATTGTTTCGTCCCGAATGGAAATAATGAGCTGTGTTTATTGCAGATTAAAAGGTCTACAGTCACTCGATTTTTATACTCTCTTTTTCAGAGCACTTACATTTTAATTATGTATTGGTATATAAAGACAGTTTAAACAAATTTGAAAAAAAGTTTTTTATAAAAATCCTACCTACCCTACCTTTAAGACATTAAGTAAAGTTAACTAAAAAGTGTTAGTTAGAATCACTGTTGGACTAAATCACACACAGATCCTGCTGTTCATTTACACAGAAGCTCCTCCAGAGTGGTCTTGTGCTTCATAATGGCTGCGCATTAGAGCTGTGTGTGTCATAAAGCTGGAGTCAGACTTCACCTGAGGCGCAGCGAGGCGACACGCTGAGTCCTGACCTTTTATAATGTTCATCTGGGTGCTATTTCAGGATGAGGTGTTGGAGGTGTTTTTAACACGGTCTGATTGGACTCAGAGTTTCTCCTGAGCGGGACGTGTGTTCAGCTCCAAACACACACTGGATGTTCCCGACCACACACTGATTTAATCAACAAACCCAGCGAGAGCTGCAGGATAATCAATGCTGGAGCGTCTCGACTCCCATCAATGTCAACACCTCATCATCCCTCTCTCTTCATCTGTGTGTTCCTGTAGAACCACGGCATTGTGAATAATGTTTATACTGGAAAACACACACACTAAATACATGATTCACCCGAGTCAACATGAAATCAAAGTTGTCCAAATTGACTTAATCACATGCTTCTGGTCTTCCAGTGAAATGTTCATCCATGCACATTAATCTAAAGCAAGGCATTTGGTTTTGTCAACAAATACAATGGATATAAAGAGAGAGAGAGAGAGAGAGAGAGAGATTTAGCGTATGTGGATGACCTGATATTGTGTTTCTCAACAGTGTTCGGCTGTAGCGCCTCTATTAATGGTGAAAGTGTACGTTTATCTGCTTCAAGAACAGCGCCGTTATTAGTGATTGAGCGGGGGAGAGGAGCGTCTGCTTTCCGTATATAATAAAACATGATTCTGTTCCAAAAAACATGGAAATAAGTTGTTATTTTTACCCTATTGTTTGCTATATTTATTTGCTCGGTCAGTGTCATTGTGGGTTTTGGTTCTTTTGCTGTTGTCGGCTGTAAGGACCTTTGAAATAACTGAAATCATTTGGCGGAGTGATATGGAACTGTGATGCGGTCAAAACCTGCCTGGAACTACTTTAGTCGTGAGTTTCCCTGAAAATAACTGCACACCATAGAATGTTCGTCAACCAATCAGATTCAAGCATTCAACTGCCCTTTAACAAAACATAAAACAACACAACATAAAACAACACAACATAACATAAAACAACACAACATAACATAAAACAACACAACATAACATAAAACAACACAACATAACATAAAACAACACAACATAACATAAAACAACACAACATAACATAAAACAACACAACATAACATAACATAAAACAACACAACATAACATAAAACACCACAACATAACATAAAACACCACAACATAACATAAAACAACACAACATAACATAAAACAACACAACATAACATAAAACAACACAACATAACATAAAACAACACAACATAACATAAAACAACACAACATAACATAAAACAACACAACATAACATAAAACACCATAACATAAAACAACACAACATAACATAAAACAACACAACAAAACATAAAACAACACAAGACAACATAACATAAAACACACCACAACATAAAACAACACACCACAACTAGGGCTGTCAAAAGATTAATCACAATTAATCGCATCCAAAATAAAAGTTTGTGTTTAAATAATATATGTGTGTGTACTGTGTATAATTAAATTTGTATATAAAAATACACACATGCTTGTATATATTTAAGAAAAATGTGTAATTTATATATATATATATATAAAAAATATTTATATATAATATCAATTATATATAAATATATACAGTATATGTATGCAAATATTTCTTAAATATATACATGCATGTGTGTGTATTTATATATACAAAATAATTATACAGAGTACACACACATATAAATATGTAAACACAAACTTTTATTTTGGATGCAATTAATCGCGATTAATCTTTTGACAGCCCTAACCACAACATAAAACACCACAACATAAAACACACCACAACATAAAACACACCACAACATAAAACAACACACCACAACATAAAACAACACACCACAACATAAAACAACACACCACAACATAAAACACAACATAAAACATAACAAAACATAACATAAAACATAGCATAACGAAACATAAAACAACATTAAACATAACATAAAACATAGCATAGCATAACATAACATAAGCATTATTGTTTCCCAGTAAAATGTTTGTTTACCTAATTGGTCTAAGCAAGGTCTTTATCAGAAAGTTCTGACCAACCAAAGACATATATAGTTGTCCTCTCTGTCATTAGTGTAATAGTAGTGGTGGCGTTATCATCATAGTTATCATAGTGATCATCATAGTTATGGTCCTTGGTGTGAACAGGCCTATAGTCTTAGTAAGTAACTGTACACACTGCACTAAACAGTTGAGTCTGATTGTGCTGCTCTTCAGTATGACAGATTCCTCCCATGAAGAGTCGTGACACCGTGAGATCTTTATATCTCTGCAGTCATGAGGTCAGACACACACTTCATCCGTCTGAAAGACAAACTCACACATCCCACCTGTGAAATACACACATCACAGACACAACAGACAGTCACATCGGTTCATTTGCAGAGCGATGACACCGAGAAACAGGTGCCAAACACGTTCTCCATCTCTCCAGTGTGTGTTTAGTGTGTTTGTGAAGGTTCACTGCACACACATGTGTGATTTTCAGCTGTGTGTTCCTGTACGAGGGCGAATCTCACAAAACATGTCAAAGTCAAGGTCATTTTCCACTCTAAAATAAAGCAAAATAGTTTATTTCCACTCTGAAATAAAGCAAAATAGTTTATTTTATTATGAACTTTTAGAATAAAAAAGTTTGAAAGTTAAATAATTGAAAAATAAATTGAAAGATAAATAATGTCACAAGCGCATTTTCACTCTTTAAAATAATTTTATATCTGTAATTCAAAAAGGTTTTGGTAACACTTTAGTTTAGGGTCTAGTTCTCACTCTTAACTACAGTAGTTGTTTATAATCATGCATATTGTTACGTCCCCAGAGTTCTGGGTTCGTTTTATAGTCATTTTGTTCTGGTATTGCTTGTGGTTTGTGTGTTTGTGTTTTTCTACCAGGTAAGATGGCTTCTGTGACTGTTCCGGCAGCTGATTGGTGGCTCATCGGCTGATTGGGATTTGGAACTCCGCCCACTCATCAGTGGCTGCAGCTGGCTGGGCTCTTTAAAAAGCTCAGTTTTGGATTAGTTCTCTCTCTCTGTTCCTGCTTTTGGTTTGGTTTGTACCCTGTGTGTGTTTGGTTTTCTGACATTTTTGCTTGAAATATTTGAGAATAGTTCAATTGTTTTTGTGTGTTAGTAAACCTAACTTGTGTTTCATCTTTTTTGGAACTTGTAGTAGCAGGACGGAGCACTTGTTTGTTTGTGAATTTTTATAATTTGTATTAATTATTTTTTTTTCCTCTGTTGTTTATAGGGAGTTGGGGAGTAGATTTAGAGCTACCCCGGGGTATACATACATCACCCATAGGTATACTTCTTTGTCTAGAAACACCAGCTAGACCTGGGCGGACCACCAGCTGTAATTTTGTTTAGGGCGCCTTGATCGTGTGCCAGATAGAAATTGTAATTTTATTTATTTTATTTTATTTTTGGGGATTAGTATAGGTTAGGGGTGGGGTCCTTTTTGTTTATTTCTTTGTTTTGGTCCGTCCAGCCCTCCCCTTTTCCCAGGAAATTCTTATTGTTTATCATTGTTAATTATTTACAATATTACCGTGGTTAAATAAAAGCTTTGTTTTTATACGGTATTTGGTGTTTGTGTCCTTTTCTCGCGCCGCGACTCCGTACCTCCTTTGCTGGTATCGGTGGGCCTGAGCAGTGGGTTGTCAGGCTCCCCTCCTTTTGGGGGAGCTAGAATGTAACAATTGGGGGCTCGTCCGGGATGCTTGGCGCCCTGCTGCTCAGACCACCCTTTACTCGGTGATTGGGGTGTGGTGTTGGGGTGTGAGTAAGGACTAGTAGTGTTTGCATAGTAGTTGTTGTTCTGTCCTGTAGTTTGTTAGTATTTGTAGTTTGTGGTGTTCGTTGAGTACTGAATAGTGCAGGATTGTACTGGATGAGGTGTGAGCATGGCGGCTACTTCAGATGTGGCAGGCTTTATTGCGGAGCCCTCATTGGGTTCATTGGTTAACCTGCGTAAGGTTGATTTGTTAGCGTTAGCGGACTACTACAATATTACAGTTGATAGACAGGCTCGTAAAGCAAATTTAGTAATGGTGATCAAAAGCCATTTATTGAGTCTGTCAAGGGCAGGAGTTATGGCTGTTGAGGACGTGGAAACAGAGGATGAGGGGGAGGACGAGGGCGCCGTAGAGAATCTCTCGCCTGCACGGTCGAAGGGCGCTGTGGGAGGTGGGGAAGCTCCGGTGCCTCGAACTCTGCCAAAGTACGACCCGTTGTCTCCTGTGTCCCCCGAGTCTGTAGAGGTCGCTCGGTTGAAGCTGAAAACGGCCCGTCTGGAAGCAGACCTAAAAGATAGGGAAGACAAAAGGAGGTATGAGATAGAAATTAGAAAAATAGAGGCAGACAAGGAAGCTCGAATTCACATTCGGCGAATGGAGCTTGAGGCTGGGGGGTCTTCTCACCCAGTTGGCAAGTCAGGTCATTTTGATGTGGGGAGGAACATTGCGGTGGTTCCCCCATTCCGTGAGTCTGAGGTAGATTCATACTTTTCTGCTTTTGAGCGGGTAGCTACTGCCCTACAGTGGCCAAAAGAGGTCTGGCCTCTACTCCTCCAGTGTAAGCTAACTGGGAAGGCCCAGGAGGTTGTGGCCTCTCTCTCTATAGAGGACAGTTTACATTATGATGTGGTTAAAGCTACCGTGCTGCGTGCCTATGAGCTAGTGCCAGAGGCTTATAGACAACGATTTAGAAATTATAAGAAAAGCGGTAGTAGAACATTTGTTGAGTTTGCCAGGGACAAAGAGTCCTTGTTTGACCGCTGGTGTGCAGCCAATAAAACATCTACTTATGAGACTTTGAGAAATCAGATATTGTTGGAGGATTTTAAGAACAACCTACCCGAAAGAATCGTGTTGCATCTTAGTGAAAAGAAGGTGGCGACGTTGGGTCAGGCAGCGGTCCTAGCAGATGAATATGCCCTAACACATAAAACGGTGTTTACAGCATCCAGTCAGAGCAGGACTTCCGCTTCACCAGTGGCCGGTGTATCACGCTCTTCAGACCCTCCTACTGTTCCTAGGAAAGAGGAGAGGGAATGTTTTTATTGCCACCGGAAAGGCCATTTAATCTCAGATTGTTTCTTACTTAAGAACAAGCCTAAGTCACCTCCACCTGTCCGTAAGAGTGTTGGTTTAACTCAGTCTGTTTCTTACCAGGAAGCTAGAAGTGCTAGCGAGGTACTCACAAGGAAACCAGACCTGGTGTATGCTCCGTTTGTGTCTGTAGGGTGTGTTTCATGCACAGGGAAAACTGAAGACCAGAGGGCAATTAAAATCTTACGTGACACTGGTGCGGCTCAGTCAGTTATCCTTACAGATGTGTTGCCATGGTCTGATCAGACATACTGTGGTTCACATATACTTTTGTGTGGTATCGAAGCTAGCCCAATTTCTGTGCCTTTACACTGGGTTCACTTGCATTCTGATTTGGTTTCAGGTCGGTTCCGTGTTGGGGTGGTGCCTACGCTAGCAGTGGAAGGGGTAGCACTATTGCTAGGAAACGACATTGCTGGGGGTAAGGTGTCTCCAGTACTAGAAGTAACAGACAGACCACAATGTAATATCTCTGACATTGTCCTGGTTCAGAAGTATCCTCAAGTGTTCCCTGCATGTGTTTTAACAAGGGCACAGGCTCACATGCAGGGGGATACAGTGAATTTGTCTGATACTATTTTTGAACGGGTTGAAACTATAGATGTAGAGTCTAAACCAGAGGGGTTATCTTATGTGCAGGCTGAGAAAGGGGGATGCGGAGTCGCTCCCCAGTTAGGTGATGTGTTGTCATCCATCACATCAGAGAGGCTGATTGAGTGGCAAAAAGAGGATGTCAGCCTTAATAAATGCTTTGATTCTGTGGTCTCTCTTGAAAACGCAAAAGTAAAGGAGACTGCTTACCTTGTGGACGCTGGTGTTCTAATGCGTAAATGGACTGCGCATAAAACGGGTGAGGACTGGGATACAGTTTGGCAGGTAGTTGTTCCATCACCACTACGACAGCAAGTATTGTCACTGGCTCATAACCCTGCATGGTCCGGACATTTAGGGGTAACTAAAACATACAACAGAGTCCTCCGACATTTCTTCTGGCCAGGAATAAAATCGGACATTGTGCAATACTGTAAAACCTGTCATGTATGCCAACTTGCAGGAAAAGTGAACCAACCTGTTCCTCGTGTGCCTCTTCACCCGATTCCTGTGATTGGAGAACCGTTTGAGCGGGTGATTATTGACTGTGTGGGTCCATTACCAAAAACCCGAACAGGTAACCAGTTTCTGCTTACCATTATGTGCAGCGCCACTCGGTACCCGGAGGCTATTCCTCTCCGGACAATTACAGCTAAGACAATTATTAAGAGTCTGATTAAGTTCTTTTCCACCTTTGGTCTTCCCAGAGTGATCCAGACGGATCAAGGAACTAATTTCATGTCCAAACTGTTTTCTTCTGCATTAAAAACATTGTCCATATCGCACCAGGTCTCCAGCCCTTACCACCCAGAGAGTCAAGGGGCTCTTGAACGCTGGCACCAGACGCTCAAGGCCATGCTGAGGAAGTATTGTATGGAAACAGGTGCTGATTGGGATGAGGGGGTGCCCTTTGTTTTGTTTGCTGTTAGGGAAACAGTGCAGGAATCGTTGGGGTTCAGCCCGGCTGACCTTGTGTTCGGACACACACCTAGGGGTCCGTTAAAAGTGTTAAAGGAGCGTGTTCTATCTGATGCGCCTAGTAGTACCCCTAAGAATGTGTTACACTTTGTAAGTCAGATGCGGGAGAGGCTGCATGCTGCCTGCATGCTAGCTCAGGAGTCTCTCTCTTCCTCTCAGTCACGTATGAAAAAACAGTATGATAAACAAGCAAAAGACCGTGCGTTTTTGCCCGGGGATCAAGTACTGGTTTTGTTACCAATCCCAGGTTCATCACTGTCTGCCAGTTTTTCTGGACCGTATGTTGTGGAGCGCAAAGTCAGTGATACTAATTACATTATCAAAACACCAGATCGCAGGCGCTCTTCTCGTTTGTGTCATGTCAACATGCTTAAAGCCTATCATGTGCGTAACACTTCCGACAACCCCTCTAGTGTTCCGGTTCAGTCTGCGGGATCCAGCATGGCGTTGGTGGTTCCTGTGCCTATTGTGTACCTAGAGGAGAACAATAATGATGGTTTGGAATTGCGTCACTCATTACAACAGTGTAAACGTCTTAGTAATTCAGAGATGTTACAAAACTTACCTTCATTAATGGAACATTTGGATGACAGTCAAAAAGATGATCTTGTGTCTCTAATACATTCTTTTCTTACTGTGTTCCAAGATGTACCTAAGAGCACGTCTGTTTTGGCGCACGACGTGGATGTAGGCAGTACATCTCCTATTCGCCAACATCCCTATCGGGTAAACACAAAAAAACGTGAGTTAATGAAAGGTGAGGTTGACTACCTGTTAAAACATGACATGGCAAAACGTAGTCACAGTGCTTGGAGCTCCCCGTGTATTTTGGTTCCGAAACCAGACGGCACGTCCCGTTTATGCACGGACTACCGTCGAGTAAATGCAGTAACTGTGCCAGATTCCTATCCGCTGCCTAGGATAGAAGACTGTATTGACCGGATTGGTTCGGCTGTTTTTGTAAGTAAACTCGATTTGCTTAAAGGTTATTGGCAGGTGCCCCTAACCCCACGGGCTTCTGACATTTCGGCTTTTGTGACCCCCGATAACTTTGTACAGTATACAGTTATGCCATTTGGAATGTGCAATGCTCCTGCTACATTTCAGCGTTTAGTTAACATTGTGTTTGATGACGTTCCCAACTGTACAGCTTACCTTGATGATGTAGTAATATACTCACCCACATGGGCTGAACATCTCTCCACGTTGAGGTTGGTGTTCCAGCGTTTGGAAAACGCTTCGTTAACACTTAACTTGGCTAAATGTGAATTTGGTAAAGCTACTGTAACATATCTGGGGAAACAGGTGGGTCGTGGGCAAGTGCGTCCCATTGCTAGCAAAGTGGACGCTATTGTAAGCTATCCTGCTCCTAAAACACGCCGTCAGTTACGTCGATTTCTTGGAATGGTGGGTTACTATCGGACTTTTTGTAAAAACTTTTCAACTGTAGTAGCACCCCTAACTACCTTGCTCAGTCCTAAAGTACCTTTTAAATGGTCCGCAGAGTGCAGCTCTGCTTTCGAGTCAGCAAAAGCACTGCTTTGTATCGCTCCTGTGCTAACAGCTCCTAACTTTGATAAACCTTTCAAGCTGGAGGTAGACGCCAGTATGGTGGGGGCTGGGGCGGTCCTTTTACAGGAAGATGAGGAAGGAGTAGATCGGCCAATTAGTTTTTTTTCCAGGAAGTTCAATCCGTGCCAGTCACGGTACTCTACCATTGAACAAGAAACGCTTGCTTTATTGTTGGCCTTACAGTTCTTTGAGGTATATGTCGGTTCTAGTGTTGTGCCTGTAAGAGTATTCACAGATCATAATCCTCTTACATTCCTCAAAAGAATGTACAATCAGAACCGCCGCCTTATGCGGTGGGCTCTGATCCTACAGGGATACAATGTTTGTATCACTCATGTTAAAGGAACTTCCAACGTAGTTGCAGACGCGTTGTCCCGTGTTTACCAGGACTAATTGTGTGCAAAAGGTGGTTTGCACACCTTTTTGGGGGGGCGTGTTACGTCCCCAGAGTTCTGGGTTCGTTTTATAGTCATTTTGTTCTGGTATTGCTTGTGGTTTGTGTGTTTGTGTTTTTCTACCAGGTAAGATGGCTTCTGTGACTGTTCCGGCAGCTGATTGGTGGCTCATCGGCTGATTGGGATTTGGAACTCCGCCCACTCATCAGTGGCTGCAGCTGGCTGGGCTCTTTAAAAAGCTCAGTTTTGGATTAGTTCTCTCTCTCTGTTCCTGCTTTTGGTTTGGTTTGTACCCTGTGTGTGTTTGGTTTTCTGACATTTTTGCTTGAAATATTTGAGAATAGTTCAATTGTTTTTGTGTGTTAGTAAACCTAACTTGTGTTTCATCTTTTTTGGAACTTGTAGTAGCAGGACGGAGCACTTGTTTGTTTGTGAATTTTTATAATTTGTATTAATTATTTTTTTTTCCTCTGTTGTTTATAGGGAGTTGGGGAGTAGATTTAGAGCTACCCCGGGGTATACATACATCACCCATAGGTATACTTCTTTGTCTAGAAACACCAGCTAGACCTGGGCGGACCACCAGCTGTAATTTTGTTTAGGGCGCCTTGATCGTGTGCCAGATAGAAATTGTAATTTTATTTATTTTATTTTATTTTTGGGGATTAGTATAGGTTAGGGGTGGGGTCCTTTTTGTTTATTTCTTTGTTTTGGTCCGTCCAGCCCTCCCCTTTTCCCAGGAAATTCTTATTGTTTATCATTGTTAATTATTTACAATATTACCGTGGTTAAATAAAAGCTTTGTTTTTATACGGTATTTGGTGTTTGTGTCCTTTTCTCGCGCCGCGACTCCGTACCTCCTTTGCTGGTATCGGTGGGCCTGAGCAGTGGGTTGTCAGGCTCCCCTCCTTTTGGGGGAGCTAGAATGTAACACATATTACTAGGATATTGGCTGTTTATTAGTACTTATAAAGCACATATTAATGCATTATTCTGCATGACCATATTCTATATCCCTTAATCTCCAAATACCTAAACTTAGCAACGACCTTACTAACTAATAAGCAGTAATTAGGAGTTTATTGAGGCAAAAGTTGTAGTTAATAGTTAACAGTGAGAATTGGACCCTAATCTAAAGTGTGACAAAAGTATATTATTATACAAATATAAGATATATCCATATGTCATAGTATTTGGTGATTAAAAAGTAAAATAATTAAACATTTTAATTATAACCTTTTATAAAGGTAATTATATTAAATTATACTCAGATTAGCATAAAAATAGTTAAATTATCTTATAATTATTTAAATATTATAATAATTATAATATTTATATTTATATTAATATTTAATAATATATATTAAATTATAATATTAAGATGATGAAATTATACTTTTTAATTATACTTTAAATACAGTAAAATATGTATTATGGAAATTCATGATCACCAGTGAGACAAACCAAAAAAAAAAAAAAAAAAAAATACATGCATAAACAAACCAGCACACACACACACACACACACACACACACACACACACACACACACACACACACACACACACACACACACACACACACATTTTAAGGGGAGGTTCAACAACCTGCCAATGGAAATAAAGGTTTAAAAAATATTCATGGTTCTATAAAAAGCTTAATTTTATATACGCAAAATATAAGTTTTTTTTTTTTACTTTCATTTTGGGTTAAAATATGATGAATTGTTCAAGGGATGTCAGCGCATAACAGTGCAGACAAACCACCTGTGTGTGCATTACATGTCCTGCGCGCATGTGCACCGGTGAAAGCATGTGTGTGTGTGTGTGTGTGTGTGTGAGAGCATTGGACCCGCAGTGATGTTTCCTCTCTCCCGCTGCTGTGACGGATGATCTGGTGGGATGGGGCAGACACACGCTCGCTGACGGATGGCCTCTGCCAAACCCTGACACAGAGCCATTCAGCCCACAGAAATGATAGATGTTATATCTAATTTTAAACACCCACAACTAAAGCAGGCCGGACAGGCGATGCCTGCGCTGACAAGACTCACGGCTGCAACGTCCCGATAACACACACACACACAGCCTCACCTGAACCCGACAACAGCACCTGAGACTGACAGCCCTGATAAATACTGCGCAAAGGAACATGTTTGTTTTGAAAATGAGCCTGGAAGAAACGAGCGAGTGTTTAGACGCGAGGGTGGTTTTACAGGCCGTAATGTGGAGCAGAATGAGACGCAAACAACTGAACTCAAAGGACATATCATAGGCTACACCCGGTGCAATGCAGCGCCAGGCGCGACGCAAGTGTTTTTTGCTAGTTTCAGCCCGACGCAGTTATCATTTTCACGTCCTGCACCACGTTGTTTAAATAGCAAATGCATTTGTGCCCATCTGTGCGCCCATGGGCTGCTGGTCTGAATACGAGGTGTGTGTTCTGGCGCATTGTTGGTGTGTTGCTATTTTGAGGAACTGAAATAGACAGAGCCATTGACCGACTGAAACCTGGCCTAAAGTCAATGGCGCAGTATTTTTTTGTTATTTAAAGGGTGCATTAGTAATGTGCGCCTAAAGGCGGGTCCACAACGCGCACACAATCTGCTTATTGCACACACACTCTGCTTATTGCACACACACTCTGCTTATTGCACACACAGTCTGCTTATTGCACACACAGTCTGCTTATTGCACACACAGTCTGCTTATTACACACACAGTCTGCTTATTGCACACACAGTCTGCTTATTACACACACACACACACACACACACACTGCTTATTGCACACACAGTCTGCTTATTACAGACACACACTCTGCTTATTGCACACACAGTCTGCTTATTACACACACACACTCTGCTTATTGCACACACAGTCTGCTTATTACACACACACTCTGCTTATTACACACACAGGGACGCACAGCAGCACACAAACTAGGCAAATATTAAAAATAAAAGGATTACAATGTAAAAGATTATTATTGTGTACAAAAAGATAAGGTGGAACCCGGCTTGTCCCGTGGATGGTCTGCTTGCGCTTTAACCTCGCACACACACACACACACACACACACACACACACACACACACACACACACACACACACACACACACACACACACACACACACACACACAAACACACAAACACACACACACACAGTCTGCTTATTGCACACACAGTCTGCTTATTACACACACACACACACTGCTTATTGCACACACAGTCTGCTTATTACACACACACACACTCTGCTTATTGCACACACAGTCTGCTTATTACACACACACACACTCTGCTTATTGCACACACAGTCTGCTTATTACACACACACACTCTGCTTATTGCACACACACTCTGCTTATTACACACACACTCTGCTTATTACACACACAGGGACGCACAGCAGCACACAAACTAGGCAAATATTAAAAATAAAAGGATTACAATGTAAAAGATTATTATTGTGTACAAAAAGATAAGGTGGAACCCGGCTTGTCCCGTGGATGGTCTGCTTGCGCTTTAACCTCGCACACACACACACACACACACACACACACACACACACACACACACACACACACACACACACACACACACACACACACACACACACACACAAACACACAAACACACACACACACAGTCTGCTTATTGCACACACAGTCTGCTTATTACACACACACACACACTGCTTATTGCACACACAGTCTGCTTATTGCACACACAGTCTGCTTATTACACACACACACACACTGCTTATTGCACACACAGTCTGCTTATTACACACACACACACTCTGCTTATTGCACACACAGTCTGCTTATTACACACACACACACTCTGCTTATTGCACACACAGTCTGCTTATTACACACACACACTCTGCTTATTGCACACACACTCTGCTTATTACACACACACTCTGCTTATTACACACACAGGGACGCACAGCAGCACACAAACTAGGCAAATATTAAAAATAAAAGGATTACAATGTAAAAGATTATTATTGTGTACAAAAAGATAAGGTGGAACCCGGCTTGTCCCGTGGATGGTCTGCTTGCGCTTTAACCTCGCACACACACACACACACACACACACACACACACAAACACACACACACACACACACACACACACACACACACACACACACACACACAGCTTTAAAGGTCCCGTTCTTCGTGATCCCATGTTTCAAACTTTAGTTAGTGTGTAATGTTGCTGTTAGAGCATAAATAATATCTGTAAAATTATAAAGCTCAAAGTTCAATGCCAAGCGAGATATTTTATTTAACAGAAGTTGACTACATCGAACGGCCCGTTTGGACTACATCCCTCTACTTCCTTCTTTAATGACGTCACTAGAACCGTTTTTTGACTAACCTCCGCCCACAGGAATGCTCCCTCAACTCTCTATGTACTTGCGCACTTCTTTTATAACTTACTGTGTTTACTCAGCTCTTACGGTGATTTTCTGAAGTAAAACTGACGCTTCATCTTTTGTGTGATGTACAATAAACTTTATTAAACTCCTCATCAGTATATGTTTGATCATCATTCGGACCTGGTCCGAAACCGCAGACTTGTAGGCTATTAATAAATAATGGATACATACAAGCAGATGACAAATACGTTATAATAACCGTAATTAAACTACTAAACCATACCTGTTTCATCTCTATACAGGACTCTGACTCTGTAGGCATTATTGTCCGACTCGAAATGAACACCGTTACTGAGAGTTTCTGATATTATCATCATTCCGTGAGATGAAATTGTCCTGAGAGACTGAGCGCGAGCTCATGAAGCTCCGCCCCCTGTGTCGTCCAGCAGCAGCTCATTTGCATTTAAAGGGCACACACTGAAACAGCGCGTTTTTCTGAGTCCCAAAAAATTACAATTTAAACATGCTGTAAAAAATGATCTGTTGGGTATTTTGAGCTGAAACTTCACATACACACTCTGGGGACATCAGAGACTTATTTTACATCTTGTGAAACTGGGCATAATACGGGACCTTTAACCTTGCGCGCGAGCAGATCCGTTTCCTCTCTGGAGAAGCGTTCAGTTTTTCCGCTTGCAAATTCCGTCATGTAAATAGCGAATCCGCCATGGCGTGAGCGCAACTGGCTTTTAAAGGGAATGTGAGATGAGACTCTGATTGGTTTATTGCACGTTTCGCCCAAAACTCATTAAGAGAGACAATCCTTTTAGACCACGCGCCGGGAGCGCCGGCCATTTTTCCCGTCATTAAACTAGCAAAAGTGGATTCAGACACGGCCTAAGTGCCCTTGCACCTGCGCTTTAGATCCTGCGCTTAGATTGTTAAAATAGGGCCCAAGAACTTACTATACAAGACAAAATCGAAGTCACTTCCCTTCACTTGGTGTTCACACTGGCCACGCCCCCTGGCGCATGACATCATTGGGCTCTGCAGTCTGAATTTGTATATTAATTATAATTAATAATTAATTAATATATTGAGACTCCAATCTGTAACAAGAAGAAAAGAAAAAAAAATGCATGTAAATCTGAACTTCTCCTGTCATCTGATTCGTTGAGAACAGATTGTGTTTAATTTAACATAGCAAGAGAAGCAACAACTGTTTACCGGGAAAGAGGGAACAAAACGGTTTCTTTTAAATCCGGCAGCTGTTTATTTAGGATGTGACAGTCAGACATGTTGACTTAATCATCAACCTGTTCAACTCAACATGTCACAGAATGTAAAATATCCTGTTCACTGAAAGAAAAGATTTTTGCTGTGTGTTCAAATTGTTTCATTAAAATGAGCTTAAGCAACACAATTCCTATACATTTTGTCCTAACTTAATTTGATTGTGTTCAATCTGCTTAAATATATGCAAAATTTAAGTTTACTTAATCCGTTTGTGTTGCATTAACTGAAACTAGGCGGTGCTTGTTAGTTCCCAGCATGCTTTGCATATGGTTGAATTAAGAGAGAATAAATGTTAAAATGAAGTGTTATTTTATTTAATTTTTTATTTTATTTTGAGAAAATGAGAAAAGGGGAAGACTTGATAGTGTATAATTGAGTTTAATGTTCAATTACAGTGGAATTATTACCATTGTGGAGAAGAGTGGAGCATTTTGTTAGGCTGTGGACTAATTTAGTTACTTATTTTCAACTGCTTTGGCTAAAAGAGCATGTAAATCTTAGCATTTAAGATGTTAATATGTGCCACTACTAGCAAATAGCTAGCTATAGTGTATCAGTTCAATTGTGTGTCACTAAAATAAATGAAATCTTAATGGATGAATGAATTATATAAATATGAATACCTGAATCATGTCAGAGAGCCTTTATAAATTCACTTTGAGACTACTTAAATGGGTCGCTTAAAATGATTTCCTTCCATGATGTTGAAGTTACATGAACAAATTATCTTTGTTTACCGTAACCCAGTTATGTGGAACCTGTTGACATAAAAAAGTTAATTAAAGCCAACATATCGGCATATTTGAGTGTTGGGAATACAGCCAATGAGTAAATGTTTGCTGATTACACAGGGCTTTGGTTGCCAAAAAATACTAATATGACAAAACACCATGTTACTACAAAACAGTTATTTATAGTTTAAGTGCTTCAGGCTCTTATTGATTTGAGGTTTGGACTTGAACGTGTTTATGAGATTATCACAACACACAATCCATCAACTGCGTGTTTCAGGGACTTTGTCCGCTTTGGTCATTTTATTGTTTTCAGGTGTATTTCGTATAATGGTAAATAAGATTTTTCTTGATCTTTTGAAATAAAAGAGTTCAATACTGTGTTAATATACCCAACATAAAACATTCAGGACGTACCACACTGTAAAAAGCGAACAGTTGGAACAACTTAAAAAAATTACTTCAATTGGTAACACCTAAAAGAATCAAGCTTTCTCAACTTAATTTATTACTTTTTATCAACTTAATCTCACTAGTTTACGTATATATATATATATATATATATATATATATATATATATATATATATATATATATATATATATATATATATATACAGTGCTATGCATACGTTTAGACACCCATACTAAAGTTGACTAAAAAGAGGAATAAAAAAATCATCTTTTGGAAATTGAACTTAATGCCTTAATTTAAAAAATTAGGAAAAATCCAACCTTTAAGGACACCAATTTTCTTTGTGAATGAATAATGTATCGTAAATAAATAAATATTCTTCCTTAAAATACAGGGTGCTTAAGTCTGGACACCCCTATGTTAAATTCCCATAGAGGCAGGCAGATTTTTATTTTTAAAGGACAGTTACTTCATGGATCCAGGATACTATGCATCCTGATAAAGTTCCCTTGGCCTCTGGAATTAAAATATCCCCACATCATCACATAGCCTTCACCATACCTAGAGATTGGCATGGTTTTATTTCAGTTAGCCTAATAGCTAGTTTGATTTGCAGTGAGAGATGATCTTATGGAAAGTACTCCATGCCAATCTCTAGGTATGGTGAAGGCTATGTGATGATGTGGGGCTATTTTAATTCCATGGGAATGCCTGCCTCTATGGGAATTTAACATAGGGGTGTCCAGACTTAAGCACCCTGTATTTTAAGGAAGAATATTTATTTATTTACGATACATTATTCATTCACAAAGAAAATTGGTGTCCTTAAAGGTTGGATTTTTCCTAATTTTTTAAATTAAGGCATTAAGTTCAATTTCCAAAAGATGATTTTTTATTCCTCTTTTTAGTCAACTTTAGCAAGAGTGTCTAAACTTATGCATAGCACTGTATATATATATATATATATATATATATATATATATATATATATATATATATATATATATATATATATATACACACACACACTGTATGTATGCACATGCATACACTTGAATTTATTGAAACTAAACTGCAAAAATGACATCATGATTATGACATGCATGAACATTATTATATGATGCACTGTAAAAAAGAAAATCCCCTAATTCAACTTAAAAATGTAAGATTATTAGCAGCCTTTTAAATACACTATAATAAAATATTTAGGCTATATAATATTAAAATATTTTCATGTGTTATCACAACTTTTTTTTCTTTTGTCAGATCAACTAATTAATGTTGTTCAGACAACACATATATTTTTTTAAGTTTCTGTTAATTAAACCAATCTCTTTCTTTGTATAAAACTCAAATTTTTCGATTTCAATGAACAGGTTACTTATTTAAGTTAAACCAACAATAACTTTTACAGTGTGGAAAAAGAATGTTTAATAGTAAAAGGTCAGATAGAGGGTGGATAATGGACATAAAAACTAAATTAGAACTATTTTGATGAAGGAAACGGTGACTCACTGCAGTGTAAGTGCACTTATGCATTTGTCTTTTATTTCACTCTTTGATTTGTGCAGGGGGGAAACCGATGAAGTGTAAAATGCAGCAAAGTCGCGCTCATATTCAGGGCATTTATTCAGAGCAAACGCATTACAATGAACGATACTCAACTTGCTGCCAACTCGTCTATTCAACTCCTCCATCACTCAGAGCCGCAGGAGGGATTTCAGCCGCAGTTTCTCTCCATCCTGAGTGATGCTCGGGTTAGCAGCCGAAGCACGCCTTTCTATCAGAGCTACGAGAAACTCAAATGCAGAGGGAAAAGGCAGTCATTTAAACACATCAACTGAAAGATGGTGTTAGAATGACCTGACAAAAAAGACAAGAATACCGCATGCCGCCAAATCTTATGAGCCTATTATGAAGCCTGAAACCATCTGTGATTATTGGGGTATGTAAGAATTTTCATATAGTCATTGCCAATGTGTGAACAGCTTGTAACAAAACTTTAAAAAAGAGAGAGAGAGAAAAAAATACCTTTCTCGACTTCCTAGGTTGTCTATGAAAGCCTATAGACTTGATTTTTATGTGAGAGGACTTTTTGCCGGGAAAATCTAAAGGATGTGACGGTTACGCTCCCGAAGATTCTCATGCAACATGCAAGAGTCTCTCTTCCGTTCAATGACACATGGGTAGGCTACTTCGTACAGATACTGTAATATTAAATTCCAGGACTTTCAAGGACTTTTCTAGCAGGGGAGACCGGGGACAGTTGCAACATGTCAATTTTCTCCAATCAGAAACAAGCTAGAGTGATGACACTCACACTGCACATGCACAGTTAGCATCTGTAACTCCTGCACACTGAAACTATAGGCCTATGTTCTACACATGAACTAAACAAAACTCAATAACTGTTATTTGATAAATATCACTAAATAAATAAATAATAGGCTACAATAATATTATTGTCTAAATAGATAATATAATATTATAGTAGGCCTAAAACAGTTAATATTTTCAGAATTTTATGCTCATTGAGACAAAAAGCTTAAGTTAATTAATGCAATTTAAGGAATTTTTAACATGTTGCAACCGTCCCTGGGTCGGGGTCAGTTGCAACATCTGACTTCTTCCATGCAAATAAATACTGTGAATGATATGTCATGTAATCATCTTTAAAAGGTATGGGTAATTAGCAGAGAGATGCAAGTTTAATATATACAAATTTGGCTGGTCTAGTCCAAATAGTCTCTGAGTAACTGAGAGAAATGCAAAAAGTGTTGCAACCGTCCCCGGTCTCCCCCACTACTTTTTTGGTTTTCAGAGATCTCACTTATCAAACAATATCTTTATTATCTTACGAATTCTAAAAAAATGTAAATAGATAAATGAAAACAAACGAATAAAACAAAATGGTAGCCTATAAAGTGCAGCACAAGCAATGACTGTGGTAACTAACACTGAAACGATGACACATATATTGCTTTCCTTATTCAAACTGATTTCCCCCCCATGATGTTTGACCTGAAGAATGAAAGCTGATCATATACCTGGATATGAGCAATATTACTCATATCCATCTATATCTATATCAGACAAGCTGTAGCGTTAATTTTGTGTGAAAAGATGTTTCATCGATACAATTAAACTCACAAATATCGTCTTTCAATCATTTATAAGCACTTTACAAGTATAACGTTACCTTTTCATAAATATTTCAAAAAGCTGTTTTCATGGATTTTCCAGGACTTTCATTTCAAAAAGTCAAATTCAAGTATAGGCTACTTTAAGCATCTTGTACAAACCCTGACACATGAGATAAATGCTTATGTTCAGGATAATGCTGAAAGATCAATTCTGTGCTGTAATGTCAATGTGTCGTCATGCAAAGAAAAGGGATTCACTCAAACTATATTCTCACATAGCCAGAATACTCTCAAACATAGGCGCCGATACCGTGGGTGCTCCGGGGCTCGAGCACCCACGGAAAATACCGAGCACCCACGTGTGCCAGACTGCCATTAAACATTGCAGTTGGTGCTATGTGAAGTGTTTCTCGGATGAAAACGCCTATTTAGTGACCCCGCTCTGTACGCAGAGACACGTTGCTCCCAGTCAGTATTAGGACTGGGCGATAAAACGATAACGATAATTATCGCGATATAATTTTTCTCGATAAAACGATATCAAGAGTTCGATAAATGTTCGATAATGTTTATGCGGCAAAAGCGGAACGAAACTCATTTGAACCGCGCGCCACACGGACCGTTTATCCGCTCGGCTCAAAGTCCAAACGGCAGCGCGAGCTCACTAGAGCAGATGCCTTTACTCTGATCGGTGTCGTCACGAGATCCAGTGAGAAGCGCTTGAATTCAGCGAAGAACGCAATGTCTCCGTGATTTAAACCAGTTTAAAGGCAGATGAAACAGCGCTGACAAACAAGAGAAACACTGTGCGCAGAAGGCTTTTCCGGCTACAAATTCCCATCATTTACCATGGATTTACTGTGATGTTAGCCTAGTAATATTAACTGCAGTGCACAATGAAATGTGGGATATACATATTGAAGTGTATTATATTATTAATGTAGACGATGTATTAAAGGAGTGATGGAATATAATTACAGTATTTATTAATGTATTTAGGCTACTGTTTTTCATACAAATACAATAGAATCCATAAAGTTACATTTTGCCATGATAGTGAGGTTATCATGATCTAAATGCATGATACTGGATGACCAATCGTTAAGTTTAATAAAACTCAAACAGTCAGAATATTACATTTTACCAAATAAAAATTAGCACATGCATAAACTAAGAAATTAATTGTCCAATAAAGATATTTATTTTGTTAAAGAAAAATGACAAATGTTTGAATGTTCTACCTCAGATTTGTGAAATGTTCACCAGTTTGGCAAGTGTTTGTCATGTTCTGACAATAAAGAGTAGTTTAAAACCACAATTAACGCTCTGGTTTCTACAGCTTTCACTTAGGAGCAAAAATCTGCCTTTAAACTTGAAAGAAATAAAGATTTGACTTTTATCGTGATAATTATCGATATCGACTGATATAAAAAAAATTATCGTGATATTTTTTTTTGGCCATATCGCCCAGCCCTAGTCAGTATATCCTCTTGAAGAATTAACCGCAATGGTGAGTCAACAAAAATTTTGCTCAAACGGGTGCGGGTCGGACACGGGTCTAAACACGGGTTTAAAAAATCACGTACAAACGTAAACATATATGCACATTTTTAGGAACACATCTACAAAAATATGCCTGTATTTCAAGTAAATAAAATAATTTAAAATCCACATCAGTTTATTTGTGCCCACGCCCTCTCAGGAGTCTCTATACTTTCACTTTTAAAAAGTCATCATAACCGCGCGCGCGATCTGCTTACAGTCATCGAGATGGATGCTGTCTGAGGAGTTGAAGAAGAGAATAGCTAGTGGAGATAGTAAAGTTGTCGACAAAACTGAAGAAAACAATGTTGGGAAAGGCTTTGCTGCATGCATTTTCGTGTTTGATATCCACAAATGTGGAACTTCATCGCTGAGGAAGCACGCAGATAACTGTTACTAGTAACAAACCAAGCAGTTCTATCGAACAGTATTTGTCAAATTTAACACTGTTACATTTTGTAAATTTCACACGAAGCTGATCGCGGTTACGTGTCAGTTAACCTCCAATCCTGTCTGTATTTGTGAGAAGTGGCGCTGTCCTTGAAAGATTACTTTACGGCTGTATTATCAAGTAGGCTAAATAGGTGTGTGTGTTCGTGTCGGCCGCTGTCCATTTCCTGAGGTTCTGAAATGCAAAAATTTTTTGACTACTTTTTTTTTTTTTTTTTTTAAAGGGCTTGCGCCCATGAGCACCCACGGAGGAAAACATAAATCGGCGCCTATGCTCTCAAATATAGGCCTACATTATAATCAAACTATCAGTGTAATTTTAAATACCTCATCTGTCGAATGATGCCGGTGAATCTCAGAGCTGCTGCAAACATCCACATCGCTATTAACAGATGTTCCTGAACGGCCATTTTCTCACCGATGTGTTTATTTTGTTATTGATAGGAAAGCGCAGCATATATTTAAACATTCATAACCGTCGCTCTCAGCAGGACGGGGTCGGGTTCGTTAACAGTATTACGAATATAACATTTTAACTTCGTTTTACTTCTAAGCTAATATTAAAAAGACCTTCTCCGTGAGTCATTGAATCACGTTCAGTCTCTTGTTACATGTGCAGGAGAGTGTGTAATAAAGTTGCTGGCTGCAGTTCACTTAACGGCCACCAGTGTCGCTAATAACAAGGGTTTCTGAATTCTGCACTACATGTGAAAAAACAATTTCATGATTTATCACAACTTTTAATCTTTTGTCAAATCAACTTAGATAATTAATGTGGCTCAGATAACATCATATTTTGAGTTTCTTTTTATTAAACTAATCTCCTTGATTGTTTTAACTATTTTTTCTTTTAAATTTCAACGAACTCAAAATTTTAAGGCAACCAGGTAACTTACTTTATGTTAAGCCAACAATATTTTTTTACAGTGACATTGCCTCTTTAAACATGGAAATTAAGCAAGAATAAATACATCAAAGAGAAGTTTTGATGTAAATATGATTGCAGATTGTGTTTTTCTATTGACAATAATCATGTGACTGCTCAGATGGTCAGATTCAACTTTTTACTGAAACTGTTATGCAGATACTATAACTTGTAATTATACACAAATGTGTTTTATAATAACTCACACATTGAAAAGAACAAACTTGTTACAAATCAAAGTGTTTTGGGGTTAAAGATCAGAGCAAATAACAGTCTAATAACAGCCTTAACAAGCAAATATCATTCCAGCACATAATTCATAAATCAGTGTCCTGTTCATGAGGCCTATATCAGCAGGAAGATATAATTGGACAAACGGGCCACAAATGGCAGGCTTTCCTGAGAACGACCCAAGCAACAAATTAGCATTTTAAAATAAACTTTGATATTTATTCTCCCTCTTTTTGAAGCGCAGGCCTTTCGTTTCCAGCGGTTTAGAAACACGGAGGAAAATTAAGCCTTATTTTTCTCATGGAGACGCACTCAGCGTGAAATTAAAGACAAGGAGTTCTGGCTCTAATATAAATGTGTTTCTCATCCAAGGTTGAAGCTCATGGTAAGCGGGAAAACTTGATGAGATTATTTACTTTCCCTTCACAAGAAAAGCTGCTTCAGTGTCCGTGATGAGCAAGAGGACCCAGGCCGAACTCATTCAGGCCATCAAGTCTCCAGAAAACACCAGTAAACCACTGCCTCCATTTATGTGAACAGATGTTCTCATTTTGCACCATAAGTCATACTAGAAGTCAACATGAATTCAAAATGGATTCCTTTTGCTTCAATACATTTTTCTGGTCTAACTGTAAATTATTCATCAATGCATATTATTCGAGAACTTTTTTTCTTTCTCTTTTGTCTATTGAATCCCATTTCTGCCACATAAGAAACAAATCATGCTTTGCTAAATGATAATTATCAGATAAAAAGTAAAAATTATAAAGAGAAAGTCAGAATTAGGAAATAAAGTTGAAATTTGAAAGTTAAATATAAAACAAAAGAGTATCAATTTCATCAAAATCTAAATAACAAAAAGTTAAAAAGTCGAAAAGATTAAATAAAATTGATATGAAAAGAAATCTAAAAATGACTTAAAAGTCAAAATTATGAGATTGAAAAGTCCAAATAATTATATTTTTGTCAATTTTTCTGTGTCACAATTGACTATATCTCCTCATTTTGACTCACATTATGTCAATTTCTGACATACTAGATCATAAATGTGTGATAAAGTTACAATTATGAACTTAAGAGTTAAAATTATGGCAAAAAAGCCTAAATTACATTAAAAACCTAAATTACATTAAAAAATTACAATTATATTACACACTAAGCCATAATTATGACATAAGAAGTCTATATTATATTTTATGCCATAATTATTTGTCATAATTGACTTTTTATCACATCTGTCACAAAGTCATAATTGTGACTTTTCCATAATTATTTGCCAAAGCATGATTTTTTTTCTTATGTAAAGTCAAAATGATGACTTATAACTTACCAAGTAATAATTATGAGATAAAAAGTAAAAATGGGCATAATAAGTCATGATTATGACAAATATTATGAAATGGGCTCAGTTACCAAAGGATAAAAGCAAGTCTCACCCTCAATTTCTCTCAGAATATCTTGTTTCGCTCATAACAGATGTAAATGGGTTGCAGTTAATGCCTTCTCTGGATCACTTTAATCGTGCACAAATTATTTCGTGCGCCACAATGAACATGTTGAATGCAAACCCTCAAGGCTCGAGCGTGTTTTCCGTTTCATCGTGACACTTTCATCAGCTTTCCTGGTCTCTCCTTCCAGGAGTTGGATCTGAAGAGAGACTCACTGCTGTATTGATTTAATTAAACACACATTTAAATCTGCTGTCAGGACTGTTGTTCCTCTTCAGCTCTTCTGTCAGCTTGCATGACCGTTCAACCTTTCCCACAAACACACGGGCCTGTTCCTGTCCATTTATTTCCTTTCGTTCCTTTAAGCCCGAAGAAAAATGGCCGGTGTCAGTCGCCACTGTTGATGTATCGTCCTCATAAAACACACATTTCCCACACCGGCCTGCGGGAGAGCTGATAGACCCGGAGCTGAACGAGAGACGAGGGCCGCTTTAAACCGTGAGGTCAAACTGCCCCGGGAAAGACATGGAGATAACGTGACATTTGCCCTCTGTGCGCTTAAAGATAGTGTGGAGAAAACGGCTTTGGGCCTCAAGGTGCCTGTAGACGAGAGGAAGTGTCTGGGTGGTAAAGCTAAAACCTGATGGCTGTGCGATTAATCGTTGAAAAATCGCAATCTTGATTTAAAGTGGTGAAAATCAAGCTTTTAATGTTGTTTGTGTGTCTATGTGGTGTTTTTACACAAACCATGTGTAAATTCATAAGTCGACACCATTGCTGAGTATTTTCTCCTTAAAGGGATAGTTCTCTTTGAAATTAAATTTTGGTATGTTTTAGCTTACCTCAAGGGCATCCAGGATGTAGGTGTCTTTGTTTCCGCAGTAGTTTCAATTTTGATATTTTTAGGTCAAACCGTTCCATAATGCAGGTCTATGGTCACGGTCTCAAAGAGCATGCACAGAGTCCAAATTAGAACAATTCCCCATCGTCCAAATTAAACAATTCCCCATCGTAAGTACACATTGATGGCCTAAGACACGAAACGAGCGGTTTGTGTGAGAAAACGAACAGTATTTATATAGTTTTTACCTCTTGTAACACAGCCACGTCCAAGTGATCTGAGGGCGCGCGCGCATCCTGGTGTGTGACAAGTGCGCAGACTGGTGCATAGATATGTACACTAGATGTCGCCTTGGGTACGGCAGTTCATTGGAACGAATGTCTTTAAGGTGAAATCTAGTGTATATAAAGATATACACTTAATTAACTAAAAAATATAAATATATATATATCAGCATATAACAACATCACTAAAACTTAAACTAAAATTAAACTAAAACTATAAAAATTAAAGGTAATTCAAAATAGATATATAAAGTATATAAATACTAAATAACACAAAAATAGTATGCTTTCCCTATTCCAAATAAAGCATAATCTCGTACATGTTGGACTATACAACTCAACAATGGTAACATACTGTATAAAAACCCAACTATAAAAACCCTCTTAAACCTGTTTCACACACTTTTATATTCCCAGTCAGCAATCAGATCAAACTTTTTTTGGTTTTGGTACAAAGCATGCTGGATAACAACAGATAAATTGATTGAATTTTCAATTTCTTTGTGAAAGATCCTTTAAAATGAAAAATACATGTTGAATTTCAGTGTGTAATGACATGTGCTGTGATCAACTTGCCTCCGGATGAGTCTCACGCTGTCTGCTGTAAAACATCTCCTCAAATGAGGGTCATAACGAGGGTCATAACGAGGGCCCGAGGCCTGATGCTGAAACACACGCATCCATCACACACACACACACACACACACACACACACACACACACACACACACACACACACACACACACACACACACACACACACACACACACACACACACACACACACACACACACACACACACACACACACACACACACATTACATCATTCAATATTCATGAGCATAAACATGCAAATGTGCTGCTGAATGGTGAAAACCTGGTTAAAAAACATTTAAATATGTAATTTTGCTGATCAAAGTGAAGGGATAAAATTATTGACCACTGAAATTGAAATAAAACACTAAATTTAAGTAAAATGACTAAAACTGAAATAAAGTCGAAGTCAGATTTATGGCATAAAAAGCTGAAATTATGGAATAAAAAAGTCAAAGTCATGAGGGGAAAAGTCTAAATTGAGATTAAAAAGTAAAAAATTATGCCAAAATCTAAATTATAGATTAGAAAAATTGAAATTATGAGATAAAAAAATTGAAATTATGACAATCAAAATCATTAGATTAAAAAAAGTAAAGTATGAGATAAAAAAAATCTAAATTATGATAATTGTTAATGATAATTCATAATTGTGAGATAAGAGTCAAAATTGTGACATTAAGTTATGTTAAATTATGAGATAAAAAGTAAAAAAATCATTAGATCAAATGTCATAATTGTTACATGGTGAACTGATCTAAGTCATAATTAGATTTTTTTGTTATATTTGTCATAATTATGAATTTTTATCCCACTATTTTGACTTTTTATCTCATGACTTATGTCAATTTTGACTATTTATCTCATAATTGTGACATAATTTTGTGTCATAACTATTTTTTTTTTTATTCTTATGCAGTAGAATTGAGCTTCCATAGAAATTAAAAATATCAAAAAAATAAATAAAAAATGACTGGTTTCATATAACATCCATATAACAACATCACTAAAACTTTCTCTTTGTCTGTGAAACTATGATGGGGAATTGGTAATCTCTCCAAACACAGATGAAAAGAGATGAATGTTGTTTCTGTAATGTGACGAGATATGAACGGCTCAGGCCGGCCAGAATATCGACGGCGCATTACAATTGCGTTTATAATGGGATATTGAGTCCAGTATTGACCTGTTAATAATGGCGATGAATGGGGTCAGCATAGACTCATTACTGCTGTCAGGAAGATCTAGTTAACACACTTCTGAGCGCTATAAAGCACGCAGATTTACTGGGCAAAATTAATGCAGCTATTTTAATCTGACTGAAGAACGTTTCTGTCCAACCAGTGGATCAGACAGTGAAACAGCACAGTTTACAGTTTAATAAGGTCATTTTACAGCACTTTTGTTACTTAATACAAAATATGTATTTAAGTGTTGAAATACTTTTACAGTTTTAACTTAACATTTCAAGCCTGCCTTGAGCCCGAGGTTGCCAAACTACAAAGTGCCAGGGAATTTAATGCTGATATTTTTTTATTTTTTTTTTGTTAATTATTTTGTCATTTACTTTTTATTTTATTCCATTTTATTTTATTTTGTTGTTATTATTTACTTTTATATTTGTATTCTTTATTCTATTTTATGGTATTTAAATTTTGTTCTATATTTCTCATTTTATTTTAGTTAATTATTTTATTTTGTTATTTTTCTTATCTTATTTATTTTTATTTTCTTATTTTTATTTATTCAATTTTATTACATTTAAATTTAGTTATTTTTTATTTTATTTTTAATAATTATTCTGTTATTTACTTTTTATTTCATTTTATTCTATTCTATTTTAATGTTATTTTTTTTTCTATTGTTTTATTTATTTTTTATTCTATTTTATCATATTTTAATTTTGTTGTTTACTTTTCATTTTATTTTTGTTAATTATTTTATTTACTTTTTATTTTATTATTCTTGTTATTTTACAAGTTTTTATAGTATTTTTGTTATTTTTTGTTATTTTTTCCCTTTTTTGTGTGTTATCCCTCTTGACTGGTTTCTCACTTATTTTTATTTATTCTATTTTATGTTATTTTTTTTATTTTTGATAATTATTTTGTTATTTACTTTTTATTTCATTTTATTCTATTGTATTTTATTGTTATTTATTTTTATTCAATTTTATCATATTTGAATTTTGTTGTTTACTTTTCATATTATTTTTGTTAATTATTTTATGTTATTTTATTTACCTTTTATTTTATTATTCTTGTTATTTTACAAGCTTTTAAAGTATTTTTTTGTTATTTTTTCCCTTTTTTTTTTTTTTTGTTATTCCTCTTGACTGGTTCTCACTTCTCATTCCTGTCGCACTGTGACAGTGACAAATGCAATTTTCCCCTACAGTAAGGTATTAGATATCATTCAAAGAAAGAAAAAGTGTCCGACTACGTGCCGAGGTTGTTGAGGTTGTGGGACGTGTTTAAAATCTGATACTGACTCGATCTGATACTTCATTCTCACTCCGGAATAAAGTTGGGAGGCTTGGTCTTCGTGATGACGGATCTCAGAGGCTCGGGAAAAGTAAAAGAAGGCCTTAATAATTTATGATGGTCTCAGCTTTTCAAAGCACTCGAGCGAATCCCGTTTCCCCTGACATTTAATTTGTCTGGAAATCAGCGAGCGTGGAAGTCTGATTATCCCTCCACAAATCTGAGCTTTCACATCACTGCACATCTGAAACACTGTCAATATCACAAGCCACGACCCATCAGCAAATCATGATGCATCTGATCATCTGATTCTGCTCACGCTGATGAACTGATGATCTGAGAAATGACTAAACCATGGCATCATCAGAGCAAACGAGAAAGGTCATTAACATGATGTTAATAACACGGTATTCTAAGTATTTAAAATGTCTGAATGTCATTTTCATGCATGTAAGCCAATGCATATATCACAATAGGCCTATTGTGGTACTTTTTGAAAGGAATAAATTGTGATTTAAATTTCACATGCATCCACATGAAAGAAACCACAGTCCAATTGCAGATCAATTGAATTGATTATTCATATTTGCATATTATATATATATATATATATATATATATATATAGTCAAACCAAACATTATTCATACACCAGATATCATTTTTGATATTTTTTACTAGTGTGTGCAGGACACTATAGTTCATTTGTGTAAGTGAGGAGAGCAAAATAAAGTAAACTGTGACATATTACACCCAAATATTCTTCATACAGTGACTAATAACATTTATAAACATTTGGGACCAAAAATGATTCCGACACTTTGAGCTGATCATGTTTTGCTGAAGTGTTTTGTCTTTAATTGCTAATGCTCTTTTCACACACAGACTGAACACAATGAAGCATTGCTTGGTGATTGCTTGATCTAAACTGGTATTATGTAATTGTGTAGTTAAATTTAACAGCTGACCGATATTCATCATAATTCATCAGTGAGACAGTCTAACAGAAGGACGGACAAAACCTGTGACATATCAACTGATTTCATAACTCATAATTTATTATAATTTTCTGAACCATAGCGAATAAACTGATAATGAGAGAAATGTTGAAGTGTCTGAATACATGTTGGTTTGACTGTATATATATATAGCATGTTTCTATTGGATCATTTCACAACATCCTCTGATATACTGCTCTGTGTGAGCGGGAGACTATAAATGATTTGTGCAGCCTGTCAGTGAACCAAAAGTATGAAATATACGTTATAGATCTCATTATTTTAGGTTCTACCTTGAGCAGATATACTGTACGGCCCGGATGATATATGAATGATACCAGGGTCGTTTAGGATGCATTTGATTGTAAATGAGTCGTGAAATGGAAATTGTGGTGTTTAATGTAGAGTAAATGTGTGTGTGTGCTCAACTTTGACCTGAGACTGAATGACACTGAGATGTTTTATATGGTGCAAAAGCAGCAGTGACTCAATAGCGCCACCAAGCGGTGAGAGTGTGAACTCCAGTCAAGACACGCGCCATTGAGTGAAATAATACTTGGACTCATTAAAGCCATTAAAGAGACAAAACAGAATAAAATGATTCCTCCACGACATAGATCTCATGTTGTTTCAACATGCACTTCTGGAAGACTGAGGAATGGATGGGGAATGAGTTGGAGAAGAACTCCAAAGAGAGAGAGAGAGAGAGAGAGAGAGAGAGAGAGAGAGAGAGAGAGAGAGAGAGAGAGAGAGAGAGAGAGAGAGAGAGAGAGAGGTTCAGTCTCACCTCTGCAGGATGAAGGTGTCTAGTGACTCGAGGTCAGAGGTCAGATGTTTCACAGGACAAACATGATTTATCAGCAAACATGAGCGCAGACTGAGTGTGTGTTCGCTGATGTTCATGTTGTTTTTCTCTGTCTGTATTAAACTCCTCCATCAGCAGGTTCTGTAGAGGAGAGAACAGCACCGGCCCTTCGCGAGATTCCCTGAGTCCTCATAACCGCATATTAAAACCCAGAGGGAAATTCAAATTAGCCATTACTCGGCACAGAGAAATTAGCATTGTGAGGTTTATTAATGGTCCAGTTTTAATGAGGGTAATTATTTGCACCTGCAAGTTAATCATTCGCTGACTAAATCAACCTGACTCTGGTTGTACTGGACTGTGAGGTCACATGGATATATAAAACAACTTTATATTTCCATCTGATTATTATTATTAGCAAGGGTGCCAGATGAGTGTTTGATAAGAGCGCCATCTGCTGGTCCTTAATGTGCTTACTGTTTCAGCTACATAATACCATTTTCAAAGGCTGTTTACACTTTACATACACTGTTTAATGCTTACTATTTTGTAAAAAGTAGTGTGTAACTGTATGCAACAATAAACTTATGCAACATTGTCACTATAAATAGTTATTTTGCATTTTTTTAAAGCAATTATGTGTTAAATTGTCTCACTTTTAGCATTTTCTCACATTTCTCTGTTTAAAACACGAGACGCAAGGTCACCTACATGTGCAAGTCAAGTTCTCGAGATGTTTTTTTTTTTTTAAGCTGAACTACTTTTAACCTGGAAAAGCTCGTCCGTCTAGCGCGTTTACATTGAAAGACAACAAATCAGGTCCTCCTCGAAATCGGGTCTCCATTAGGACCCCAAAATTACTTTTAATAGATTAGATTATTATTAACTGATTACAGTTCCTACAAAATGTTATGATAAATGCTGTTTAACTATGTTATAATGACCAATAATCTCTGTATTTGTTATTTTATGTGCTAGCATAGCATAGTTAATTACCTTATTAGCCTGATAGCTTAGTTTATACACACATTTGCACTTACACTGTATGCTAGACGAGTATGAGCAGTATGATGTGTTATTCCAGAAATAGCTAAAGATAATAAAACATAATTAATGTTTAGTTAAAAATACTTGAAACAAACATGACTGTTTGGAACGACATGGATAACAAAACCAGCATTGGATCATCGATTTTGATGTAAATGTTCTCTCAGAATAAGCATCTTTATACTGCCTTTTAAACCTAAATTAAATGTCAAGTAGGTTTATCCTGATTTAAACCATTAAAATTATCTTATAGAAGAGCATTGAGAGCAGTTACAGCATCTCATCAGATGTTAAGAAAAAATATTCTGCAAGATCACGAGTGATTTTAGCTCAAAAGGTTTATTCATGTTGTCAGAACAAAGACAATCCATCAATATGATAATCTATAATATTGACATCACAAACATCATCATCATCCCTTCTGCTGCTGAAACCATGAATCAGTGCTCAACAAATACACATCTTAAACTTCAAACCTTTATAACTAAAAACACTGCAACTGGAATTTAAAAACATAATTCCCGAGTCAATTTAAATGGACTTAAGTTCAAAATCAGATTTTATTTGTACTTAATTTTAAAAGTCTACACACGTTCGTTTCGCTGCTGGCCACTTTTAAAGTGGTTTATATAAAGTAAACAGGTAAACCAATTATGCAGAAAAGCCCTATTACAAAAATATTGCTATTGTACAACCACATAAACACGAATCACACTCACCAAAGCACTTGATCCGGTCATAAGAATTGTCCCAGACAACTCGACCTCACAAAAGATCAAAATCATAAAACAAACATCAAATCACACAAAACTAGAACTCATACACATGCACATTTATGATTTACACAGCTATGTCTCTGTCCAAATAGACAAAACACACATTCAACCAAAAGACAAAAAGCTGCCTTCAGAAAACAGAATAAAGCAAATCCCAGAAAAATCTACATGCAAAAGCTCAATTTGCATTAAATTACACACTTATAAAATGAAGAGCTTATCAAACATTGTCCTCATGAACTTCAGAGCCCTTTATAATCAAACCTACTCTACCAAAATGCATTTATATATTCCACTAAAATGACATTATATCATTATAATCCTTTCAAATGACATATATTTATATATATACTTCGTCTGACATTCTGCAGCTAATAGCACGGTTTAAGTGGAATAACGACTCTAAAACACCCAAACGCTGGAGAAAAGAACAACTCCAGTACGAAAATACATATTTCTACACTTGGACAACAGGGAATCCTAGTAGGAATAAAAACAAAAACATAGTGCTTTTTTTTTTAAATATAAAGATTAATATTTAAGATAAGGCTGGAAAGGATATGAATTTTTACACATGCACAGGAAAAACAACAAACAAATAAATCGTGATTAATCCCATCCAAAATAAAATGTTTACATAATGTGTGTACTGTGTATAATTATTTTGTATATATAAATACACACACATGCATGCATATATTTAATAAAAATGTTATTTATATATATATATAGATAATATATTAATACATGCAAATATTTCTTAAATATATACATGCATGTGTGTGTATTTATATATACAAAATAATTATACACAGTACACACATTATGTAAACACAAACTTTTATTTTGGATGGGATTAATCGTTGCCCAGCACTTATATATATATATATTTATATATATATATATATATATATATATATATATATAAAAAATCTGGGGACATTTACTGTACCAGGATCAGGTACAGTATGAATGCAAATAAATACAGAACGTCTCCTGTAACAACGCTAAAAATCACACAAGCCTGCACACACAGCGCAAAACTCATGAACGCGAGAGAATCGGTGACATGATGAACATTTGTACAGAACACGTGAATAGAATTGTGATTAGAAATGAAATATCGATCTCATCACTCGGACTGTGAAAAGTTCATTTTCTGTGAATCCTCTCGGACACCGTGCGAGCGATGACGGATTGATTATCGCGCAGCATTGCATAACCAACCTATGCAACATAACCCGACCCTAAACACATACGGTAACTAGCACGTAATCACTCACCTGAGAAATAGTCCATAAAACCTGTCAGTTTATATTCAAACTCTATCCAGTTCGACATCCTAAAACCTTCCTGACGACATTAGATGTACAATCAATTCAAATAAACATGAAATCAAAGGAGATTAAAGGTGACTTGTTTCTATTAATAAATTAAATGGCAGCGTTTCGAGCAGATCTGGATTCAAAAGTGAAGCGATGTGAAACCGGTTTCACACTGGGATCGGCCCGTCAGAACTCGAGAGGGCCGAGGTCGCTGAAGTCGCAGTCGAACAGCTCGCTGACGCCCTCGTGATCCTCCAGGCCGAAGTGATAGTCCTGACTGTGAGGAGGAGAGAGACAGATGAAGCCGTCGAGCGCGAGGCCGATGGCGTCCGAAGACCCGCTCCGCTCCAGCAGGAACTCAGACGAGCCCAGGGGAGACAAGTCGAAATCTGGCATCCCGCAGATGCCCGGAAACGAGTCCAGAAACGGCTCTGAAATCATCAAGGATTCAAGAAAATGGGAAATTAAAATCATTTTGGGAAGAAAACTCTTTTTAGATCCTTTATTACAAAGTGAAATGTAAACAATCAGAGCGTTAATTATTAACTGTTGTATAATAGCACATTTTATATTTTTATATGAAATGGCACAGCTTTCAAAAGGCTTTTATCTTTATATATTTCAAATAGAATTCTATAAATAGTGCTGGGTAACAATTAATCGCGATTAATCACATCCAAAATAAAAGTTTGTGTTTACATAATACATGTGTGTGTACTGTGTATAATTATTTTGCACACATGCATGTATACATTTAAGAAATATGTGCATGTATATATTTTTTGATTCATTTAATATTTCATTTATATTTCTACACAATTTATAAATATTAATATTTTATATATAAATATTTTTTTTCTTAAATATATACATGCATGTGTGTCTATTTATATATACAAAATAATTATACACAGTACACACACATATATTATGTAAACACACTTTAATTTTGGATGCGATTAATCGTTGCCCAGCACTAATAAATAAATATATACGTGTGTGTGTGTGTGTGTGTGTGTGTGTGTGTGTGTGTGTAAAATAAATGTAAAATATAAAATCACAAATTTTATATTTGAATTTAACATTTATGCCCAGGATTTGCATTTAAAATCATCACATTTATATTTAATATTTTAAAATTCCTTTGATATGTAAATTTGGAATTTGCATTTATGATTATTTTAAATCTAAATGTAAATCACAAATGTTTTTTGGATTTAACATTTATGCCTAAAGATTTACATTTAGCATCGCATTTATATTCAATATTCAAAAATACCTTTAATATGTACATTTGGAAAATAATTTCACATAAATGTACGTGTTAAATTTTAATTTAAGTCACACATTTTATATTTGGATTTAACATTTATGATTAAGATTTACTTTTAATACTTACACCATTTATTTTTTATTTTAAAATACCTTATTCATTTATATTTGGACTTTATATGTTAAAATTTAGATTTAATGTTAAAACTCCAATATTACATTTATATTTACCATGTTTTCTCTAAACATATATAATAAATTATAAAATGTTTAAAAATTATACATTTGGAAAAAATTCGTACTAAAATACAGTAAATAAGGCAAAATTGGTATTTGTTGTGCTAAAGTGACAAACAAGCCAACAATTTTTTGTAGTAAATTAAGATGCAATCATGTTTAAACAATCACACATACCTGAGTCTGTGCCGAGAGGCAGGGGGGAGGAGCTAGGGAGAGTGGTCGGCGTTGATGATGTCACTTCCTGTGATGCGAGATCAGACTGCGGGGGGCTCTGATAGGACGATTTCGCTGGACTACAATCAGTGACGGGACTACAGACCCCAGAGCTGTCCTCAGGACACAGAAACACGTCGATTGGACCTTTGGAGCTCTTGAGAGAAATCTGGTAACCCTGAAACACAGGCGGAGGAGGAATTAAACATTTAAACAGACCAAGACATTTTACTATAGATATATATAGGCACTCTCTTTAGCGACTTTATATACATTCAGGTTTAAAAGTGTGTGTGTGTGTGTGTGTGCTGACCTCACTGGGTTCAGACACCTGCATCTGCGTCTCTGGTGGAGCTCGAATCACCATGATGATCTGCTCCGGGGGGTCGACCGTATCTCGCAGGTCCTGGCATCTGACGTACCCAAGCTTGACTTCGCGTTAAAGATCACATTAAGATCCACATACTAAACATGATAGTCTACTCGAGCTGCTCAGATCCTCACTTCCCGATCTCAGACCTGCAAAACTGCTCAAATCTACACCCCGACTCATGAAGAAAGACGACAACACAGATCACACTCTCCTCGACACACTGGGCCCTATTTTAATGATCTAAGCGCATGGTCTGGAGGGCACTTAGGTCCAAATCCAAATCCACTTTTGCTAGTTTAATGATGGGAAAAATTGTCTAAAAGGGTTGTCTCTATTCTCTTAATGAGTAATGGGTGTGTTTTGGGTGTTATGTGCAATAAACCAATCAGAGTCTCATCTCCCATTCCCTTTAAATGCCAGTTGTGCTCGCGCCATGGCGGAGTATGCAAGCGGAAAAACTGAACGCTTCTCCAGAGTGCAAACGGATCTGCTTGTGCGCGAGGTTAAAGCTGTGTGTGTGTGTGTGTGTGTGTGTGTGTGTGAGAGAGAGAGAGAGGTTAAAACGCAAGCAGATCATCTACGGGACAAGCCAGATTCCACCTTATCTTTATGTACACAATAATAATCTTTAACATTGTAATCCTTTTATTTTTTATATTTTTCCTAGTTTGTGTGCTGCTGTGCGTCCCTGTGTGTGTAATAAGCAGAGTGTGTGTGTAATAAGCAGAGTGTGTGTGTGTAATAAGCAGAGTGTGTGTGTAATAAGCAGAGTGTGTGTGTAATAAGCAGAGTGTGTGTGTAATAAGCAGAGTGTGTGTGTAATAGTGTATTAAGCAGAGTGTGTGTGTAATAAGCAGAGTGTGCGTGCGTTATGGACCCGCCTATACTTTAGACCAGGTTTCAGTCGGTCAATGGCTCTGTCTATTTCAGTTCCTCAAAATAGCAACACACCAACAATGCGCCAGAACACACACCTCGTTTTCAGACCAGCAGACCCACGGCCGCAGAGACGAGCACAAATGCATTTGCTATTTAAACAACGTGGCGCAGGACGTGAAAATGAAAACTGCGTCGGGCTGAAACTAGCAAAAAACACTTCTTTTGCTGCATTGCAGCGGGTGTATGATAGGGCCCTTGAGATGAAGGATATTTCTTGTTGTGTGTGTCCTCTGTGAGGAGCCGTAGCTGTAAGCTGCATTTGTTAATGAGCTCGTCGAGTTTCTCCTCGGCCTCCTTGAGCTCGGACACTTCCCTCTGGAGCTCCTGAAACCTGGCCACGGACGCCCCGTCGATGCGGTTCCCCCTGAGAACACAGCAAACACACACATGCACAGGCCTTGAGATTTACTGACACACACTGGACAATTTGGCTACTTCATTTTTAAGTTACCGGCCATTCAGAACTTCTACTAGACAAAAAAAAAAAAGAAAAAAAAAAGAAATTACCCAGATTAACTACGTCTCATATATATATTGAAAATTTGGATTTGATACATTCATTTCTTATTCAAACTAAATCCTGTCATCCATGCTATCATCACCAAAAATGTGTTTTAGGAGGACAGATCAATAACAATGTAGGATGATGGAAAATAATGTCTTTTCTGTTAACCAAATGCTTTTTAATCTTCGCTATTGCTTCAGTGCAAATGAACAAGCGTGCCGTTATTTGTTGTGTAGTGACGGTCATGTTCAAGTAAGCCAATATGAGCAGATTCTGTGCAATACTCTGTGTTTAATATATCATGATGACTCGAGTTGAGTACTTGCTCTAAATCTGCGCAGATTTGTCTTACACGAATTGTGTAAAACATAATACACAAAGTGAGTCAACATAATAACCAGCCAAATTGTGTGGTGAGAGCCACTGTGCACCCGACACAGTGGATTTTTACCAGCATTTGGCGTGTTGGCGCGAGTTAACTTCAAACCCTGCATGCAAATGAACAAGCACACGGTCGCTGGTGAATGAATCACTGATGCTCTGAGGACCTACAGCCACTGAATGTTGTTCTTGGACTTCTTGGAGATCAGGTGGATTCCCTCCAGGACATTGGTGATGTCGTAGATGCGCCGCTTCTGGACGTCCAGCACCTGAGATGCCCAGTTCAGGTCCACCACCCCATCTGGAGACTGAGCCAGGAGGTCCAGGAACCGCTTCGTGGTCAGGTTCAGAGACGTGTCGTAGCGGGATTTCTCCGTAGCCAGTTTAGGGACTGAAACAAACGCAGATTTCATGTTAAAAGCAGATTTACACGACAGAAGGAGGAGGAGGGACATTAATACTTCTATTCAGCTAGGATGCATTAAATGAATCAAAAGTGACACTAAGGACATTTATAATGTCACAAAAGATTTCTATTTCAAAAAAATGTTTTTTTTTTTGTGTTTTTTTGAAAGTGGTCTTTCCATTCATAAAAAAAAATAACCAACATTGATAATAATCAGAAATGTTTCTTGAGCATCAAATCATCATATTAGAATGATTTCTGAAGGATCATGTGACACTGAAGATTGGAGTAATGATGCTGAAATGATCACAGGAATACATTACATATTAAAGAAACACGCCGACTTTTTGGGACTTTAGCTTATTCACCGTATCCCCCAGAGTTAGAGAAGTCCATTCATACCCTTCTCATCTCCGTGCGTGCCGTAACTCTGTCTGACGCACCCACCGCTAGCCTAGCTTAGCACAAAGACTGGAGGTAAATGGCTCCAGCTAGCATACTGCTCCCAATAAGTGACAAAATAACGCCAACATTTTCCTATTTACATGTTGTGATTTGTACAGTCACAGCGTGTAGCAGTGCTTCGCCTTCTGAGAATATAGTTCCCAGTATGTATACGTTTAGAAGATGCCTGTGTCTCATGTGACCTTCTTATTCATACACACAGTGACTATACACACCACAACATGTAAATAGGAAAATGTTGGCGTTATTTTGTCACTTATTGGGAGCAGTATGCTAGCTGGAGCCATTTACCTCCAGTCTTTGTGCTAAGCTAGGCTAGCGGTGGGTGCGTCAGACAGAGTTACGGCACGCACGGAGATGAGAAGGGTGTGTATGGACTTATCTAACTCTGGGGGATACAGTGAATAAGCTAAAGTCCCAAAAACTCGGCGTGTTCCTTTAATATAGTATATTCACATAGAAAACAGCTATTTTAAAGTGCAATAATATTTCATATTTTCCCGTGTAAATAAATGCAGGCTCTGTGAGCAGAAGAGACTTCAAACGACCCCGAACGCTAGCGTCTCGACTAATATTCCCCAGGCAAGCGTCAGTACCTCTGGGTGGAGCGGGTGTAGCTGGAGGAGCTGGTCCATCAGAAGCGGATCGAGATGTGCAGATGTACTGGTGATCACTGTCTAGATCCAACTTCCTCTTCACCTGCAGTCAAACAGCACACAACCTCTTCAAATCACTGTCATAAAACAGTAATGTTCCTTTAATAACAACATAAAACCATTACTAATCGGAGCATGAACCACTCCCTCTGGAGTTTGACCCGACAGCGTTCGGGTCACCAGGTCAGATCTGGAACCACTGAGACACTTCATGGAATGGAATTATGAAAGTTCCATAATGGAATGGAACTTCCAAAGGTGAACATTCCAAAATGGAATTTAAGAGTTACTCATTCGCCCTGGCTTTTAACACTCCATAGTTTGTCATCCTGGGTTTCTCTTTTGTTCTTATTGATTGAGTATTACTTATTTTGTACTCTTTGATTCTTTGTAAAGCACTTTGGTTGTGTTTTACACATACTCTAGTAATAAATGATTGATTAATTGATTGATTAGAATCTGAGGTGGAACCCCAAAGGCTCTAGTTCACACATGTGTAATAATGCACTAATGCTGTACCGGTGGTCGTCCCAGAGCGGGTCTCCTGTCCAGGGTTGTGCTGGCGCTGGCGCTGTGATGTGGGGTGGCGAACAGCAAGAAGTCGCCCGTGGCAGTGCTGGTCGAGGCCGTGCCCGGGGTGGAGATGATGACGATTTGATGATCTTCACTAAGATCAATGCTGCCATTGTTCAAGAGAGACTCGAAATCAGCCAGCAGATCCTCCGAGGTCTGACCCGATATAAAACTCTCAGACATATCGTGCTAAAACAGCAGGGGTTACTTGGGCTCTGGGTTTATTTTCAATCCTGATGATGGTGGCCTTCAGTGCATGGGAACGGCTTGCTTTTTTAAAATGCATGCACTAGAGAGAGCACTGGACTCAGTGGAGATGGAAAAGCCATGTTCTGACAGGTTTCACACAAGTGCACAATGACAAGCATGTTAACAACAGGCCTTGGCTGAACATATGGGTGAGACTCCCAAACCACAAGGCCAGAAATGTAGGTCAACTTCAGTGTGCAAAACAATATATCCACTTTACTCTAGTCAAAGTTAAGGATTAGATTATGCATGTTATTTCTAAACATTTCAGATGTTTTTCATATGCATGAAGAGTTTATAGTTGTGAATCCTTAGTTTAAGGAAGTGCTTCTGAAAATGGCAGCAAAGCATAACAAATAGAGTTCACTATAAATAAACAACATCACAAACAAACTGCAATGCAGATTCAACTTTTAAAGTGCAGAAAACATGGAAGCATTCAGTATAATCTTCCAAATTATTGATGTAGTTGCGATATTTTCAAGAGAATTTAAGTTTGTTCTCACGTGAGCATTGGTAAACGTGCTAGAAAGTGTAATTAAAATGGTAAAATGGCTGTAGATGAAGTAAAAATAACAGTATAACCCGATCCAGATGCTGAACAAAGCCAAAGTCCGGTTTCTTCACTCATCTGACACTTTAATCCAAAATATCCTTCGCTTTTGTCCTATTTATTGACTCCATCCAGGAAGTATTGTCAATAACTTCCAAATAATAGCCAGATCTTCGCTCATTTAATGCTGAAATCCATTGAAACAGAGGGAAGGTGCGGTCCGACGGTCCCTGCGCGCGACGCGACCGGAATCACTTTTGTTGTTGTTGTTTTTTTGTGTTCCAGCTGATCGGAACCTGCTCTAAGCTTTACGCGCCAAATCTTTTTTGCCGCGAAACTGGCACGTGCCAGTGTGCCGCCCACTGATTGGCTGAGAAGTTGCGTCCTTCGCGCCTCGCGTCAGAGTTCCCAGGCCGTTGGTTGGCTGGAGCAGCTGTCACTCAACGGCGTCCTGTTTTGTCCCTCTTTGCGGTAATTTGTTTAAAAATAAGAGTTGTTTGAATGGAAAACTACTTTTTCACGCACGCCTTTTGATTTATTTTATTTTATTTTATTTTATTTTAAGTAATGGTGATAGATAAACAACATCGTTATGAAAGTCACTTCAATCCGTTGGAAATGTCATTATAAATAGATATAGAAATAAAGAACCGTCTTGCTTATCTTTTTATCTAATCGTGTAATAAAGCTTTTTGGGTCCCTAATTATAAAATTGTTTTAAATTTTATTAGTCTTTGTGATTTCAGCATTAATTTTATATCAAATACAAAAAAAGAGAGATTTAAATCATGTTGTTTTGGCACATATTAGAAAGATGCTTTAGACTAATTAAATATATATTAATCTATTCCACATTAGTAATTTATTAAAATATTTATTTAAAGATTATTAAAGCTTTAATTCACCGCAAATGCGAAATTCCTTTATGTAGCCTATAATTTTTTTTTTACATCTTAGTAACACTTTATTTGAACGTGTCCTTGTTACAGTGTTATACAATTAAGTAGTAAGTAATAGTAATGAACTATATACTTTCACTATAATAATCTGTTAGGGTTAAGGTTTGGTTTAGGGTTAGTTGCATGTAAGCTAACTATGCACAATTTACTGTTATTACTATAATAACTACATGTAACATATGTAACAGGGCCACTGTCAAATAAAAAAAAATCTATCTATAAACATGTAAACTTTCGGTTCAGTGTGAATGATTGTAATATTGTAATATTAATAAACCCCGCCCACTGCTGGCGTTATACACAGAGGAGCTACAAGATGGCGCAGGCAATATTTGAGGTTCTGGAAGGTATTAATGGACTTTATTTAAAATCCTCAAGCATATGCACAAGCTATAATGTATTAATTTATGTTTGCAGTGAGAATGCATGAGCGCGCGAGACGAACAGGCCAAAGAAACACATTTTACACAGTTGTTTCGCTTCATGTAAATGTCATTGTGTTTGCATAGTAAAAGAGTATTTTTAAAAAAAATATATAACTAATAATAATAATAGCACAGGGTTGCGGTGGATCTGATGTATTGAGTGTAATGTATCTGAGGAGAGATTGATGTAGAGGAGGGAGGAAGAGCGATCGGAATAACAGCCTCGTGCGATCATGGCGGAGGGAGAGAGACACGTCACTGGAAAAGCCACTAAACACACGAACACTCTCATGTTTGAGGGAAACAGCTATTCATATTTGATATTAGTAGTTATGTTAAATCATATTTGGTATAAGTAGTTATGTTTGTGTCCACAATTGATTGTTTTTATGTTACAGATGTTCTCTTTTCCTAAACTGATAGTAGACTTGGTTGTATGATAGAAGGAAATGGTCATTTGATTCAATGGTAATCTTTGAAATTATATATATATATATATATATATATATATATATATATATATATATATATATATATATATATATATATATATATATATATCTATCAAGGATGGACATGAAACTGCTCTTTTAATTCTTTCAAATAAATAATATAACATTGCATATATTACTCTTAAACTGATCAAAGTGTTTAAAGGGAGAATTTATATATCATTTTTCTAGTCTATACAGTATTTAATGTAATTACATCAGAAGTAACTGTAATTAAATAACAGAAAAATAAGAGTAATCCCTTACTTTACTTTTTCAACGGGAAAGTAATTAAATTACAGTAATAAATTATTAAGTAATGCATTACACCAACACGGTGTGTATATATATATATATATATATATATATATATATATATATATATATATATATAGTGCTGTTAAATTGATTAATCGCACCTTACATAAAAGTTTGTAAATATATAATGTGTATACAGTATATACTGTATGTATATATATATATATATATATATATATATATACATACATAGGCTACATACATATACTATATATTATACACACACACATACTTCATACAAACTTATGTTAGATGCGATTAATCGCGATCAATCGATTTGACAGCACTATATATTGTATATAAAATTAATTAAAAAAAATAAATAATAAATATATAAAAAAGAAATGAGTGTGAAATATTGATTTTAGTTTCAATAATCATAATATATGCAAAGAATGGGACTTAAAGACAACTAACTAGCACAGATATGTAGGAAACAAGTGCTTGAGAAACAGTTTAGTGTAATTTTACAAATATATTTGCATAATGCTGCGTTTGACCAATTAGAATCAAGTATTGCAGAGAGTCATGCAATAATGATCATTAATACTATAACTCAAGTAACAGTCCTGTAATGGATTTTCAACTGGCCAAATTGTCAGGTAATAAGTTTGTTGAATAATTGATGGATTGATTTATTGATTAATTCATATTTGTCTTGTTTAAGGCATGGACAATCAGACGGTGCTCAATGTCCAGTCACTGTTGGACAGTCAAGGGGGTGTTTTGGATCCGGGCTCACAAAATGTCTCAGGAACGACCATCCAGCCAATGGGTGAGACTTATTCATGCATTATTATAATGTAGTATACCTGTCTGTTAAAGGCAAAGTGTGCATTTGTATCAGTGTTATACTATCAGTTAATATACTATTATAGTATTTATTAATATTTTGAATTAGCTTTTATTTTTATATATTTTATATTTTAATTTTAGTTTAAGTCTTAGTAATTAAGTTATTAAAGTTATTTATTTTTGTCATTTTTCTTAGTTCTTTTAAGGTTTAAATATATTTTTATTTCAATTTTAGTCGTTTTATTATTTCAATTTTAACTTATTTTATTTCAGTTAGTTTTCAGGTTTTTTTTAAGTTATCTAATATTTATATTTTATTGCAGCTTCGTATTTCATTTACCTAAAACAATTGGTTTTAATGATAATGATTTTTATATACATAGTATTGATTTAAATATTTAGTAGTATTAAATATTTCTTAATATTGTTTAAAATATTTTTATATTTTCAGTTTTAATTGTAATTTTAATTTGTTTTAATCATTTTGTCATGCGTTTTTGCATTTAACTTATTTTTACATTTCTATTTAGCTTTATTTTTATTTCAGTTTTAGTCTTAGTAATTTTAGTACTTAAACTTATTTATTTACGTTAACATTTGTTTTTCATCTAATATTTAAATATTTTATTAATCCTAAAAGGATTAATAATAGTTTTAGTTAATGATAACAACTAATGATACAATTTGTAAATACATGTATAATGATTTTTAAATATATTTAAAAATCACACTAATAATTTGCTTTTGTAATTTTTGCACTTCAACTTATTTATTTCAGTTAGTTGTCTAATTAGCCTATTTAATTTCAACTTTATTTCAAATACCTAAATCAATTAATAATATTTTAGTTTTAGTTAACAATAACAACACTAATTTGTTGTATATACATAGTAATTATGCATTTCTGAATGCTTTTTCAGTCCGTTCTTTTTTCTCAAAACTCTGATTATTCTTGTATGTCACATGACACCTGCAGACGATGATGACGTCTTTCTGTGTGGGAAATGTAAGAAGCAGTTCAACTCTTTACCGGCGTTCATGACACACAAGCGTGAACAGTGTCAGTCCAACACACCGTCTCTGGCCACCGTCTCTCTGGCCTCCAACAGCGCCTACACCTCCGTCCCATCCATCAGCACTGGACCCACTAACAGACAGGTACAGCTCACCTGCTGAAGAACCACTACGAGACACTATGAACCACTATTAGACACTATGAACCACTATTAGACACTATGAACCACTAATAGACACTATGAACCACTATCAGACACTATGAACCACTAATAGACACTATGAACCACTATGAGACACTATGAACCACTATTAGACTATGAACACTATGGACCACTATGAGACACTATGAACACTATGGACCACTATGAGACACTATGAACCACTATGAGACACTATGAAAATAGAACATAGTGTCACTATGAACCACTATCAGACACTATGAACCACTATGAGACACAATGAACCACTATTAGACACTATTAACCACTATTAGACACTATGAACCACTATTAGACTATGAACACTATGGACCACTATGAGACACTATGAACACTATGGACCACTATGAGACACTATGAACCACTATTAGACACTATGAACACTATGGACCACTATGAGACACTATGAACACTATGGACCACTATGAGACACTATGAACCACTATTAGACACTTTGAACCACTATTAGACACTATGACACTATTAGACACTATGAACCACTATTAGACACTATTTACAACTAATAGACACTATGAACCACTATTAGACACTATTAACCACTAATAGACTCTATGAACCACTATCAGACACTATGAACCACTATCAGACACTATGAACCACTATGAGACACTATGAACCACTATGAGACACTATGAACCACTATTAGACACTATGAACACTATGGACCACTATGAGACACTATGAACACTATGGACCACTATGAGACACTATGAACCACTATTAGACACTTTGAACCACTATTAGACACTATGACACTATTAGACACTATGAACCACTATTAGACACTATTTACAACTAATAGACACTATGAACCACTATCAGACACTATGAACCACTATCAGACACTATGAACCACTATCAGACACTATGAACCACTATGAGACACTATGAACCACTAATAGACTCTATGAACCACTAATAGACTCTATGAACCACTATCAGACACTATGAACCACTATGAGACACTATGAACCACTATTAGACACTATTAACCACTAATAGACTCTATGAACCACTATCAGACACTATGAACCACTATGAGACACTATGAACCACTATCAGACACTATGAACCACTATCAGACACTATGAACCACTATGAGACACTATGAACCACTAATAGATTCTATGAACCACTAATAGACTCTATGAACCACTATCAGACACTATGAACCACTATCAGACACTATGAACCACTATGAGATACTATGAACCACTATTAGACACTATTAACCACTAATAGACTCTATGAACCACTATCAGACACTATGAACCACTATGAGACACTATGAACCACTATCAGACACTATGAACCACTATGAGACACTATGAACCACTATTAGACACTATTAACCACTAATAGACACTATGACACTATTAGACACTATGCACCACTATTAGACACTATTTACAACTAATAGACACTATGAACCACTATTAGACACTATTAACCACTAATAGACTCTATGAACCACTATCAGACACTATGAACCACTATCAGACACTATGAACCACTATGAGACACTATGGACCACTATGAGACACTATGAACCACTATTAGACACTATGAACACTATGGACCACTATGAGACACTATGAACACTATGGACCACTATGAGACACTATGAACCACTATTAGACACTTTGAACCACTATTAGACACTATGACACTATTAGACACTATGAACCACTATTAGACACTATTTACAACTAATAGACACTATGAACCACTATCAGACACTATGAACCACTATCAGACACTATGAACCACTATCAGACACTATGAACCACTATGAGACACTATGAACCACTATGAGACACGATGAACCACTAATAGACTCTATGAACCACTAATAGCCTCTATGAACCACTATCAGACACTATGAACCACTATGAGACACTATGAACCACTATTAGACACTATTAACCACTAATAGACTCTATGAACCACTATCAGACACTATGAACCACTATGAGACACTATGAACCACTATCAGACACTATGAACCACTATCAGACACTATGAACCACTATGAGACACTATGAACCACTAATAGACTCTATGAACCACTAATAGACTCTATGAACCACTATCAGATACTATGAACCACTATCAGACACTATGAACCACTATGAGACACTATGAACCACTATTAGACACTATTAACCACTAATAGACTCTATGAACCACTATCAGACACTATGAACCACTATGAGACACTATGAACCACTATGAGACACTATTAACCACTATGAGACACTATTAGACACTATGAACCACCATGAGACTGGCTGATATTGAGTACTAATATTCATTGGGTTTGTGTATTCCTCAAGGTGTCGACGTACATCACTGTGCCGCAGTCTCCGCTCACACACACGCTGGTCCAGGGAAACGTGTTGGTCAGTGACGAGGTTCTGATGTCAGCCATATCAGCGTTCAGCTCTCTGGATCAGCCAATGGCAGCCATGCAGGGATCCGTACAGGTAAACACTGGGTGAGGGTTCAACTCGGCATGAAACAAAAGTTGTGATCTTCTTTTCTTCTCTATTGTGACGTATATGTGAGTGAAACAGCTTCTCAAACAAGAACAAATGCAGGGCGGGGCTTGTGGATTTGATTGGATGGTTGTGGTTTGCTATTGGTGGATCTGATGTGAGTGACAGGTTGCTCCGCCCTCATTATCAGAGAAGAGATGCTGTGAAGGAGGAAGGGGAAGTTATCCTGATTCAAGATTACAAGGAACATGAATTTAAAAAAGAAAGATGTGCACATATAAATGATTTCATAATGACTGAGAATAGTGCATTAGTCCTGCCCATTTTTTCAACAGCATTAGTTCCAGAAGTGTTTTTATTTCTCCCATAGGGATTTTTAAAAAGTGTTTGTTAAAGCGTAATAAGCCATGAAGCTACGAGGAGAATCATAACATTACAAACTTTGATTTGAGGGGGAAAAAAGTGTTCAAAAATCAGACGAAACTGTGAATTTAACGACTGTAATGAGAAAAAACTACTATCATGCAGCGTTGATATAAGCAGATAAAAATTATGGTGAAATATAAAACTTTATTTGTAGTTGTTGATTGAATCTTTAGAAACTTTTAAGTTTATTGCAATATATGTGTGTGTGTGTGTGTGTGTGTATATATATATATATATTATTTGTGTATATATATATATATATATATATATATTGCATACATACACACACATATATATGTATTTCCAAACTTTTATGTTAGATGCGATTAATCGAGATGAATTGGTTTGACAGCACTAATACTGTATATATATAAACACACAAAGTATTTTGAGAGTGTAGTGAGTCAATTGTGACTTTTGCTGTGCTTCATGGGAGTGGGCGGAGCTAAAGAGCTCTTTTGGCACAATTTGCTCACCGTGACTCCCTGATTGGTTGAATTTTCTGTAAAGCATCACGAGTAATCATACTTTTCACCATTAATTTTGCTGTTAAACATGATTATTCTTAAAATTAAGTTGAAATAATGCAAACTGATGGCTTCAACAAAGCATAAACCATCAATAACCAACCTCATAATTCACAAAATCCGATTGGTTCAGAGCACAATTTATGGGTAATCGCTTTAGTGCCTGGTTATAAATCAGATATCTCTTTATTATATAAGTCGTTTTAACTATGTTATAACGACTATTAATGTCTTTTAACATATATGTTTCATATACCGAAGTTATAGATTGTGAAATTAAACATTTCTCGTTCTTAGAGTTTTTTTTAGTTAGCTAGGATAGTAGCATAGCATACAGCTTTCCGAAATGATTAGAGATGACTTTTTTTTTTCACCATCTACGATATTATTCGATAAAAACTTCGATAACAATGAAAATAATTTATTTTGACATGACATGGTTGTAATTAAAATATATATATATTATGCCTTATTGCTTAATAACAATTAACAATGTCGCAAAACATACCTAAAAATGCAATTTCTTTCACTTTAACTATATAAATAATCAGGTTAAAAATAAAAGATTATTACATGAATGAAAGTTTGATTGATTACATTAAGTTTGCTGGGACTCGACACTTCACCACACCGGAACCCGCCTGTTGCACACTCGATTGGATAAATGAAATGGTGACCTTTGACCTGTTGTTTTTCAGAGCAATCTCAGCATGCACGCGGGATCCTCGTACCTCCAGCACCATCATCAGCCCCTCCCCCCCTCACAGGCCACGCCCCTCTCCTCACAGGTGTCCTCCAGCCACAGTAACTCAGTGGTGCAGGTGTACAGCACACTGCCCTCTATGGCCGGAGCCGGTACTGCGGAGGGGCCCGCACTGGGGCTTCAGTCCTTTCAGTCCATTCAGGTACAGCGCACCCTCACTAATCTAATGCTAATTTCACCAGGATTAAAATAGCGAAATACAGCTTTTTTGACAGAGATTGTAAAATCTAAACTAATATAATTTACCATTTCGTGTTCTGAATATTATTATTTCCTAGATTATTAATGTAAACAGTGTTATTTTTAGTATTATTTATACACTATTATAGTATTTATTAATATTTTGAGTTAGCTTTTAGTAATTAGCTTTAGCTGTAGGTAAATTAATGTTAGCTTTAAAGTTTAGTCATTTTGTTTTGTAGGAAGTGTTATTTTAGTATTATTTATATAATATTATGGTATTACTTAATTCATTATTTTGAATCTGATTTTATTTTATATTTCCCGTTTCCATTTTAATTTTAGATTAAGGTTTAGTAATTATATGTGCTTTTGTTATTTGTATCAGTTTGTTTTTTTAATATTACTTTAGCTTTAATTTATTTTAATTCAGTTTTAGTAATTTTAGTACTTCAACTTAGACTTTTTTATTTCAGTTATTTGCATAGAAACCATTTAACATAATTTTCTCATGTTTTTAATTTGAGTTCTAATATTTCATCTAATATTGACTTTTTCCAGCTCTATTTAATTAATGAAAACTATTTTTTAAAGTTTAAGTGTTAGTTAACAATAAAAACACTGCTAATAGTGTTTGTTTTTAATTCTATTTAGCTTTAATTTGTTTAATTTTAGTTTCGTAATTGTAGCACAGTAATATTACATGCAACATTTTTAATTTAAGTTTTTCATCTATATTTTTATTTTATGTTATTATTATTAGCTTTATTTCAATTACAATTATAATTTCTTTTAATCATTTTTGTTTTACTTAACTAAACAACACTGGTTGAAAATATAATTATGCCTAAGTAAGTAAATTTGTTGTAATTAGTGCGTGCACAAATCGATTAATCGCCATTAATCACCTCTAACAAAAGTTTGTAAATATGTATATATATATATATATATATATATATATATATATATATATATATATATATATATATATATATACATACACATACACTAACACACAATATACACACACACACATATATATATACATACATATACACATTTTTTAGATGTGATTAATCGTGATTAATCGATTTGACAGCACTAATATTTATATTCTCTCTAAAGGTATTTGTGAACAGCTTTAAATAGGTGTTGCATATAAATTAAGATTAATTATTATTAATAAATCAAGGCATTGTCTGGTTAATAAATAAAAACAAATATGCATATAAATACTCACACTGATGCAGGTTTATGTGATTGTTGAGCATTAATGACCTGCTGTGACAGATCCCCAGTCAGTGTGTGGAGGGCCAGGTGTTCAGCGCCGCTCCGGTTTACAGTCCAGGAAAACACACCGCCAAAAACAAGAGCTGCACCATCAGCACAAACCTCTCCGAGCTGGGCGAATACGACAAGGTTATCATCCCTAAGAGAGCCAGGACCTCCAAGAAAACACAGGATGGTAGTTTATACATCATCTACACCAGCAAACCTGCTGAAATATATTATATGTATTTCAATAAGCAAGTACTACTGTTCAAAGTTTGTTTTTAATTCAGCAAGGATGCATTAAATTGATCAAAAGTGACAGCAAAGACATTTATTAAGCTAGTAAAGATTTCTATTTCAAATAAATAGTAATATTAATCAGAATTAGTCATATTAGAACGATTTCTGAATGATCATGTGACTCTGAAGACTGGAGTAATGAAAATTCAGCTTTGATCACAGGAATAAATTACAGTCTAACATATATGCACATAGAAAGCAGCTGTTTTACTTTCTAATAATATTTTTTTTTAAATTACTGTATTTTTGGTCTAATAAATGCAGCCTTGGTGAGCAGAAGAGTTAAAAAACATAAATAATACTTACCAACCCCAAACTTTTCTACGCTAAGCAACTTACAATATCAGGAACATCCATTGAAGGACATTTGTGACATGTCTGCTTTATTTAAAGTAAAAACAACCTTATTTTGTTCCAGCAGGACAAACCAAAGGAAAAGCCCAGAAGCTCAAGTGCAATTACTGTGACAAAGTGTTTACCAAGAACTTTGACCTCCAGCAGCACATAAGAAGGTAAGTGCTACGATTTATACCAGGGGTCTAAAAATCATGATATTAAAGGGTTAGCTCGCCCAAAAATGAGAATTCTGTCAGTAATTACTCGCCCTCATGTTGTTCCAGCCCCCTGTCAGACTTTCATCTCTCTTCAGAACACAAATTAAGATATTTTTGATGAAATCTGAGAGCTGTCTCACTCCTCCATAGGCTTCTCTGTAATCGATATCTGCCGGTCCAGAAAAGTTAGTAAAAACATCGTTAAAATAGTCCAAGAGACTACAGTGGCTCAACCTTAAGTTTATCAAGAGACGAGAATATTTTTTGTGCGCAAAAATAACGACTTTATTCAACTCTTCATTTTCTAATGTGTGGGTCTGAGTGAGTTCATGTAGAGTAACAGCGCAGCGCTTCTGGGTTGTACGTCAGAACGTAGGCTCACTATTGGCCAGCATCACACACATGACCAGCGTCGGCCAATAGTGAGCCTGGTGAGCTAACCCTTTAATGGCATGAAATTCGAAATGTTTTGATGCTAAACCCCCGTGAACAGAGCATAAACAGAGCCTTAGTGACGCTGTCCTCGTCCTCTCTGCAGTCACACGGGTGAGAAGCCGTTTCAGTGTATCGTGTGCGGCCGAGCCTTTGCTCAGAAGTCTAACGTGAAGAAACACATGCAGACGCACAAGGTTTGGCCCGCCGGGGTTCACAGCACCGCCTCTAGGATGCCCATCACTGTCCGTGTGCTTCCTCTCAACAACCACCAAAACTCACAGCCGGCGGAGGAAGAGGAGCAGGAGCAAGGTGAGAGGAGACCAGTCAGTCCACAGAGCTACTAAACCTCTAGTGTGGACTTTATGTTCCAATTTAAAGTCAAGTCACCTTCATTTATACAGCGCTTTTAACAATATAGATAGTTTCAAAGCAGCTTTACAGAGATAATAGAAAATTTATGTAATTAAATTAATGTGTTTAGGCTTCACAGCAGCTCTAGAATAAAGTTATTGTCCAGCTAAAGTTAGTTTTGATTGATTTTCTTCCGTCGCAATGATCATTAGTTATTAACTCATGGGCCATTAACACGACACCGTTCTAACAGAAAACCCTTAATGCGATCCAGCCGCTCATCCGCACAACAACAGTGTCTGGCGGATCGAGAACACAAACCCTGAAACAGGTTCCCAGGTGCAAGCGGTGAAACATTTTGAAAAACGTTATCATCTCTGTGTAAACTTGAAAAAAGATGAATCTGTGAGAATGCTGAGGGCGTGCACATGCGCATTACGCGTCTAGTCTATAGGTGTGCGGGTTATAATATATATGTGCGCAGGCGTGTGTCTTTCTTTACATATTGACCTCAACTAATTACTTGTCTGGCCTTAAAAATTCATAATACAGAATTTTTTGTCGCTTCCGCGTATCAATGTGAACTGGAATCATTTGGACAATGTTTTATTTTAGTTGACACTTCAGGACTGTGTTGTCGTCGTGTCCAGGCGCAGGTCCATCCATCAGATCTGGAGTGTGTGTGTGTGTGTGTGTGTGTGTGTAAGTGTGTGAGTGTGTCCAGGCGCAGGTCCATCAGATCTGGAGTGTGTGTGTGTGTGTGTAAGTGTGTGAGTGTGTCCAGGCGTAGGTCCATCAGATCTGGAGTGTGTGGGTGTGTAAGTGTGTGAGTGTGTCCAGGCGCAGGTCCATCAGATCTGGAGTGTGTCCAGGCGCAGGTCCATCAGATCTGGAGTGTGTGTGTGTGTAAGTGTGTGTGTGAGTGTGTCCAGGCGCAGGTCCATCAGATCTGGAGTGTGTGTGTGTGTAAGTGTGTGTGTGAGTGTGTCCAGGCGCAGGTCCATCAGATCTGGAGTGTGTGTGTGTGTGTAAGTGTGTGAGTGTGTCCAGGCGCAGGTCCATCAGATCTGGAGTGTGTGTGTGTGTGTGTGTGTGTGTGTGTGTGTGTGTGTGTGTGAGTGTGTCCAGGCGCAGGTCCATCAGATCTGGAGTGTGTGTGTGTAAGTGTGTGTGTGTGAGTGTGTCCAGGCGCAGGTCCATCAGATCTGGAGTGTGTGTGTGTGTGTGTGTGTGTGTGTGTGTATGTGTGTGTGTGTGTGTGAGTGTGTCCAGGCGCAGGTCCATCAGATCTGGAGTGTGTGTGTGTAAGTGTGTGTGTGAGTGTGTCCAGGCGCAGGTCCATCAGATCTGGAGTGTGTGTGTGTGTGTGTGTGTGTGTGTGTGTGTGTGAGTGTGTCCAGGCGCAGGTCCATCAGATCTGGAGTGTGTGTGTGTAAGTGTGTGTGTGAGTGTGTCCAGGCGCAGGTCCATCAGATCTGGAGTGTGTGTGTGTGAGTGTGTCCAGGCGCAGGTCCATCAGATCTGGAGTGTGTGTGTGTGTAAGTGTGTCAAGGCACAGGTCCTTCATCAGATCTGGAGTGTGTGTGTGTGTGTGTAGACTGCGGTAAACCTCGGGATAAACAGAGAGACTAATATTAGCGTAGACGCCATTCTTTTTATGATGTAACGAGTGCATCAGGATTTATGGGAAGTGTTCCCGGTTAAAGTCCCCTTGTAGTTAATCATAATCTTCATACAGTGACTACCAGTAACATTTATACAAATTTGGGACCAAAAACGATTCCGACACTTTGAGCTGATCATGTTTTGCTGAAGTGTTTTGTCTTTAATTGCTAATGCTCTTTTCACACACAGACTGAACACAATGAAGCATTGCTTGGTGATTGTTTGATCTAAACTGGTATTATGTAATTGTGTAGTTAAATTTAACAGCTGACAGATATTCATCATAATTCATCAGTGAGACAGTCTAACAGAAGGACGGACAAAACCAGTCAAATATCAACTGAGTTCATAACTCATAATTTATTACCATTTTCTAAACCATAGCGAATAAACTGATAATGTGAGAGATGTTGAAGGTGTCTGAATACATGTTGGTTTGACTGTATATCCAAATGAATCGATACAGAATCAAACTAAATAGCGATCGGGAATGAATCGTAACTTTGTGAATGGAATCGTTAGATTTGTGTCAATATACCCAGTGCTCTGAAATGATATAAAGTCTGGCCTGGTCTTTATAGCCATTGAAGAACCGGACGCTGAGGTCCAGGAGACGGAGGAGAAGCAGAGCGACGGGACGAACGCGAACAAGCAGATCATCCTCATCGACAGCTCGTATCAGTGCCAGTTCTGCTCGGACAAGTTCAGCACATACTTCCAGCTGAAGTCCCACATGACCCAGCACAAAAACGAGCAGGTACCACATCTGTCAATTACAATTACAGACAGGTCAAAATTTTAAATATCAACCAAGTTTACACTGCAAAAATTATTTTCTTACTTGTTTTCCATTGAAAATGAGATGATTTAACATGAGAAGCAAAAGATAATATGTTTTCTAACCGTATTATAGCATTTTGTATGCTTTCAGCAGAAATCCACTGAGGAATAACAAACAACTTAAGATGTATTCTCTGAAAACTTGTTATTAGCATATCTAAGACAGTTTTGCTTTTCAGGTAAATGTATCTTGTTTTAAGGATGCTTTTAAAAATATACTGTACTCTAGCATTAAAAGTTTGGGGTCAGTAAGATTTCTTTCAAAAGAAAGTAATACTTTTATTCAGCAAGGATGCATTAAGTTGATCAAAAAGACATTTATAATGTTACTAAAGATTCTATTTCAAATAAATGCTGTTCTTTTGGACTTTCTGTTCTTCAAAGAATATGAAATATGAAATCACATATTTCATCGCAGATTTACCCAACCCCAATGTCATGTAAAAATCAAGTGTGGTTTGCTGTTTACACCCTGTTTAAGTAATGGACGGAGAGGGTCGGGTATCCTTTAAATTTTAACGATGCTGATTTCGATTCTGCTTATCGATTCCAATTCCTATCGATTCCAAATTTCAATTCTATAAAGAAAAAGAAAGAAAAAAGATATCATTCACATTAAGTCTTGCTACACATTTAATTGTAGCTGAATATCATGAACACAAATCAACAGGCTAAAGAACTCTTACACAAGGAACTTCTGCCTGTGGTTTAAAAATACCACAGAAAAACAACTAGCTTAACTAATATACATTTCAAGCATTAGTAAAGACAAGTAAGCACTCAGTGATTAAAAAAGAACAAATAAAAAAATAGCAATCGCAAACAATCGATACAACTGAACAAAGATACGATTAAAATAAACAGTGTTTTAAGATGATTATTCAGGTTCAGAAACTGTAATCAAATGTAAATTAAAACTGCACTTTATAAATAAAATATACATTACAAATATAGTTACGAATGCGCATGCGTCGAATGCGCATGCGTCGCGTCTGAGCGCGTTGTTGTCTTTGGAGCTCCATCGATTGATTTATAATTCTTGTTTTCTCTTTAAACTCACTTACAACGAACATTTTCTACTTTTCCTCACCTCATAGTTATAACGCGGATTGTTGAGCAGACGCGTCTCAAGCCTTGTGATCCAACGCTGGATACTCTTATAGGTTACGTCCGTGGATCACGGCTGAACGCGTCTTCTCCGCACTCATTTAAGTTACAAACAAACATTTTTTCACCTATCGTGCGTCTACTCTACACCCGTACCACTGAAAAGACGGATTATATCCAAGACTTAAGCCATAAATTAGTATTAATATTGATTGCACCACTGGTAGCGTCGTTGTAACTTACTGTCCATCTGTTAAAATGGCGAATATATCAAATGTAAGTAGTCTACCTTTTGGTGCAGGTGAGGACACATTTGAGCTGCACGCGGTGCAGTCTGAGCTGGAAGCTGTTGAGAAACAGATCCACGACCTTTTAGTAAGAAAAGCCGAGCTGATAGACCGGCGTTTGGCTCTCGAAACATCGCGCGCCGAGGCACACAAATCAGAGATTAATGTTACTAACCCGCTGACTCCGACCTCGTCTACTCCGTGCGTTCCTCAACATCGGTCCCGAACGTCGAGGTCGCGATCAGCCATGGTCTCGTTCACTCCGGCTCCAACATGCCATCACGAAGCCTGGATTTTTCCGCAGCGGAAGTCGCGAGTCAGGTCTAGACCAAGAAAACTCTCTCCGACCCTCCCGGTTTTCGAGATATCCACACAAAACCGCTTCTCCCCTCTTCGCGAAACAGAACGCGATGCTGTGATCATCGGCGATTCCATCGTTCGACACGTACACGTTACGTTAAATAAAAGTAAGGTGCATAGTCACTGCTTTCCTGGTGCTCGTGTTTCTGAAGTCGCTGCTCGCGTTCCCGAGATTCTGAACGATAACGAGCGCGTCGGAACTTTGGTATTGCACGCGTGAGTGAACGACATCAGGCTGCGCCAGACGGAAGTTTTGAAGAAAGACTTCAGGAATCTGATCGATACGGTACGCAGCACATCGCCTGATATAACGATTATTGTGTCAGGACCGCTTCCCACGTACCGACTAGGTCATGAAAAGTTTAGTAGATTATTTGCGCTTAATGAATGGTTAATGTCATGGTGCAATGAGCAGAAACTTCTCTTTGTAAATAATTGGAATCTGTTTTGGGAGCGTCCTAGGCTTTACCGTGCTGATGGCTTACACCCAAACAGATTCGGATCGGATCTTCTGTCAGATAACATCTCCAAAATGTTAAATACCTTTTGACTAGTAAACAAAAGTCCAAATCATAGTCTCTGCTGCACCAATTTAACTGATATAAATAGTGTAGAACATTGCATAGAAACTGTGTCTATTCCTCGTTTAGTGAGATCAAATCATAAATCTACTGCAGGATCTAGAAAAAATCTAATTGTTATTAAACCAGAAAATGTTGCTATTGGTAATCAAAAACAATTTTTAAAGCTAGGTCTTCTAAACATTAGATCACTCACACCTAAGGCAGTTATTGTAAATGAAATAGTCACAGATAATAGCTTCGATGTACTTTGCCTTACTGAAACCTGGCTTAAACCAAATGATTATTTTGGTTTAAATGAGTCTACTCCTCCTGGATACTTCTATAAGCATGAGCCCCGTCTGAATGGTCGTGGCGGCGGTGTTGCAACAATCTATAGAGATTTTCTCAATGTTACTCAGAAAACGGGTTATAAGTTTATTTCATTTGAAGTACTTGTACTAAATGTTACGCTCTTAGATGATAGAAAAACATCCCTATTATCTCTAGCCTTGGCTACCGTATATAGACCGCCTGGGCCTTACGCTGATTTCCTAAAAGAGTTTGCAGATTTTCTCTCAGACCTATTAGTTAACTTCGATAAAGCATTAATTGTTGGAGACTTTAATATCCATGTAGATAATCAAAATGATGCGTTAGGGGCTGCGTTTACAGATTTATTAAACTCCTTTGGGGTCAAGCAAAACATTACCGGACCGACTCATCGATTTAATCATACACTCGATTTAATTATATCACATGGAACCGATCCAACCGATATAGATATCATTCCACAAAGTGACGATGTCACTGACCATTACATGGTAACTTGCATATTACGTACTCCTGTAATATATCATGCTGCGCCGCGTTATCGATTAGGCAGAACAATCCTTCCATCCACCATAGATAATTTTTCAAACAGCTTATCGGATCTGTCTCAGCTGCTCAGTGAACCCAAACAAACAGATGAACTTGAGGAATTAACTAGCACTATGAGCACCATTCTCTCTGGATCATTGGATATTGTTGCGCCCATTAGATTAAAAAAGGTCAGAGAGAAAAGTAAAGCACCATGGTACAACAGTACTACGCGTGTTCTAAAGAGAGAAACCCGTAATTTAGAGCGTAAATGGAAACAAACCAACTTAGAGGTCTTTAGAATCGCATGGAAAGACAGTATGTCACGTTATAAAAAGGCCCTAAAAGCGGCCAGGGCTGAGCATCTACGCAAACTAATAGAAAACAACCATAACAATCCTAAGTTCTTATTTAACACCGTGGCGAGACTAACAAATAAACAGATGTCTCCTGAACAAAGTATTCCATTACAGTTTAGTAGTAATGATTTCATGAAGTTCTTCACTGAGAAAATAGAAAACATCAGAACCACAATTGTAAACGTTCAATCCTCAATCGCGCCTTATAATTCAGCCTCAATTATCACGCCGCAAGAACAATTACAGTGCTTTTCAACTATAGAACAAAAAGAGTTAAATGAATTTATCATTTCCTCTAAAACAACAACATGTTTATTAGATCCCATACCAACTAAACTATTAAAAGAAGTGTTACCTGTAGTGGAAGAGCCTCTCCTCAATATTATTAACTCGTCTTTATCTTTAGGTCATGTTCCAAGAACATTTAAATTGGCAGTTATAAAACCTCTCATTAAGAAACCACAATTAGATCCGAATAATCTAGTAAATTATAGACCCATTTCAAATCTACCTTTTATGTCTAAAATACTAGAAAAAGTTGTGTCCGCTCAACTGGGCTCTTTCTTACAAGAAAATGACACCTATGAAAACTTTCAGTCTGGATTCAGGCCGCATCATAGCACTGAAACTGCGCTCGTTAAAATCACAAATGATTTACTTTTAGCTTCTGACCAAGGCTGTATCTCAATATTAGTTTTACTTGATCTTAGTGCTGCGTTCGATACTATAGATCATACAATACTCTTAGATCGACTACAAAATTATACTGGTGTTCAAGGACAAGCATTAAGCTGGTTTAGATCGTATTTATCTGACCGCTACCATTTTGTTTATTTAAATGGAGAAAAATCTATCATAACTCCAGTAAACTATGGAGTGCCGCAGGGATCTGTGTTAGGCCCTCTATTATTCTCAATATATATGCTGCCACTTGGAAATATTATAAGGAAACATGGAATTAGTTTCCATTGTTATGCTGATGACACTCAAATCTATATTTCATCACGGCCAGATGAAAACGCTAAATTATCCAAATTGACAGAGTGTGTTAAAGATATAAAAGATTGGATGACGCATAATTTTCTTTTATTAAATCCAGACAAGACAGAGGTACTACTTATCGGTTCAAAAAACCACCCACAAAACCTCTCACAATACAACTTTAACATAGTAGGATGTCCTGTTACTTCATCCTCTACAGTAAAAGACCTGGGTGTTATATTAGACTGCAACCTGTCTTTTGAAAATCATATTTCATATGTTACAAGAACAGCCTTTTTCCACCTTAGAAACATTGCTAAGCTACGTAATATGCTATCAGTTTCTGACGCAGAAAAGTTAGTTCATGCATTCATGACCTCGAGACTAGATTACTGTAATGCGTTATTAGCCGGTTGTCCTGCATCCTTAATAAACAAGCTACAGTTAGTCCAAAATGCCGCCGCTAGAGTTCTAACTAGATCAAGAAAATATGATCATATAACACCGATTTTATCATCCCTACATTGGTTACCTATAAAGTCCCGTATTAATTACAAGGTATTGCTACTGACTTATAAAGCCCTAAACGGCTTAGCTCCAGTCTATTTAACCGATCTTCTATCGCCCTATAATCCATCGCGCTCTTTAAGATCACTAAATTCGAGGCTTTTGGTCATACCTAGGATATCCAGATCCACCAAAGGAGGGAGAGCATTTTCACATTTAGCACCAAAACTCTGGAATAGTCTTCCGGATACTGTTCGTTGCTCAGACTCACTCTCCCAGTTTAAAACTAGATTAAAGACGCATCTCTTCAGCCAGGCATTCATATAATACTTTTAATCCTACAGTTAAATCCGACCTCTAGTTCATAAACGCCAGAGGAGAACTGGCCCCCGACTGAGCCCGGGTTCTCCCAAGGTTTTTTTTTCTCCATTAGGTCACCTGATGGAGTTTTTCGGTTCCTTGCCACTGTTGCCTTTGGCTTGCTCAGTTGGGGATATTTGGGGATATTTAATTGAATTAATCAATCAACGATACTATTGATCAGCATTACCGAACGTAGACGTTCCACTAGAAACAAACATTGATGTATTGTTCTTATTTATTACTGTGAAGCTGCTTTGATACAACCTGTGTTGTGAAAAGCGCTATATAAATAAACTTGACTTGACTTGACTTGACTTACAAAAGTTATTCAGTGTAAAACGAGTGAATTTTCTCTTTGTCTGTTGTAGTTTGATCAGTGTTTTTATAGAGACGGCAGCAGGAATATTAGGCTGCTGTCACTTTAAGAGCTGCACAATATACTGTTACTCGTGTTCAGCACAGAAAACCGCGCGCGAGTCGTCTTGCGCTTGAATTGTTTAAAGTCGTATTTAAATGCTCACAAAGGAATCGATAAGAGGAATTAAAAATTAAATTTTATAACACGTATTCGATTCCCAACCCTATGGATGGATAAAGTTACTCTAAAGGCCTGTTCACACCGGGACGAATTTCGTGCGCGATATTCGCCGACGTTTAACGCCTCGTAGCTAAACAAAGGGCGCTAATGTGAGTGTGCACCGACACGAAAAACGCCACGCGTAAAAGCGGCATTTTTTAAAAAACGCCTCGGGTTCGTTTTTTTGGTTTGACGCGCCGCGTCAAAAACTATCCGACCAATGAGATTGCCGCTTTTGCTCACGTGTCTGGAGCTTCTGAAGTTACAGTAGAACACAACTTGGGGGCGCTCAAACACAAAACGGTCTTGCCGAGCACACATACGTAACGGCGAAGAAGATATATGCCGAGTAGCGTCTAAACCAAGCGGCAACATTCTGATCTGAAAAATGAAGCCTACCCGGAAGTGCGAAAAACTGCAATACATCGAAAATCCGCTAGGGGCAGGTCCCAAAAGGGAGCAAATGTCCATAGCCCCCATGTTAAAATGTCCGTTTTCACAGCATAAATTCATGTTTTTACAAGTTGGTCCCATGGACTTTTATTGTATTTTTCGATAGGTTCCGAGTGCCTGACAACTCTGAGGGGGGTGAATTTTTTTCTAACTCGTTAGTTTAGATCGTATTTAGATATATAAAATATATGACAATAAGGGCGTGGTTAACTTTGATTGACAGCTTGATTGACAGCTGACAAGGCAGCGCCACGGAGAATGACAACATAAGAAGCGCCATTTTTTAATACAGTTGACATATAATACTACTGTTTCTGTATCATGAAATGTAGTTTTAAGAGTTTTTCGGGCGAGAATGTAGTTGTTTAAAGCTCAAATCTGTGGTTTATTTAAAGATTTATGAAAATTTTATCCAGTTGATCCAGCGATGACCGGGCGCTCGGCGCGATGAACCCCGCCTGGAACAGTCTTACATCGGCTTGACGTTCTGAGGTTTGCCGCCAATGCCGCGGACTCTGGCGTCTCTGTAGTGGTTAAACATGAGATGTAATTCATCTTGTGTATATCTAATGGGCGATTTTTGGTCTCGTGAATCTATATTTTTTTCCCTGGGCAATCGTTTTGGCTGAGAGGAAGTTTCATAACTTTATAAGCTATTTAACTTTACCGATGTATGGTTAGACTCGCGCTGACTTTGTATGTTTGACTGAATTGTTTGCTTTATTTGTATAGCTTCTTATACCTTTTACTTATACTTTTATAATGGCTAATATTGATAAAACTGAAATTTAACAAAAAGAGACTGGGTTGAGTTTTTGTCATTTTAAATTTTAATACAACGAAGATGATATGTAATGTTGTTTACTGCAAAATCTGTTGTTTAGTACAAATGCACATATTGCCTGGACCATAAAATGTTTAATATTTTTATATTATATTTAAAATGAAAAGAGGCAGGTTTGTGTTTTATATATATATATATATTTTTTTTTCATAAATAGGCAAACGTTATGTGCAGTTGAATATAATCAATACGCGTTGCCTGAACCACATTTGTGTGGCTATAATGTTTAAGATTTCTTTAAATGAAAACGAAAAGAGTTAGTATGGTGTTTTATAACATATTTCGTTGCCTGAAATATACATAGAGATAACCGGAGTAGCAGGCGAGCTGAGTGACGCGCGCTGCATTAGAAGGTGGGCGGGGTTAGGATTTCCCAAGATTTTCCAAGATGGCGCCGCCCATACCCCCCATAAACGGCTTCAAACCATAGACAGTAAAAGAAATGGACACAGCGACCCCATTGGAACTCAATTGAGACAAGTGAAGCCCGTTTTCAGCGATTTCTTAGCACTTCCTTTCCTGACGCGCAGACTCAAACCGAGCAAAGCGTTACACGGACCACGTGAGCAACCCGTCTGTCTTCTAGTAGCTGTGCCAAGAGAAATCTGAATCATTCCCTTCCGAATCTTGCAGAGACGGAGAGTGTGATTAGGAGCTGTCCATGAGCTTGGAGCAGGAGAAACTTTTGCTAAGTATTCTGATTAATTATATTGTCATTTTGCCTCCACGTCTCCCCGATTGCCTGCGAGCTTCTCCTCCCGTCCATACGGTAATCTCTCTAGTGTGCGACAGAGAGTCGCGTGGTTATGACGCAATCGTTAGCCTACTTTTACAAAAACTGCTTCTACGGGGCCATAACATAAGCTACAAGGTAATGGAGCATTTTATACATTGTCGTGTTTCTTTAGAAATAAAAAATGGACAAATGGAGTCTTCAAACGCCTCAGATGTAAAGTTATTCGCTGTCAAAGTGACGCCAAAATGAATGGAAGTCAATGGGATTGCTAACGCAAGTGAAGTTCTGCTACAAGATGGCGGCACCCGGTCGACTTCAACTTCCGGTCGACTTCCTTCCCGCTTGCTTCAAACCCGTTCTTCAGAAAGTCTATGGGTGACGTCACAGACGCTTTGTCCATATTTTTTACAGTCTATGGTCTAAACACTTCCGGGAAGAAATAAGACGAGGAAGATGCAAGGCAAGATGAATGTAGAGCTGCTGGTCTCGTTGGTGTCGAAACATAAAGAACTGTGACAAACGCGACAGCGACTACAAAAATCTTGATAAAAGAGAACTGTTATGGAGTGGTATTAAGCGCCATCTAATGTCAGGGAATGAATTTGCATGTTCACTCGGCTCATCGTCAGCGAAAATCGCTTGGGTGTGAACACAAAAAACGCGTTGAGAAACGCTGGCGAATAACGCGCGCCGATATTCGTCCCGGTGTGTACGGGCCTTAAGGCTAAGCGCATGTTGTTGTTGTGCAGGTGTACCGCTGTGTGGTGAAGAGCTGCTCTCAGACCTTCCAGAAGCTGGATCAGTTTCTGGAGCACATCCACACACACCAGGAGCATCTGACGTACCGCTGTCACCAGTGCAGTAAAGTCTTCCCGTCGCTCTTCGAGCTCGGCCTTCACCAGTACTCACACAGCTTCTGTCCGCAACAGAACCAGCGCAAGGAGACCAACTACTACAGGTCAGACACGCTCACAGCAACACAACACCAGCAGGAATCAGGAACACTTCAGGGGAAAAACACACTGGCTACGTTAACATGCAACCAAATAATCCTTTAAGCCTTAATGTAAACACCTTATTCGATCCGATTGGAATTTCGATTGGATTGAAAGGGATGGTTTATTCCTTTTCTAATCCGATCGAGAGAACATGTAAACACTTGATCGGATTGAAAACCGAAACTGAAAGGACCGTGCAATGACGTAGAAATAGCGTAATGATATATGACACGAGCTGTTGAATAAAGTGTTGTATAAATGAGTGTCCTGTCATCCTAAAATTCTCCATTCTACTCTAAAAAGTGGAGCAGGACAACGTCCCACCAGTCCTTGTTTGGGACTCTCATCCACAGCTCAGCACAGCGGTTCATTTGCTCATTTACTCCACATTATGACCAGAAATGGATAAATATTAAGTCTGCTGTTTAAAACAAATAAAGAACCAATGTAGGAGAATGGTTATTGTGCGCAAACATCGGGAAACTCTGTATATTCGTGCAGTGTGCGCATGTCAAAAAATCTCTTTTGATTTGAAGCTTGTGACATATAAACGAGCACATGTTTAGCGTTCATGTAAACACTACATTAAGATTCATCAGTCGGAATGAATTCGGTCCGATTGATTCTATGAATATGCAAATGAGCCCCGCCGTTGACGTTGGGTGTCGTGGTGATTCTCGTGCCTGTGCGATTTCGTCAATCCTATAAAATCATTACAAATCACATAATACGACATGGATCTAATAAACTTGGGTACGATGTGAATAGGACGCGGGAATATGGACGCGGCCATGGCTAGTGAAAAGAGGCCAACTTGGCACGCCAATCTTGCAAAATGGAGCATGAGGAAAGTAGTTTTACGTTTTAGCGTCATATTTCGTTGATCAAAACATTTTGTTGCATTTTTATTGGCTAGTCAGTAGCTGTAGGTCGTGGCAGCAAACACACTGTGAGATGATCATGATGAATTGTCGCAGGATATCTTTGGTCGTCTAGTGTGTCTGCAATGCTTCACAACGTCCTGACAGAAAGCATGCTTAGCTAATTTTGTTCATCCCTCCACGGTGGCTTTGACCAATAGGAGCACAGAAGCTCTTCTGTTCACAGCTTTCTGGCGGACATAGTTAGGTACACCTTCCCAGATATTAATATTAGGGCCTCATCTGGGCCATCTATGGCACATTTGGCTCAATCTGGCAGCGGCAAAGGTCACATAGGCGACACACATCAAGCTGGTTTTAGTGTGAGTTGTGGCTTGCTATGTGTGGCCCAGATGAGGCCCGGTTATGTATGCTATTGCCAGCCACACTCAGGTTGAGTCATTGGCGTCATTCGTCATAGAAGAATGTGGGAGATGTGGGCCACAACTGGGCCAGATGTCATTCGCTATCTGGGATATTTCTTGTTCATGACACACCAAACCACATAATCTGACAAAGTGAGAATCGTAACAGACATTAATAACGTTTATTCTGATCTGAACCCGGCATTAAGAGAGTTTCTGCTTTAACCGAGAACAAAAATCTGCCAATGGTGTCAGAAAAATCCACTAAACTCAAAGAGAAAACGAGTTTATATTTCTGAGCAGATATTGGCAGATATTTGTTCTTGTTTTCAGCACAAACTCACTTCATTTGGATTTTTCAGAAAACAAGACTATCTTATTTTGCTTCTCAAGTACATCCTGAGAAAATGAAAGATGGAAAATACTGAGGAAGAAAATCTTTTTTTCAATGCATTACCCAATTTGAATATCAATAAAAACTTTTCATCATGTAGTTTTTTTTAATAAAATAAGAATGTATGTATCAGCTTTAATGCACTTATCATAATAACTGGTAACACTTTACAATACGGTCTCAATTGTTAACATTAGTTAATGTATTAACTAGCATGTTCTTACAGCATTAATGTTAGTTAATAAAAATGAGTAGGAAATTTCCTTCAGCAAATATGGCGACAGCAGTGATGATAGTTTAGGTTGAAGTGTTTTGAACTCAGATCTGTTTGAACTGGTTGTTTTTGTGTTCAGATGTATGAAGTGTCAGAGTAAATACTCCACTCAAGAAGCTCTGGAACAGCATCTGCTGAACGCCACACACAACTACCCCTGTCCACACTGCATGAAGGTACTCTAGATACTACAGTTACAGTTTTCATCTTCATTTTATCGAAAGCCTTTTGTAATTATGTTATGTGCCGTTGCTCTTTTTTATATATATATATATTTTTTAATATTTCTATTTATTTTTAATTTATTTTATTTTATTTCAGTTTGTTTTAGTAATTTTAATACTTCAGTTTAAGTTTTATATTGTTTTTTTATATTTCTATTTATTTTTAATTAATTTCATTTCAGTTTGTTTTATTCATTTTAATACTTCAGTTTAAGTTTTTTTTTTTAAGTTTTTTTTATCTAATATTCATATTTTATTTCAGCTTTATTTCAGGTAATAAGAAAATATTTTTAATATTTTTAGTATTATTCATACACTGTTATAGTATTTATTAATACTTTGAATTAGCTTTTATTAACATTTGATTTGACTTTTTTTGTACTTTTCAAGTTTACGTTTTTCAATATACATATTATATATCAGTTTTATTTAAATTAACGAAAATTATTTTTAATACTTTTAGTATTACACTATAGTATTTATTACTATTTTGAATTAGCTTTTATTTTGATATTTTCAGTTTTTGTTTAAATTTTAGTTTAAGTTTTTGTAGTTTTTTTATGTGCTTTTGTTATTTTTATTTTTTTTGTTTATTTTTATGTCAGTTTTAGTACTTCAGCTTAAACGTATTTTTCGTTTAGTTTTTTAAGTTTAATTTTTTTATCTAATATACCCGTTTTATTTCATTTTAGCTTTATTTCAGTTAACGACTTTGAATAGTTTTAATTTAAGATTTAGTCCACATTAGCTGACCGTTTCTGTGAACAGAATCACACTGAAGAATGGAGAATCGATGTCAGTGTGTTTGTATGTCGCAGGTGTTTCCGTGCGAGAGGTATTTCCGGAGGCATCTCTCCACTCACGGTGTCGGCGGCAAATTCAAGTGTCAGATCTGTAAAAAGTTCTTCAAAACCGAGCACTACCTCAAACTACACACACAGATCCACTCAGGTGTGACGCTTTATTTGGTGGAAATGTCCTTTACTCTTTAATGCAGTTTTATTGTTATGTAGCTAGTTATATAATTTGTATAAGAATTGCATGAGAAATGATAAATTGCCCCTAGTATGCCTTTTCAGATATGACCTTTCATGCAGTGTGTAATTATAATGCTGTTTGTGAATGTAAAAAGTCTTCAGTTTCCAAGTTTCAAAGATCAATAAGCTGTAAGCGGACTACCAATCAGACTGAGCCATCTGGCCAATCAGAGCAGAGTAGACCAATCACAACAGACTGGGTCATGTGTAGAAACAAGTAAATGAATCAATCTGCTTTGCTGGAGTATCTGGTGAATTCCAGTGAGGTTAAGCGAGGTTTTCTCGTTCTGCAGGGGAGAAGCCGTATAAATGCTCCGTCTGCGAGGCCACGTTCAACAGGAAGGACAAAGTGAAGAGGCACATGCTGATTCACGAACCCTTCAAGAAGTACAAGTGTCCCTTCAGGTGAGTGACAGCTGTCAGATCGGCACAGAGATCATCAGTCGCATGTGAACATGTTTCATTATTTCTATTGTGTTTCCTCTGCAGGACTCATGTGGGCTGCACCAAAGAGTTTAACAGGCCGGACAAACTCAAAGCTCATATCCTCTCTCATTCAGGTGAGGATGAGCAACAGCGCAGTATCACACGAGTGCAAGTGTGATATTGATTTTATTCAACAGTTCAATAAATAAGAAATGAATACTGTCATATTTTAGACACAATATTGTCTGTTTTTGCTCGCTTTTGCCAACGAAAATATTGCCCATAAAGCCAGGGCAGAAGTGTGTCCCAGAGCAACACACAGCAGCGCAGTTTGAGTGAATCAATCGGGTGAATCAATGATTCAACGACTCATTCATAACGAGAGCCATTTACTTAATTCCTGAACGAATCAGCCGTTTAAACAAAACATATATATATATATATATATATATTTTTTTTTTTTTATGTCATCATTTACTCACCCTCATGGCCGTTACAGACTAAAAGTTTATGTGTAATAAATTCTATGTTGAATCAAATATTATTATATTTTTGCCTATTTGATGCTTTTGTCATTTAACACAATAACAACTAATTTATCAGCCAAATTTGATGTGCAATTAATTTGTGATTACTTATATAGATCACTGCATCATGTAATTAATTAGATTAAAATTGTAATCATTTGACAGCCATATATATGAGTTTTTTTCATGGTGTAATGTGGTACTGTATAATAATGTGCGACGCAAATGTGTGTGTCGTCTCTCTCCTGCAGGTATAAAGCCGTATAAGTGTCAGTTCTGTCAGAAGTCGTTCAGTCGTCGAGCTCATATGCTGGAGCATCAGCGCTCACACACAGACAACTACCGCTTCCGCTGCTCCGCCTGTAACAAAGGCTTCACACGCCAGAAATACTACAGAGATCACAAGTGTCCGCTGGCGGGCGCCGCGCAGGGACGGGACAACAGCAGCGAGGGTACACACACAAACACTCACACACACACAGACTCACTCACTCACACACACTCACACTCACACTCACACACACACAGACTCACACTCACACACACACAGACTCACTCACTCACTCACTCACTCACTCACACACACACACTCACACTCACACACACAGACTCACTCACTCACACTCACACACATACTCACTTACTCACTCACTCACACTCACACACATACTCACTTACTCACACTCACTCACTCACTCACACACACACACACACACACACACACACAATATATTATGTATATGAGTTTTTAAATATATAGTCAAACCAACATGTATTCAGACACCTTCAACTTTTTTCAATGTTTTTCTTCAACATAGTTTATTCGCTATGGTTTAGAAAATGGTAATAAAATATGAGTTATCAGATCAGTTGATATTTGACTGGTTTTGTCCGTCCTTCTGTTAGACTGTCTCACTGATGAATTATGATGAATATCTGTCAGCTGTTAAATTTAACTACACAATTACATAATACCAGTTTAGCTCAAACAATCACCAAGCAATGCTTCATTGTGTTCAGTCTGTGTGTGAAAAGAGCATTAGCAATTAAAGACAAAACACTTCAGCAAAACATGATCAGCTCAAAGTGTCTGAATCATTTTTGGTCCCAAATTTTTAATAAATGTTACTGGTAGTCACTGTATGAAGAATATTTGGGTATAATATGTCACAGTTTACTTTATTTTGCTCTCCTCACTTACATAAATGAACTATAGTGTCCTGCACACACTAGTAAAACAATATCAAAAATTATATCTGGTGTCTGAATAATTTTTGGTTTCACTGTATATCAGGTACAGTAAAGTGAATTTGGAAGCTAAGCCTTTGTTTCATATCAAAAAAGCACAATGTTTATTGCATTTTATTGGATAGTAGGTGCACTACAGATCATGTTATCTATACAAACAGATCATCATCATATCATATTACACACAACTTTTTATGACACATTCAGGGGACGGATCTTCTGCCATGGAGCCTGACGAACACGGAGAAAGCGAAGAGGAGGGCGATGATAATGACGATAATGATAACGAGACGCAGCAGGAGGGAATCATGGGAATGGATGGAGAGGAGAAACAGACGAGAGAAGAGGAGGAGGAAGAGAGGAATAATGAGACGAGACTGGATCACATGCAGGAAGAAGAGCGAGCCGTCAGACTGCTCTCTGAACCCATGTGCTTCCAGACGGTGGACTGATGAAGATCTAGATGATGAAGAGTCAAAGCTGGATTTCCCAGAATTCACACACTTGTGTCATGTTGTTTACGAATGGAGTGGTGCAGGGATGATGATAATTTGTAGGCCAACCTGGAAGTTTGCATCGGAATCGGCATTTTTCATTGGCTTTTGGATTATCGGACTATTTTTGGGATTATTATATTATAAAAAATAAATAAATAAAGCTCTGCGATCAACAAAAGTGAATTATACTTACTAGATAATTTTCACAAATGAACAACTTTTATGATTTTTTTTATGACTTAATTTTTTATAAATCGTTAAAATATGAATGTCTGGGATGCTGTGAGCACTCAAGACTGTAGTGTACACCGTAAGTTATTTAATTCTTATGTTTAATGTGTAATATGGATAAATAGTGTTCATAAACAGCTGCTGAGATGGTATTCTCAATGAAACAAGTCCATCACGACTTCACAAGCAAGAGTATAAATGATGTTTTCTATCATTGTCAAGGGTACAAAAACCCTGTTGCTGATCTTTAATAATGTGATATGTTTTATATTAAAACATTCTGGTTAGCTAATTTATTTTTTCTCGCATTTGTTGAGATGAACTCAGACTGTAACCTGATACAGAAATAAAATACTGAGCTGAATTTCTGCATGTTTGCAGTATGGTCATGTCTTGTTTTATTGCCTATAGTATCCATAAATCATGCAATTTATGAGATATTGACCAAAAACTTGTCAAAATGCTGTTGTTATTGTTAACTAAAAAACTATTGCAATTTTTTTTTTGGTAATTAAATAAAGATGGCAAAAATTAAATATAAATATTACATGAAAAACCACAACTTAAACACATTTTATTACAGTTAATTTTTTATAAAATAAACATAAACAGCACTTTCAACTAAAATAAAAACTGAAAATATAAAAATAAAAGTTAATTCTAAATAATAATTACAAATTAATAACTACTATAATAGAATATAAATAATACTAAACTGAGATAAAGACAACCAAAACTTCAATTTAAGCGTTATTTTTTTCCCACAGATACTTGCCAAGGCAACATATCTAGCCTAATTTTCGTTTTTTTTTTTTTTTTTTTTTTAAGTTCATGTACTAAATTTAGTAAAACTAGAGTAAAAATAAATGAAATGTAAAAAGATAGATCTCTGTACGGTTATAGCGGCTTTCATTGGCTGTCTGTGGATTGTTTTGTGAGGTTTCATGCAATAAGCGGTGTGTTTTTAATATGCTGTAACAAGTTAAAAGATTTTAAAATTTTAAAGTGGCCATGACATCGATTTTTTTTAATTATTTAAACATGTTCCTTGAGGTTCACTAATAACGTTAATAAAGTTTTGCACACACACAAAAAAACAAAAACAAAAAACAAATATATATGCAGAAAAACGATTAATTTCTACATTCTGAAATGAGTTTTTAAGACGCGGCTCCTTTAAGGCTCGTTAGTAACGTTAAACGGCCACTGTTATGACTGGCTAACATCAAGAAACATATCAAAACTCAAGTGTTTTGAAAACATTATCCATATGGAATAATTCATATAAAACCATCATTTACAGCCAAAGCATTATAAAATAATTTACTTACGGTTTATGATGAAGCTGCTGTCAGATTCAATACAGTCGCTGCTTCGTCAAGAAAAGTAGATTTGCGAACTCTCCGATACACTGTGCCTCGGATTATTTAAAAAAAAAAATGCTCCGAACAAACATATAATCCTTTGGCGATTAAAAATAAAGCATCCACTCGTTTCTGACGATGGAATCCTTCTGAAGTCTCTCTAATAGAGACGCTAATGAGCTGTATGGACGCGTCAAAGCGATCGTTTTTCTGTCGTCAACCGTTCAAAAAAGAACTTAATATTAGTGGGCGGGGCCTATGGTGCAATGCTGTATTCCTATTGGTCAATATCTTGCTGGAGACAGTAATATGCAAATATATGTCACAGATTCTGCTATATAAAAAAAAGCTTGTTTTTAGAGCTTGATAAAATAAAAGCGTTGTTTATAATGAGGATGATGTTTTAAGCTCTGAAACTTGCAGGATGTTTTAAGGGTACAAAGACCTCTTATATTTCAAAAGATCAAGGCAAATCTGATTTCTCACGTCATGACCCTTTGAAAGTCACATCTCATCCCATGTGGATTTGTTGCTATGAACAGAGTTCAGGTCTAAAAAACAAACACCAACACCAACAAGACATTTCCCATAGAATTATTTATTCAGCTGCTGAACATCTTTTCACATATGACTATACATACAAATCAACTCTAGTAAATAAACTCTGAAACAACCCTGAAAGCAGTCGCTTCTACTTTAATACTAAAATCATTTGAATTATCAGAACAGAGAGGAGAGTATTCACACATGTACAGGATTCAGTTCATATACAGAGTCAAAGTTGTTTGGTTTACATGGATCAGTCGGAAATAAAAGCCAAAATGAAAGCCTTGTCACTTAATAACAAACCATTGTCCTGGGGATTTCACTAGTTAAATACTCATTCAAACAGGGTAATTTGGATAAAAATAGCTATTGAAATAAATATTTGATATTGATTTATTTTCTTTAATTCAAAAAGACAGTCATCCATTCGAGCCTTGATATTTTTACCCATAATGCAATGCACTGAACCACAGCTGCAAGCTGTAAGAGGGGCTTTTGTGCTCCAGTGGTTTAGACTAGTATCACTTCTGAACAGCCAAAGAGCTTCCAGAATACTTAAAAAGACGCGTTAAAAAGCAGTCGCCCTATAGAACTAGAGCGCTCGATACTCGCTGTCAATCAGACACGTGTACCTCTAATAAATACTGCCCTCTCCCAGTTTTAGTCCCAAAATTAACTCACATTATCGCTGCAGGGATTCGAGGTGTGAGCCACGTCTGTTGCGCGTCAAAAATGACACAATTTCAGAGTAATTTCATTTCATAATTCAGTAATGTGAATCTGTGCTAAAGAACAAGAGCGTGAAAGTAAACACACCAGAGACCAAGTACAAGAACTCCAGGCTCTAATTCCAAAACAGGAACTTTTAGTACATTTTATCATTTTAGAAATGTCAAGGCCATATTTCACCACAAAATCAAGATACACATTTAAAAAAAAAAAAAATGTATATATATATATATATGTGTGTGTGTGTGCGTGTGAGAAATAAAACACCTATTAATACAAACACACAAATACATACATACACATATACACACAAACACACACGGTGCAAAAGTCTTAGGCACGTTAGTATTTTTACCCCCAAAAGATGGTTAGGCCAGTTAATTATATCTTTTGTTTCTGTATTAATAGATGTTTTAATTTATATATATGTGTGTGTGTGTGTTTATATATATATATATATAGAGAGAGAGAGAGAGAGAGAGAGAGAGAGAGAGAGAGAGAGCGAGAGAGAGAGAGAGAGAGAGAGCGAGAGAGAGAGAGAGCGGGAGAGAGAGAGAGAGAGAGAGAGAGAGAGAGAGAGAGAGAGAGAGAGAGAGAGAATAGGATCATTAATATTTTTGGCATTGCCCCATTATTTAAATTTTTCATGGCAATCAAACATTTAACACACAACATTTCTGTAAAAAAACATTCTGTTGTTATTGAATTATTTAAAATATGTATTAATTTGGTTAAATATTTATTTTCGTTTTTTCTTTAGATCAGCACAAGATCGGCACTTTACCGTAACAGGAACACATGGAAAATATTTGATTCCATATTACAATGAGATTTGGTCATGAATTTGTTTTAAATTTCGCAAATGCAAAATATAAAAAAAAAAAGATTTTGATTTTGGGATGAAAACGGGCATTTCTTGACAGTTTGAAATGAACGAATGTTTTGGTCAGTCGCGCGACGAGCGATCGGGATCTGGAGCGGCGCTCGTGTCTTCCAGAGAGCTCCGCTTCATCAACACAGCTGTTCTTGGATGACAGTGAGGAAAAAAGGCACGAGGAGGAGACCCGTCGAAGGGTTGCAAACATAAAAACACACATTCACAGAGCTCTCGTGAATCATTACGTCTTTCTCCTGGAGTGGTGGAGAAAAGTCTTGCTGGATTCATCACATGTAGAAACATCAAAGTCACGTATCTTACACGCTTGCATAAAGCCCTCTTCGTCTCGTGGGGAATAGAAAATGAATACCAAGTGACAGGTGAGTGCAGAAACCCCCATATTCCCATAATGCACCGGTGTGCCGGATCATCGAGTCATGGTCTGTCCTCTCAATTAAACTAGTGTGTGTGTGTGTGCGCGCGTGTGTGTGTGAGAGAGCGTCTCACTCCTGTCCGAACCCTTCCGTCTCCTCGATGGCAAACATCAGCTTCTCCTTCAGCTGCTCGTAGCTTCGGTACGGCGGAAGATCCAGACGATTGAAACTGAAGCGAAAGAAAAGCAGGAACGTTTATTTACAGCTGCGATATAACAGGTTATTGATATTAAGATTATCATATGCGGTTTACAAGTATGAATACATATCACACAAGTATATGAAGCGCTAGGAGTGTCACTAAAAAACAATGAGGAATAAGTTACCAATTTATCAATTAAAAAAAATATAGTTAATAAAAAATGCTTTATGATTTACAACTAATTACATTTAATGATTTAGATAACCATTGAATAATTCAATTAATAAAAAAGTAAATGATAACTAGTAACACTTTACAATTAAGTTGTTGTCAGTTAACATGATCTAACCATTTTTGGCATTTTTTAATTTTTATACATTATTAAAATAAAGTTGTATCTGTTATTATTTTAATATATTAATATAATTTATATTATTTAATGAACCTGAGCTAACATAACTAACAGTAAACAGTTGAACTTTTATTAAATAACGTTAATAAAGTTCATATAAATTCATACATTAACTAAAGTTAACTAATGGAAACATATTGTAAAGTGTTACCATATACATCATAATAAAGCACGAGGATAAATATATAAATATAAATAAAAATAATTATACAAATATGATTCCAATAATAACAATAACCTCAATAATTATTATTATTGTTATTTTATCGTATTAATTATTGTTAATATAGATTATTAATGCTATTTTATTCATGTTACTTTCTGATTAATAATAATAATAATAATTATTATTATTATTATTAAAAAAACATTGCCTACTGATTAATCCATTTTCCAAATCATTAGAAAAATTATGTATATAGACAGTTGACAGATGCAACCATTAAACTACTACTTTAAAACCACACAGCTAAAGCTTAAATACACAGAAATAAACAACTCAACTATTGAACAACAGATCACATCAAGAGAAATGTGATGTGTGTGTGAAGTGAGTTTATGTACCATGTGTGGCTTCGGGGAAGCCAGTTCTCTTTCCCGACCTTCTCGATGCAGAACTTCTGCGCTCCGTTACTCCCTGTGAACAAGCAGATCAAGAACATCACTCTCTCCAAGCTCAAACTAATCTCCACGCTTTAGAGGAACAGGACCCAGAGCAGTTTTCTGGATCCATCGCAAAATACACAGAACTGATGATAATCACATTACTAATCCAACATTATTTCCCAGTGATTATTCTGTTTAAGGAAAGACGATACAGGCAAAACCACTGTTTTTTTTATTTATTTAATGCACTGGTCAGTTTTGAGATTTTTTTTGTGGCTAATTTGCTTATGTTTTAATTCAGACGACTGGAAAGAAAACATCCAAAATATACATTTAAGTTTTTATTTTACTGCACTTTATCTATTTGCGTCAGTAGATTTCAATTACAATACATATCTTTAAAGTTTTCCCTCCACTTCAACATCACTTATAAACACTAAACGGTTTTATTCCTGTCTATATTCTAAAGGATTTTACTGACGGGTTTGTTCATATATCATTCACACTGGTTTTATACAACATTTCATTCCTTAAAAACATGGTGAAAATTTATTTTTGACAGTATTTTCTGATTTATGGAGTGATAAAAAGAGAGATAAAAAAATCCCACTCAGTAAATATCTTTAAAGGAACACGCCGACTTTTTGGGACTTTAGCTTATTCACCGTATCCCCCAGAGTTAGAGAAGTCCATACATACCATAAATCTGTCTGACGCACCCACCGCTAGCCTAGCTTAGCACAAAGACTGGAGGTAAATGGCTCCAGCTAGCATACTGCTCCCAATAAGTGACAAAATAACGCCAACATTTTCCTATTTACATGTTGTGATTTGTATAGTCACAGCGTGTACAAATAAGAAGGTCACATGAGACACAGCCATCTTCTAACCGTATACATACTGGGAACTATATTCTCAGGAGGCGAAGCACTGCTACTTCTGCGGAGTGATTTGCTCGCTACTAGCTAGTCACGTTGGTTTTGTTGACGGAAGTAACAACGGTGCTTTTCACCACTAAAGTCGGCGTGTTCCTTTAACTCTAATATGTCAAAAAAATGAAAGAAGAATTTTGAACATGTCTTTATCCAGTGTTCAAATTTATGTTCTGGAAATGAATGCAAGTTAGTACATATTTGTATTATTTGCATATTTAAACATAATTCAGAAAACTTGTAATAAATAACAACTGTCTTTATGTACTATAATTAATTACTGGGGAAAATTATTATAGTTATGTCTATTAAATTGTTTAGTTTTTTTACCTTATTCACCTGTAGTGTCTTACTTTAACTCACATTATGGAAGTTAAATGCATAGTGCATCCTATTTCATGTTGTTATGTGAATAAAACATCACTGTTTTCTCCAAGGCAGCTGTATATATGTATACATATAAATTAACTAAATTATAACTTTTTTACAACAAAAATGAACCATCACTGAACTTCCTTCAGCTGGACTATGACACTATTCTCTTCTAGATCTGCTGTGCAGCCGAAAGAAACGCATTAGTTGCATTATTTTTTTGCTATCTATCACTCTAAAGCTGCTTTGAAACACTCTGTATTGTAAAAAGTGCTTTATAAAACCAGATGTGCATCTGTAATAACTCACCCATCAGGTCTGCAAATCCTCCGACGGGCAGACGACAGGTGCCGGTGACGAACTGCAACAGTCTCATGCGCTTCTCATTGTCCATCTCTTTAATAAACTACAGAGAAAGATGGAGTGTCTCAAAACGTGATGCAATCTAAAAGATTCCTCCTTTAAAACACTTGACGGAGAGGGTGTGTGTCAGTACCTGCCAGAACCACAGGATCTGTTTACTGGAGGTGGTGTAGTGTCTGTAAATCGTGTTTCTCTGCCAGTCATTCAGATCGATTTCTTGCATTCCACACAACATCACCTACCACACAAACAACACTGTTAATACTGAATACATGCAGCAGAAAACTATTTGCACACTTGAATATATTCTAATGTCACTGCATTGTGTTAAGCTTATATATGCTTAAAGAGGACGCGTTATGCTTTTTCACATCTTTCTTTAGTGTGTAATGTTGCTGTTTGAGCATGAAAAAGATCAGAGTTATTCTCTATATCAGTGTCAGTGTTTCTGAACTCCCTGAAACAAGTTTTCTTCCCGGGAACGAACACGTCACAATATTCCTCATTTAGATAATTAATACGCAGAATAAAGGGGCGTGGCCTGGTTGAGTTAGTTAGTAGTGTGTTAAACTGCCGGTTATGGTAAGGGGCGGGACATTTCCCAAACACACTCAAAGCGCTTGAACAATCAAAACACACTGATCCAGCCGACCAATCAGAGCACAGTGTGCTTTTCAGAAGGAGGGGCTTCATAGAGACAGGAAGTAAACAGAGCGTTACTGACAGACTGGGAAGAGAGGAGCTGCAACAATGGAGAATATGAGGAGATTAATGTGTTTTTCTAACATTCAGGCATGAAAACCTGTTCTAGTAGAGAAAAGCAAAATCAAGACTTTGAAAAAGGGCACAATAGGTCCTCTTTAAGCTTTATTTATTTAGGCTTGTGGGATTTATGGGATTTTAAATCAGTGTCTCTCACCTCCAGCTCTTTGGCATCGAAATACTGCAGGTACTGCTGCGGAAGAACCTCATTAAATCCTTCAAAGAATGCTTGAGTTTGTTCCTCGACACCGCGGGACAGCCGCCACTCCGCCACCAGCCTGGACAGAACGAACAACTGGACATTTACTACCAACAAACACACACAGCAGCGTCGGTCCAATCCCAATCCCGGTCTACACAGGCATCTACCTTCAAAGACACCATCTTACAAATACAGAACCTGGTTTTGAAACGTACTTTACAGGCAAATAATATATAAATATATATATACACAGACACACTTTCCTGGGCAAATAAAAAAAATGGGACAAACCAAAAAAAGCAAAATATTTAGATTTTTTTTTAATGGTCTAAACCATTTTAATCACAAATCACTGGTCAGGAAATTGGCAAGAATTGCATAAATAAAGATAAAGCATGAAAAAGCCTTCACTAACTTGCAGACAGTAATTTACAGGAGAGTCAGTGTTGATGTTACACTCAATGGTAATGGCTTCAAACAGTTCTTGAGGAGTTGATAAATGTCTCCCAGTTCGTCTGAGTTTAATGTGAGATCAAATATTCTCTATACTGGTCAAATCTGGACTCTGACCAGCCAATATATGAGCCTGATGGAACTTTTTAAACCGCTACATGTGCAACTACATATCTACATTTCATAAAATCACCTGTCAGGTTCTCGAATCTATGCTTATGAGAGTCAATTATGTATTATGTATGTTATCGTCTCTGACAGACAGTGTGTTGAAGCCGCCATTTTCAACATGCTGCTCTCGTGAACACTACTGTGAACTGCACGTTATTTTTTTACATCGATGTGGATTTGAAAACAGTGGATCGTGAGGTAATAATTATTTATTACTTAGCCGGCAAGTATTCAGTGAAGTGAGTGATGCTCATGAGTGAGTTATGTCCATGTTTTTAGCTCTAATATTCCAACCGACATTCAGCCTGTGTTTTCGACGGACGTGATGACATGATTGAGGGGTGAACTAGGTTTCATTTCTGGGTAATTATAAAACGTGCTGAGACGTTCGAAATGCTTTTTGAGTAGTTCATAAAGTTTATTTAATGGCTTAAATAAATGACATGTTGCTCAGAGACGGACACATTCAGCGGTCATAAATTTGTTGACTTTTGAAAATAAAGTTTTTCCCAGGAATGGAGTGGTTTTGATGCACAGTTGATTTTTATAACTATCTCTTGAAAAATATTTTATTTAAACCCATTAAAATGCAGATTCTGTTGTAAATAACAGTGAAGAATCGCTTTTTTAATCCGTTGTTGGAACAGACCTAGTGTGACGGCACTGAAATGAAGGAAATCCAAAGGCAGCTCTTTTATAATATGAGCATTAATTGGATTTTTACAAGTATAATGAATATAACCAGGGCTTGACATTAGCTGTTTTGCTCACCAGCCACTGTGGCTAGTGGTTTTCCAAAGTTACGAGCCACTCAGCATTTTCACTAGCCACAATTTAGACATCAATACCAATATAGGAAAAAACTGCCATATATATATTTTTAATATTATCTCATAATTTGGCAGCGGGTATATTAGGCTGCTGTCGCTTTAAGACCATTATTCTGTCTTATATAGCCAATATACTTGGCTTTATGCATGCGATCACAAAATCTGAGGGAATGAGTGAAATTAAGCTCAATATGTGCAAACCCACGGCGAAATTAAAGCCCTGTAACACCAACAATATTCATCCGGAGCAAATGAAACTAGTGAGTAAAGGAACCCAGGTTTGTATAACTCGCTGTCGGACAGATTAGAGAGCGAGAATGTGCGGCTGGTATTGTGTTTTCTGAGGGAGTTTCAATCATCTTTTTTATTATATTTATGACAACACTAGATTGCACTTAGTTTATTATTTCAGAGTCCTTTTTAAGAGACTACAATTGAAAAATATATATTATATAAAGTTCCACCCGCCTAGTGTCTAGTAGGAGGGACTGTGTTACACGCCACTGCTGAAATACACCCGCATTTGGTGGGTTGGCGGGTGTTAATGTCAAGCCCTGAATATAACCCTGTGAAATACAGCTTTCCTGAAGCATCTAGAGGGCCTTATGTGTGTCAGTGTGGGGTTTGGTTTCATTAGCAGAGAGTGTTTGATTGAGAGACGGCACCTGATGTACTCCTCCTTGTTCTCCTCCGTGACCTGGAGGTTCCCACCGTCCGGCTTCAGCTCGTGAGTGGAAACCTCACCCAGGATCTCCTTATCCACCGAGAAGAACATCTCCAGACCACACTCCTCGATGTTATTATCCCTGACACAACACACACACACACACACTTTGAGAGGCGTTCGGGACTGAAATCACGTTACGCTGAGCTGCTTTACAGATATGAGAAACATCTGTGGGGTTTATAATCACATCATACATACACAAGAAAAGACTCAGGAAGTCATAATAGCTCATGGCACTAACAAAAAGCATTCATATACACCTTATTCCTACACCCTATGACGCTTTGCACGGATTGTGGGTGTAACTTCCGTTAAGCTGTAAACAATCAGTGAAAGGCTCACATTATGAACGCAATAATACATAAAAAAAAAAAAAGAAAGTGTCACAATGAGATGACATTATTCTACTCACCCTTCAACAATCGAACATTAAAAGGACATTTAAAAGTGTAAAAGCATCGGCAATGTACTTTCAACGGACCAAATAACCCCAAAAGCGCGATTCGTTCATAATGTGTTAAATATCACATTATCTATTATGTAATATATGTTGCCTTCATCAAAAATGTTCATTAACTTTACGTGATACTATTTCAAAGTGATTTTCCTCATTATGACAGATTGTAAATTGCATTTACCTGTGAAAACAAACCTGGAAACAGACGTGAGGATTTGAGGGAGAAAAAAAAAAGATTCTTTGTGCATTCCAGTGAAATATTAATGGGACAAATCATAAATTAAATTCGGGAGAACAGAGCACAAATGTGCAGTATATGTTGTCCTTTTTCATACTTTTACAGCAGAATGCACAGGGAAAGAAGAAAATAATCACGAGGAAAAGAAAGTAGTGACTGAAAAGAGCTCTTGCCATAGATATTCTTGTTATAACATTTAAAATACCAAGTATAATGTTATTCTCATGATGTCTGAAAATAAATCAAGAAGGGAAATTGACAGCTCATCCAGTCAAACTGACGGATCAGCTTTATTTGTAGGGCAACCTTATGATTTTAAATGATTAGTTTCAGTCTTTTTGATTAGAAGTTCCCTAACCAGAAGTGCCACCCATAGTTGAAAACGCAGTGAGATCGTCAGGAATAAGGTGGATACAATAATTTCTGGTGGTCATTTGAATGGATGGTATTCATTTATTGTCACGATATAGTCTAAAGTAAATAATCTGAACTTATGTTAATATGAATGTGTATATATTTAAAAAACAGAATACCCAAATGCATTACAGGTGTTCTTTGAAGTAAATATCAATCATAATTAAATATGGCAATCAGTCAGAATTATAATTGAAGTTCCATGGTAGCACATACAGACTGTAATGCATTATGCTTATTAGTGATTATGAGTACGGTAAAGCAGGTAAACTGACTTGATCCAGATGAGGGAGTTGTAAAACTCGGGGTCAATGGACTCCAGGTCTTTCAGAGCCCAGGGCTTGTTCAGGATGCGCTTGTAGAACGGCAACGAGAAGCCCGTGTCGATGAATTTCCCATGAAACAAGGCCTACAGGAATCAGGAGACAATAACATGTTCAAATAACACCATCGAGATTTTTCCAAATCCAGTTAAAACTTTTATAATCTCACCATTTGGAATACAATTTGACAATGAGCAAATATGGCAAAACAAGATTACCATGGCGATGAAGCGTCCAATGAACTTGAAGTATTTGAGGTGGTCGGGGTTGATGTAGGACGCGGGGTTTATCTGGAGGCAGTAGTTGTCTTTGCCAGCGTACTCGAACAGGCAGTACATGGGGTTCAACACCTCGTGAGATAACAGGAAGAACCATTCCCTGCACCAAACACACAACACACATTATTTTAAAGAATTAACAGAGGTCTACACACAAGTTTGACGCTTTCAAACTAAATCACTTATATATTTATATTTATTTATATATATACTGCCATTCAAACGATTTCTTTATGTTTTTAAAAGAAGTCTCTTATGCTCACTAAGGCTATATAAAATATATGTATATATTGTAAAATATTACAATTTAAAATAACTGTTTTCTATGTGAATATATGGTAAAATATAATTTATTCCTGTGATCAAAGCTGAATTATCAGCATTACTCCAGTCTTCAGTGTCACATGATCCTTCAGAAATCACTCTAATATGATGATTTGCTGCTCAAGGAACATTTCTGATTATCAAAAATAAAGCCTTTTTTCTGAAATATTTTGTAATATTATACACTAGCATTCAAAAGTTTGGGGTCAGTAAGATTTTTTTTTGGGAAAGAAAGAAATTTTTAGCAAGGATGCATTAAAGTGATCAAAAGTGACAGTAAAGACATTTATAATGTTACAAAAGATTCTATTTAAAATAAATGCTGTTCTTTTGAACTTTCTACTCAAAGAATTTCATGAAGTAAAATCACTAAAAGCTTTTTTTCCTATGCAAAAAAAATAGTCCCTTACCATGAACAGCAACAGAAGTTACATTACGCCATTAGATGGCGGCAAAGACTATCTTTATGAGTGAGTCAGTCAGCCAGAGAAGACTTACATATTTTATATATATATATATATATATATATATATATATATATATATATATATATATATATATATATATATATTCATATATGTGTACACACATACACAAAATATAAACATTATGTGTACACTTTCATTGTAGACATAGTCTTAAGCTAAAATATCTCAAATATTTGTCTGCAGGCACAGAATGGTTCGATAAGGTATTTCTTCTCTAGAAAGAGGGAAATGTGAAACCTGCCTTGCCACGCCTCCGTAGTCGAGCCCCTCCTCCCCGGGGAAGATGATCCACAGCCGGCGGCGCAGATCCTGAGCGCTGAAACTCATGATCTGACGGGAGACACCAGAACAACGTCACTTCACATCTCAGAGACTCTCGTGCTAACTGAAACTTAACAGAGATCCACTGGGATCTGGTTTAAAAAAGCTAGAGCTACTAATGAAGAAACACCATAGCCATGGTATATTATGAAGTTGTACTGCAGTACCTGCTGGAACGAGTCTTCAAACAGCGTTTTGCGGCTGACGTTGATCTTTATGTGCTGTGGCATCGCTAATTGCTTTGAGGAAAAATTAAAAACAAAACAAAAAAGTGATTTAAACAGAACTAAAACTATTTCGCATTATCATAAATATTATTCTGAACATCTTCAGATGTTAGCTAATTAAAAATGTAGTATTTATCCATCCATAACAACACATTTGGATGAAATACGCAGAATTAAAGGAAACCCTCACCTGACACCAGAATCTGAAGTACTGAACTTTGGCTTTGAAGTCTCGTACGTATGTGATTTGAGGACCGTTCTCACTGAGGGGAAGGAAAGAGTGAGACCGCTCATTATACAAAGAGATTCAAGGGTTAAAACTGTTAAAACTGCTTTATATGGTGGTCCTAGTTTCAATCTGCATACAAGTATTGATCTGTAGAGTCAACATACTACTAAATCTATGGCAGTAACGCAAAAAAATACATTTTTATTAGACTTTCTTTAGTCACAAAAAACGTTTTATGTTTCTATTCTGTAGTCCTCACTGGTTTGCACACAAAAATAAACATACAGTGAAGTCATCCTTTTGACTCAAGTGGATTTCACAAGTTAAACTAATCACAAATAATAGTAAACAAGCACTGAGAAAAATGAATTGTCAGTGCTGCTACTAAGTGTATTGTAACTTTAACATTTTCAATATCTTTATTTATTATAATGTGAAAAGATACACATTCACAGAGGTGTTTTGCAGTCTCTATCACAAATTCAAGGTCAAAATATGAAAATGACTTCAGTAAAATTGCTTTGCCTGCTAAACCTGCCTGGTTTCTTCATCAATGTACTCGAACTGAACCCAGAACAGCTGAAACACTCATTCACATGGTGAAAAAGTCCTTATAACAGTCTTATCTAGATGCCGAGCCTTTATTCTGATGCTCGTGACCGGTAACGCCGTGTTTTTATGAGAATATCTTGTCATCAAAAGCATGTCTCACATTCCTCTGACATAGAGGATCGCTTTGCAACACTACACTTTATGTAAATCAACACACACATTCTCCAGCTCGACAGCGAGAGGTGTGTTTGCGCTCTCTGAGCTGACTCATCACGGAAGATTACAATCGAATTGAGTTTCACACACACAAACCCGTTTTTCCTGTTACGCGTCTGAGGTCTGATGAACACACGGTCCTGCCTGAAAGAGATCATTGTGCATCTCCAAGCTAAATCAAGTGAACATGCAGTATGAATCTCTCAGGCCAGCCTCAAGGTCATAAATTACATTTTTCTTTTTTTATCATTAATCATTAATCATGATTAGGGTTGGGTATCGTTTGAATTTTAACAATTACGATTCTTATCGATTCCAGTAAGGTTAAAAAAAAATAAAAAATGTAGATATTCACATTTATTTTAAGTCTTATTGCAAAACATTTAATTGTAGCTGAATATCATGAACAAAAATCAACAGGCTAAAGAACTCGTACACAAGGAAGTTTTGCCTGTGGTTTAACAATACAACTAGCCTAACTAATATAAATTTCAAGCATTATTAAAGACAAGTAAACACTCAGTTAATTAAAAAAAAAGTTTTTTTAATATAGTTAAATAAATAATATTAAAGGGGTGGTATAATGCCCTTTTCACAATATGTAAAATAAGTCTTTGATGTCCCCAGAGTGTGGATGTGAAGTTTTAACTCAAAAGACCCCACAGATATTTTATAGATTTATATAGCATGTTAAAATTGTCAATTTTTGAGGGTGAGCAAAAACGCACCGTTTTGTGTCTGTTCCTTTAAATGCAAATGAGCTGCTGCTCCCGGCACAGGAGGCGGAGCTTCAACAACTTGCACTCATACAGACATGCACTGAAAATTTCAAAAACTTTTAGCCTTTTATGTTCAAACCGGAGTCAGAAAGAAGATGGAGAGACTCAAGAAGAAGTGACGACATGTAGAAGCAACAGGACATTTCTGTACGGTTAGTTGATGAATTTATGCAGCTGATGTGTAGTTATCTTCTAGTCATTGATTAGCATATTCTGTCTTGATAATCTATAAATCGTGTTCAGGGGGCGGGGTTTATGTAAATTCTAGGGTTGGTGATGTCACTAACCCGGGAGGAATGTGGTGTAGTCTCTACCAGCCGTTTGTTGTAGTCCTTAAAAAGTGATTTCTTTAAAAGAAAATATCTCCCTTTGCTTTGAACTTTGAGCATTGTAACTTTGCAGATGTTGTTTATGCTCAAACAGCAACATTACACACTAACTAAAGTTAGAAAAGTGAAATCATAATCAACCACCCCTTTAAAATGGCTTTATACAGCCGAGAAAAGTAGCTAGCGTATCATTTGGTCATACAGCGGTTTTGACGTTCAGTTGAGTCTGTATTTTTCACAAAACAATCACAGAATATGACAGAGCTCGTGTTTTTGGTCACGAGTCACTGTTCTCTCTGCCACGCCTGATGTGATAAGCCTGGTTTTCTTGCATTAGCGCTGTTCTGGACTGATTTGTCCAAAACTTAATTCGCTAACTGGATCAGTGTGCACTTTCCCAGAGTTTAGCGACTTAAAATGATCTTATCGCAAACAGAGAAAGGAAATCGAGTTAAATAAGACAGTGTGATAAACTCCAGACATCTAAGAGCATTTAACTGCGTGACGTAAATTACATTAATGACGCAATTTTGCATGCTTCAGTCATTTTGTGTGCATTTTTTGCATTAAATTGTTAAGGATTTTGAATTAAATCGCATGCGTTAACTTTGAAAGTCCTAATTTTAACACAGATTTCATGAGCATCTATGAGCGAGTGTTTGATGGAGATTTGCACTTACAGGGAGGACTTTCCAGTCCGTGGGTCGATGTAAGTGGTGGTTCTCCGGTTGTGATCAACGAAGTAAGGGATGCCATCGACCGTAAACCTCATCTCCCAACCTTCAGGCAGTGCCTTCTCATTTAGCAAACTGCACAACACAGAAACACAGCCATGATAACACTTTAATAAGCAACAGTTTATGAAAAGAAGATGGTCAATAATTACTTGTATAAATCAATACTTCACTTCTCCTCACTAACAAATAAGAATAAAATGAAGATCATAAACCGAAACAATGTATTATTTGGAACATATTCACACTTTAGATGGAAACTACAGGACAACGTCCACATTTTGTGGAACATTAACTCGCATATCAACAAGAAAACTTCTGAGTCATGTCTCTGAGCTCTGCATCAAAGCAGGCGATGTACGAGTCGTCGAATGAGTTGTTATTTTACATTGAAGGTCATTAATGTCTTTACTGTGTCTTTCTGTACTTTGGCATTTTAGAGGGTTTTAAACACCATGCATGCAACTTATTGCTTTAGATGAGGCTTCAGCTATTCATTAGTGAGTATTAACCGTTCAGAGGACAAAGATTAAGAGGATCTGACCCTTGAGTGCGCGGATCCTCCCACTGCGTCGCTCGGGTCGGGTGATGAACGAAGTAAACTCTGCCATTGGAGTCTGTTCTCTTCTCTGAGAAAAAAAGAGAGAGAGAGAAGATGATACCAGGAGGACAGTAAGAAATAATGGAGCCAAGATGTGATTAAACCTCTGCAAACTTTTCCCTCAAACAAATCACTCAAAGCTATTTTCAGCATCTGAGCTATTTTCACCAGCTGGTTTTTGCACGGAGCAATCGGTTCTCATTTGTTAAATTGGGACACTGAAGGATGTAGTGGCTAATTTTAGTGCCGCTTTGCAGGTGCGGATAATAAGGTTACCAGAACAATAAAAAGTGGCTGCTACTCCAGCATGTTACACAGGAGAAACAGTTTTCACAGCAGTTTCTCCTGGTGATGAAATGAGGGTTTGTCGCTTTCTTACCCCATCCGTGTGGCAGAGGTCCCAGCGGGTCAAACTCCTTGTTCTGGGTGGCCTGGGTAGCCTGATCCTGCAGCTACAGAGTAACACAAAGGAAAACATTATGGCTAACTGTATAAAACATACATTATATGGACAAAAGCACTGAGACACAAGAACATTATGTCAACAGAGACTGTAATGACATCACATTCTGAATATAGAGACATTAATATAGAGTTGGTCCCCCTTTATAGCTATAACAGCTTTCACTTCTGGGAAAGCTTTCCACATGATTTTGGTGTGTTTCCTCAGGAATTTTTGCTCATTCATCCAGTAGAACATTTTGTGAGGTCACGCACTGATGTTGGACGCGAAGGCCTGTCTAGCAATCCCTGCTCCAGTTCATCCCAAAGGTGTCCGATGTGGTTGAAATCAGGGCTCAGTGTGAACCACTCAAGTTCCTCCACACCAAACTCATCCAACCGTGTCTTTATGGACTTTGCTTTGTGCACTGGAGCATGGCCATGCTGGAATAAAAAAGGGACTTTCCCAAAAAGTTGGAGGCAAAGCATTGTCCAAAATGTCTTCGTATGCTGAACCATTAAAGTCCCCCTACAGGTTGGAAGTGGAATTGTCCATTACCGCTGTCGTAAATAATTTAGCCTACTGTCTATTTGTTTTACGCACGCTATTTGTTTATCCAGCACCGTCTTTGGAAATAACGATGTCCATGGACACAATAGTGTATGTTGCAAGATTTTATGAAAGTATGATGTATTGTGATATCAGAAACGAAGAAAAACGAAATTATCACATTGCTTGCTATTTTTCTGCTATAGTAACGCTTGCCGTAAAGCAAGTCAAATTTGTAGTTTCTTATGTCTAATTCGAACTAAAGATCCGCTCCCCGATCTGGCAAACTTTCACAGTGTGGTTATAGCGGATAGAGGGCGAATGCAGAAGTGCCGTTCACCCTGTTACGAGTTGATGAACCACTGAAACTATTTTGGAATGATTATTTTAAGGTACAAAAGAATCTTTGGTATTGCTTTAAGATTTCCCTTCACTGGAAGTTATGGGCCAAGCCCAACCACTGAAAAACAACCCCACACCATAACCCCCCTCCACCAAACTTTACACTTGGCACAATGCAGACATGTAAACCCACTCCGTGAAGCTCCCGCCGCACAGTTTAATGTGCTGATATTAATGCGAGTGGGAGTTTGAAACTCTTCAGCTCTGGAATCAGCAGATCGCTGGCGACTTTTACACACCAAGAGCTTCAGCACTCGGTGACCAGTTCGCTGTGACTTTACATCGTCTACCGCTTCATGACTGAGTTACTGCTGCTCTTAAACGCTGCCACTTTCCAATAATACCACTTATAAAGGAACGCGGAATATCTAGTAGAGGTGAAATTCCATGAACCATGCTTGAATTCCCTGAACTTTTCAGGACCACCCATTTTTTTACACAAATGTTTGAAAATAGGTGCTTGATTTATTACACCAGTGGCAATGGGTCTGATTGAAACACGTGTCCCAATACTTTTGTCCATAAAGTGTATATCAAAAGTCCAAAAATTAATAACTTTCAATGCCATAACATTATAAGATAACTTCCCAATAATATAAGGCCCTGTTTACACCTGGTATTAAGATGCATTTTGGTAGATTGGATCACAAGTGGATAACACTAAATACAGGTGTAAACAAGGTCTAAAACATTTTGAGCTTGTCCACTTTTGACCACTTCCAGAGGTAGTTGAAAACAAATTCGACCGGATTGCCTTCATAGTGTAGAAGATCATGTGGTCGATTGCATTTGAACAGCCATAAAAAGACGTCTACTAACCTAATGCCTAAACATTATGGGAAGCGCACTAGACAGACGGGATTTAAACTTTGTCGGCTAGAGACCCAAGTTTGGTTTGAAGATGAAAAACGTATCAGGCACAATGTTCTCTCACCATTCCTGATTTCTAACACACACTCAGTGTTCGGCTGGTCTTGTGCCTATCAGAGCAGAAATTAAAGCTGCTGCTCTTTGTATTTTTCTGTCATGTCCTTTCAAATGTAAATTGCATGAGCTTATTTCATCCATTAGATCAAAAGATCTGGGAAAGCCCATATATTTACCCCCACATAGACCCTCCCCTCGAAGAAATCAGGACAGAAGTGGTTGAAAGTGGACGAAAGAGACTAATTAAAACACCAGGTGTGAACAGAAATGTGTCTCTCTCGTCTACTGTGATCCGATCGACCAAAACGCATCTTAACACCAGGTGTGTAAGTGTGTTAAACCCCTGAGTCTTCTTCATATATCAGATCTATCTGTGTGTTTAAGTTCCTCACCCCAACGATGAACCTTTGGTTGAACTGCTGCATGGCTCCCTGTAGCTGACTGCGCTGGTGCTGCCACTGCTCGTAGTTTCGAACCGTCTCCATCGTGGGCCGCTGCCACGTGGTGGTTCTGGTAATGTGGTCCACAAAATACACCCGTCCCATCTGGTCCACGCGCCGCTCCCAGCTACAAGAGAGAAGGACATGTTAATCCCTTACCAATCTCAACGTCATCTACGCTCCTCTCAGAACATGCTCCGAACCGTCCCACGGTCTCGCTTGAGGCGTAGTGGAGATCGAGCCTTTTCTGTGAAATCCTCACCAATTTTCTTGGTGTCATGTTTTGATATTATTTCATGTTTCTCTGTATTTTAGAGTTATTTCCTATTTATGGACGGCCCTTTCGTCCATTCTAATGGTTTTGAAAGTGCTTTATAAATAAAAGTTGATTTGAGAAGCAAATTTTAGGCCCAAAATGTTTATACATTACTCTTTTAAACAACTTTAAATATAATATACTCATTGCTCGTCTAGCCAAGAACGTGTTTTATGTGAAGGCTGATAAGTTTGTTTAGTCGACTTGTTTTTTAGGCAAATATGTAGTTTTACACATCACCAAATCACCGTGGAAGAAGGTGATCCTAAAATATAAGCTGCATTTTCTTAAACAAAATATAATTTCTTTTGTTGTGAAATTTGACCTTGGCTTTTTAAGATTCACCTAGGTAGCATTTGGCAGTTGTTTTTCATGTATATATTCAAATATAATTATCAGAAAATATGCAAAATACATGAGATCTTGAGTCCAAACATAACGCCTTTATTGACTGTCCAGATCCTGAACTATTAAGCAACTCCTCCTGAAATAGCCAAACTCTGACTGTGTGTTTCAGTTTAAATATGTTAAAGGTATGCGTCAAGTATGCATACTGCATTCTTTTAAGGGCGTGTCTCATAATGCAGTTTCCTACCCTGTGGGCAGAGGCTCCGGTCTTTCCCAAGTCGTCCTCTTTTCCACATGGTCGACAAAATACAGACGCCCGTTCTGATCGACGCGCTGCTCCCAACTGCAAACACACACACACTACTGTTAGTGGACGAATAATATGGAAAGACACAGCAAAAAAAAAATTTCTTCCTCTGTATTTTCGTCTGAATGTTTTCAATTACAAATTTCTAAAACATTACAGCTATAACATTAAATGTAAATAAGATACATTTACTTGATATACAAAATGACTTAAGATATTATAACTTGTTTCCTGAAATATTGATAAAAATTAAGTTATTTAGGAAGTGACGGTTTTCTCCAGAGTGGATATATATATATATATATATATATATATATATATATATATATATATATATATATATATAAAAATGAACTAAATTAATAACTTTTTTACAACAAAAATGAACCATCACTGAACTTACTTAAGCTGGACTATGATGCTATTTTCTTCTAGAAACAAACTTTGTTGTATTATTTTCCTGTTATCACTGTAAAGCTGCTTTAGTTATCACTGTAAAAATCACTATAGAAATAAAGGTGACTTGACATAAGGTGATGTAAACCAACAACACTTCTGTTTATTAACCAAGTGTGAGCAGTTATGGCTGAAACAGATGCTCTCAAACTGTTTCTGGGTTATATGAATGTCATACCCGGGTGGCAGAGGTCCGGTGTTGACCATGCTGGGAATCCTGCTGGGAGCGGGAACTACACTGAGAGCCGTCCTACCAGGCTGATCCACTGTGGGGGCGGGGCTAGACTCTGAGACTCCTCCCCCAGAGGGATTACGAACTGGGGTGTCTGAACGAGACGAATCGCTGCCGTCAGGAATTGAACCAGTAGAAGAAGCTGCAAAGAGGATATACTGTTTTAATAAATGCAATCTTCCAAACATAATGAGGCAATAAACATAAAAAACATTTTACAATAGTTAGGGTTAGGGTTGATTTATTCAGTAACACGCACTCAAAATATGATTCATTAAAAAGATTCATTAATCAGTTAATACTGGCCAAAAAAAAGCAACCAATAAATCAGTCTGGGTGATATTTTGGACTTTTCGGACTTCAATCAAGTTTTACAGATGGTGGCGTCTGATTTGGTAGCGCTGGGGGTATTTTTAATCATAAATTTAATTTAATCGTAAAATGACTATTGTTTTGCATTAATAAGTGCAGTTACTAATAATATTACATGTTTGTTTATTGGAAATTTGACAGTAAAGCACTGAGCTTGAATGAGATGCAGGTAAAACTAATGTTTATTAAAAACAATAACGAGCAAAAAACACATTTTTTATAATATTTAAATATTCTACTCTTACTGAATGTACCATTGTTCTTCTATAGTCATACTGAACTGACCAACAGCTTCTGATTATAAAAAGAGCGCTCTTTACTTGTTTTCAGTGTAATTCAGTCACAATATAAAGAAAAGATTTGTTTTTCATGAGACTTTCTACTTTTTTTCCTTAAATTGAGGAGTGAAAATGGCTAATAAGTCAATAAGTGCTCCTCTGCCGCCATCTACTGGTTATAGTCTCTTTTTTTTTTTAAATAAAAGTGTTTGTTTGCCACCAAGTTTTAGTATTCCTACATCTTTACATGACAAATCATCACATTATAAATAGCATTAAAACTGGATAATATTTAGTGCTTTGAAGTGCTGGAAAAAAGATTGTACGAACCCTGAGATGAATAATGTAAACAACTATAACGAATATTTCTGCCACATTACCATGGTTACAGTTAGCGTTACTACATTAAATCCCTGGTGAATGTTGGCGATTTGTGGATTGAAAAGCCTTCTATAGCTTGTTCATTCATGGCACAATGTTCCTCCACTGCAGTTTGATCTGATATCTGTATTTTATAACAGAGATTTCTGCGCTGAATTTGAACGCTTCCCACTAGATCTCACTGCGATGTTGATAATTCTGCAGCGAATTCAAACACTTTCTCACTGCATCTCCCAGCGCTGTGTAGTAACGGTGGCGTGTGATCGAGATCAGCCCGCGAGAATACCTGTTCTGAGCTCTGGTTTCGTTTCATTTGACATTTGATGTTTCTCATATGCAACATAAATGGCAGCTCTTATCATTTGCTCAACGCGGTGGTGGTACCAGTGCAACCTAATCAAATTTAGCCGCACTGGCAGGAAAAAAGGTTGCAAAATGAGACCATTTGGTCACAGTATGGAGCCAAGATACATCTTGACATACAAAAGGAGTGCATTAAACATCAAAATAACCTACCAGTGGCTGAATCCGAAATCACCCCTAAACCCTCATTCACTATTCCCTACGTTAGTCCACTAATACTCATTTACAGGAGTGAATGCAAAGGAGTGAGCGAATTCTAAATACTAGGATAGTCGTTTGGTCCAATCATTTTTATTAGGGATGCACCGATACTGATACCAGCACTCGGGTGTCGGTCCGATACTGTGCTCATGTACTCGTAAAACTACCCCGACATAACTGCACCCGATTGCAGTTTAAGAGGCCGTTCACAGATCGCGTCAGAAAACGCGTGAAAAAGTGCGGCCGCACCGATTTCTCCTTCACAAGCGCTTGCTCCCATCTGTCGTTGCTATGCAACCGTAAACATAGCCACAAAACTATTATGAGCGCGCTTGTCGCGCCTTTGATTTGAAATAACGAATTTGTACACGCAAAAACGCAGTATGTGAACGGCCCCTTATGGCAACTTTGACATTAGCCCTGATTTAGGTATAAAGATCATTTTTTCTCAAACATCATCACTGCTTTCATCAAAAATAACCTGCCTCTCACTTTTCCGAAAAAGGCTCAGTCTTCAGTACTGTACTAACATATGACAGCATCATTTCAGTTGTTCTTCAGTTACATTGATGTGAAATGGGCAGTGTCATGTTTCTTTAGGAGAACACCAAGTTGAATGTTAAAATGTCAGCAACAGCATCAGTTGTATATTAACTTTGTGACAGTCAGTGAAAAACATCTGATGAAAATACAATATTGTTAGAAGAAATTGTTGTATCGGTGCATCCCAAATTTTTAGCGAAGTTTGAACAATATATAGCATGTCTGACTTTGATTTAATAGGAAGATCACCATAACACGTGGACAGACCATATCTGATCTATCAAACTACGCCCTAATTGTGGGTATAGGTGGCGATTTGGGATTCAGCCGGAGAGTATGTGCAGACGGCCTCACCTGGGGAAGACGTGGGTCTGCGTGGGGTCGGCGGGGGAGGTCGCGAGGGTCGTGGCGGTCTCGGGGCTCGTGACCCTCTTCCTGACCCTGACGGAGAGTCCAGTCCATTCACACGACCGTTAGGAGCAGACGGTCGATCCTGACCATCCGAGACCGTTGGGGACGGATCTCTGCTACTGCACACAGAGACACACACACACACACACACACACACGCTTGTGAATCCAAAACCAAGTCAAGTCAGATTTACTCACAGACCTTCTGTTGCTCCGCCCCTTTTCCAGTCTGTATTTTCACAGTGATCTTACGCATTTATGAATGAACGGCTCGTTTTAAAATCTTCCCGGTCGACTGACATTTGTTAAGACATCTGCTTTAAACATTACAATCCTCATGATAACTTTCGTTAACTTTACATTAAGTAAATCCACTTCTCCAGCTAATTACTCCTGGACAGCAATGCCATAGAGATATACAGAGCGACCGCAAAACAGAAGTTCAATGACAATATTATAAAGATGCTGCGCGCATAAGATCTATTTTTACAATACAGATTGTTTTAAAGCAGCTTTACAGAGAAAACAGGAAAATAATGCAACAAAGTTTGTTTCTAGAAGAAAATAGAAGCTCAGTGATGGCTTATTTTTTATATAAAAAGTTAATTTATATATCTAGCCGCTCTGGAGAAAACCGTGATGCCATCGTCCAGCTCAGTTCAGTTCTCATATAATGGTGTCAATGCAGCAGATCAATATTATTGTTGTTGAATATTAAATTAATGTACGCAATATGATAACAGACTGGACATTCCTCAACCAATCACAGGTTCCTTTGATCATTTTTGGTACAATCACACTGCCATCAGAACAATAACAACAAAGGAAACACTATGTAGACAATAATTATTATTATAATTAATTATTGAATGAAATGACGATACCTTCTGCTTGAGTCTTCGTTAAGCTCCAACTCGCCATTTAAAGTACCTGGAAAAAAATAACATTAGCCATTTGTGATCTTTTCAGTGTGAAATATTAAATTAGCATTGTCACTGAAAGGAATAGAGGGACTGACTTTGGTTGTTGGCCTCGGCCGACTGGAAAAGATCGGGATCCACTTGCAGACCGTCCAAACACACGGACAGATCGCCAATGATATCAGCCTGATCTTGTTCTGCGCACAACTGCAGCGTCTGCACAACCTCGCAGACTGGACAAAACAACACAAATCAATAAAAAAAAACTTACATTAAAATAATATATATATATATATATGTTTTTTTTATATATATCTAACAACATTATTGTATGATTTATTCAAATATATATAGTATGTATATCATGCAAATGATACATAATATAAACATTTAGATTATACAATGATATACAAATTTAGATTTTATAAAGGTGATTTATTAGAATGATTATTTTTTGTTTATATTATATTATTTAATTTATTTAATTTATATTATATATTTTTTATGTATTACTTACATTAGAAATTTTAATTTACATTTTAAATTTAAATTACTGAATGACTAAATTATTCATATTTTTATTATTTTAATAATAAACATTATATTCATATGACATTTATGTTAAATTATATATAATATTAAAATGTATGCAATTTTTTATAATTTTATACAATATTATATGATTATTTAAATCTACATTATATAATTATTACACTGTGAAAATATACATAAATATGCATAATATATAAATATACATTTATAATTGTTTTTTTTAACATTACAAACTAACAGACTACACATTAACCTAACATAAAAGTGTGTGTATATATATATATATATATATATATATATATATATATATATATATATAGATAGATAATGAATTAATATCATATATTAATTTTATATATAAATAATGGAAATTATAACTATATCTGTATTATTATTATCTTTTTAAGTTTATGTTTAAAATGTACACAACACATTAACACATAACATCACATACTAATCTTGTCTGTCCAACATTATAATTCCTGTCGAAGCTGATAAACATGAAACATGAAAACAGTATTCTGGCAACAAGAATGATTTCCATTTCCTTAAAAATAAAACAAGAGGGAAATCTAGCACTCGACCTCAGGCTACAAACGCTGCTGATGGATAATTACTCTGTTTAATGTGGTTAATGTGGGCGGAGCACAGAAACTCACTCTTCATGTCATGTGACTTGAGCGTCTCGCTGACGTCGAGTGTGGCCACGCCCAGCAGAACGTCCGACTTCAGCGTCTGGTGACTCCACACACGGAAGATCAGCTTGCTGAACGGAGTGACGATCCTGGTGGATACACACAACACAGAAATTACAAACCTGGAAAACTACAGAAACACAAGAGAGGAGGAAAACACACTCAACTTTGATACTTAGTGCCAGAGTTGTGATCACACAACCGCTAGACTTGACAAACACCATTAATAATGCAGTCAGTTCTGACGTCACTCTTAACAATCACTTCACGTCAGGAGGATAAAAGCATTTAATAGAGAATTGAGGCACATAACAATGTGCTGGTTAAGCCTGTGTTTGCTCCACACACACACACACACACACTCACACACACACACACTTGTTAGTGCTGGTACTGAGAGTAAAGCACACTCACACAGTGAGCGACTGCTTCCACTTGGGCGAGTTTGTGTTGGTGCATTTCTCCGTCTTCTTGGACTGGCCGTCCACACACACCTCCACGTACGGATTCGGCCCGAACCAGTTCTTCTTGTTGTCCTTGAGTTTGGCAGAGATCACTGCAAACAGGAAGAACACATGTTCAAAACAACACGGCATGATTTATGACTGTACTAACATATGTTTTCATATAACATAAGGATTTCTGTAAACACAGGTGACCCTAAACATTAGAAAAGCTGCTGTTATTGAGGAGGAACTAAAGGAGGAAAGGCTAAAATCTTGAAAATACATTGTTTTGGAACAAATGGTTTAAAAATAATGTACATAAAATATGCACAAACTGCATATTATTAAAAAAAAGTGATGTAGGCTCCATAAAAAATGTGGATTAAATTCTAATAAAGCTTTATTTTTTATCATTTTTATATTTTACATTTTAAATAATATTTTGAATAAAACATGCGTGTAAATAAACAGGTTATTAGCAAAACTTTATTTTAATTTTTTTTAACAATGTTTTAAATAAAGTCTCATGAATTGCTAATTAGAAAAAGTCCTCTGATAATTACCAGTAATATTTTTAAAGGATTAATGTAAAATTACAGGTCTGTACACATTCAACATAATGTGCAAAAAATATGCATATTATTACAAAAGTGACTTAGAGTCCAGAGAAAATGTGGGGGGAAAATATAATAAAACTATTTTTTAATAAAACAAAAACGTGTAAAATGCGTGCAAATAAACATGTTTATAGACCTTTTTTTCCTTTTTATTTTAATAAAACTTTTTTATTTATTTTTTTATTTTTTTTATAATGTTTTTTTAAGTCTCATAAATTGATAATTAAAAAAAAACAAAATTCTCCTGATAATTAAAAGTAATATATTTTAAAGGCTTAATGTAAAATGACAGGTTAAATTACCTATTAAAAATAATGTGCAAAAAAATATGCACAAATTTGCATAATTATAAAGTGACTTCAGAGAAAATGTGATAAATCACTTAATATCAGACCCTTTTATCAAAAATGTTTTTAAGCACAAAATGTTTAATAAAACATGCATTTAAATAGCCCTTTAAAAAATTATAGAACTTTTAATTTTAATAAAACTTTATTAGCAATAATAAAACTTTTTTTTTAATAATAAATATATCTCATCAACAGATAATAAAAATAAAAAAACTAATAATAGTAATATAATTTAAAAGACAGATTGTAAAATAACAGCTCCTATTCAGAAGCATGAGATATTATGATCACTATATGAGCAAGAGGTCAAGACATTTTCTGTGCTAACTGAAACAAACATATTTGGCACAAAAAAGAAACAACATTTCCAAAATAAGATGTTTTTACTTGGCAGTTACTTTACATGTTTTCTAGATCGGTCACAGTCTGCCAAAAATCATCCCAGTAATATTGTTCAGTAGTTTAGTGTTTCATGCAATTCAGCAAAACCACAGAAAGAATAAGATAACACATGAAAACTATCAGGAAGTTGAATAACTTTCTATACAGAAAATAAGTATTAACATTTTTTGTATTGCTTAACTTATTATTAACAGTCATGCACAAATAACATGCACATTTCCTCAAGATAGTTTCCTCAGTTTGGAGATCACGGATGAATTCAAGCAAAAATGAATTTATTTATTAGAGCTAGTAGAGACTGGGACCTGTGCAGTATTGTATAAGTGAAATCTAGGCATATATTATAAGTGTTGGGACTGAAGTCCAGCGTTGGGTCGGTCAGCTGATGAGGAAGTGTCAGATAATGACAGATGGAAACACATGCAAACATACCCATGATCTGCAGCTGTGCTTTCATCGGGAAGCCATTAGTAGGACCTGCTTTAGCGACACTGCAGGCCATGACATAGAGCTACGCTGACACCTGTGAGATACACAACACACAGATATTATTAATAATGCACTGCAGCTTATTCTGGACCAGGAACACACACATATCTAAATCTTTCAGATGTGATAAACCTGCTTGGTTGGATATAAAGCATCAGACAAAGCAATATACGGTTCTATATACGGCCAAGAACGATAACTATAAAGATTACCTACTATATTAGCATCCACACCAGCGGACGATATCGTTGTGTTTATTCTAAGCGCGTGCTTGTCTGTCGCTTTAAATGCTCGAGCTCGTTACAGCAGGATGGATTCTGATTGGCTGTCAGTGTTTTTATCGTTCTGGATAAAATCGTTCTGAAAGTGATTCCAACCATATCGTTTCTCTGTGCCGTTATGGTTATAGCTGTGGTGTGGACTCTGCTATTCTTTAAAGGGGTTGTTGATTATGATTTCACTTTGAAAGTTGAAAGTTACAACACTCAAAGCAAAGGGAGAGATTTGCTTTTAAAGAAATCGCTTTTTAAGGACTACAACAAACGGCTGGTAGAGACTACACCACAGTCCTCCCGGGTTAGTGACATCACAAACCGTAAAATTTACATAAACCCCGCCCCCTGAACACGATTTATACATTATCAAGACAGAATATGCTAATCAATGACTAGAAGATAACTACACATAAGCTACATAAATTCATCAACTAACCGTACAGAAATGTCCTGTTGCTTCTACATGTTGTCACTTCTTCTTGAGTCTCTCCATCATTGTCTGACTCCGGTTTGAACATAAAAGGCTAAAAGTTTTTGAAATTTTCAGTGCATGTCTGTGTGAGTGCAAGTTGTTGAAGCTCCGCCCCCTGTGCCGGGAGCAGCAGCTCATATGCATTTAAAGGAACAGACACAAAACGGTGCGTTTTTGCTCACCCTCAAAAAGTGACAACTTTAACATGCTATATAAAAATATCTGTGGGGTATTTTGAGCCAAAACTTCACACACACACTCTGGAGACATCAGAGACTTATTTTACATCTTGTGAAAAGGGCATTATACCACCCCTTTAAAGTTGAGAATGATTTTTAGAACTATATCTTTATCGTTATCTTTATAGTTATCGTCCTTGTTGTGAATGGGTCTTAAGTGTCTTTCATAGATCTGATGCCATGAATCTCACAAAAAACAATAGGTTAACCGATTGATTGGTTTTGACGATTAATCGACACGATAACCGATTGCTGGAACAAACGATTATGGGCAAAAGTCCACACCGATGGTTTTTCCGGTTGCGTCTGTTGCTGGAGCGGCTGAGAAGCGGCTGCTGTCATTATACAGTACGAGAGCGCCCTCTAGAGGCCAAATAAAAACCATCACTGACTCCTCGTGGAGTTTGTTTTGACACGCGAGGCTGCGCTGCACTTCAGATGCGTATTTAAAACAGACGGTATGTTGTACAGTATGTGTTTTCATATCATTATACAGCAATTAATTTGTTGACTAGATGCTGCATTAGTGGAGAACAGCAGTATGTTTGCAGTCGAGGCTGAGAGGACGCTAACATTAGTTCCTCAAGCGGTTAAAACAATGACAATTTTTTTATGCAAGTCCGACCCAAATGTTTAATGTCATGATTGTTACAATCTATTTGCATTAATTTGTCACTTTTATGCATTCGTTATGCAGCAAAGTTGCATATATAAAGCTGGTGACATGAGAAAGCAAACTGTATCGTCATGCAAACTAAAATATAACTTCAAAGACACTTTAACATCTCTTCATTTTTTGGAAGATGATGTGAAGATAAAGTCTATTCCGCTCACCAAGGCTGCATTTTTTTTAAATAAAAAATACAGTAAAAATTGTGAAATATTATTGCAATGTAAAATAGCTGTTTTCTATGTGAATATATCTAAAAATGTAATTTATTCCTGTGATCAAAGCTGAATTTCCAGCATCATTACTCCAGTCTTCAGTGTCACATGATCCTTCAGAAATCATCCTAATATGATGATTTGATGCTCAAGAAACATTTATGATTATTATCAATGATAAAAATAGCTGTGCTGATTATATTTTAGTGGAAACATTTGTTTTCATGATTCTTTGATGAATAGAAAGTTCAAAAGAACAGCATTTAAGTTATAAATATCGTTACTGTCACAATTTAATGCATCATTGATGAATCAAATTATTAGTTTCTTTCTTTTTTTAAAAAAACAGACTCACATTTATTATATAAAATATATTAAAGATATGTCAGACTTTTGAGAATTTTCAGTAGACTTATTCAGCAATTATTTAAAAAGGCTTAATTATTTAGAGGAACCATCATTATTATCACCAGATAGAATCAAATGTTTAATGCAAGAAGTAAAAACAGTAAAAATCAAGTAAAAAAAAAAAAGTTAGTAAAAAAGAGTAAGTAAACTAGGTCAGATTGGATGACGGTAAAAAAAAAATTATGTAATTTTTTCCAAGGAAAATATATAATATCCAAATATGACAAAGGAACTGAAACAAATCAAGCTCACCATATTCCACAATGATGAAACAAAATCCACAATCACTGCAATATCTTTGGAGAAGTGGAAAACATTAGATTGCGCTTTCATACACTAGCAATGAAAGTGTTGATAGTTTTCTTTCTGTGTTGTAAAGAGATCCCAGATTACAGGCGCCGCTTCTCCTCCGGTTACATCACAGAGCTTCATCCGAGATCAAACCGAGACGCTCACGTGTGTCTCACACAAGATCTGAATAAACTTTCACTCCAGCTGATCTCTGGGTTAATTATTCATCACTGATCGTGTGTCGAGCCTCAATAACAGCAGACGGGCCGAACCCAGAGGAAACACACACGTTTGTAAATCTCCAGGTTAGAGATTACGACTGACATATGATCCTTTATAGTGAGAATCTGCACTGAAAACCAAAGCTGATATTTCCTCTTAAAGGTGAAGCGTGTTGTCTTCTCAACACCAACACTGTCTGTAATGTTCTGTCACTAGATGTTAATCATTTGTAGGTTTGACTACCTGAAGAGTCAAACACTCTGTGACGCTTTGAGTGACTCGACATGTCAACTTCTGACTCGACCAATAGCGTGAGTTTGGGGGCGGGGCTACCTGTCAGTGGGAGGAGGGGGAGGGAGGACAAAAAAAAAAAGCACACAGAAGAACCCGAGAGATATCGTGTATCAGAGATCTGCCACCTAGCAACCATGCAGAACACCCTAGCAACCGCATAGCAATGCAGTTTTTAAGCCAAAAACACACTGTCAGATGCTGATATCACCGCACCTTAATTTACCACATGGCTGTGACTGCATTTTATAATCAAATCTGGGTTTGCAACTAATGATTATTTTGGTAAACAATAATCTGTCGATTGTTTGATGTATTAATTATCAGGTAATAAAGCCTAATTTTCCAGTAACACTTTACAATAAGGATTCAATTGTTGACTTCAGTTAACTAGACTTTTACTCTGTAAAGCACATTGGCCAACTCTTGTTGTGTTTGTGCTGTATTAATAAATGAAGAAAAAAAACTGTATTCGTTAACAATGAACAACACTTCTACAGCATTTATTAATCTTAGTTAATGTTAATCTCAACATTTTACTACCACATTTGTATGATTAACAGTTTTATCTGTTAACATTAATGAATATTAAAATTCATTAACATACAAAAACACTAACAAGGGTTAATAAATGCTGTGAGACTATTGCTTATTGTTAGTTCATGTTAGTTATAATGCATTAACTAATTATTATTTAATTATTTAAATAACATTATTGAATTATACATTAGATTAGAATAAATAAATAAAAATAACAAAGGCAGCGTAAATTTAAGTTAAAGTAAATAAATACATTTTATTCAAATAATTTGATGAAAAATAAATAAATTAATAAAATACATCTAACTTAAATTAATAAAGAAACATTAAAATAAATTAAACTTGATTAAAATAAATACAAATAGGAAAAGCGGTGTAAAAATAAATTTGAAAAATAAATAAAAGTAATAAATAAAAATAATTAATAAATAAAAAGTATTTAAAGTGAAAAAGTAACCAACTAAATAAATTGATTAAAATAAATACATTTTTGATTTAAATAGGCTTAGTAATACAATAAAACATTTTATTTGAATAAAAAACACATCTAACTTACATCTACAAGTAAAAAAAGTTAAATAATGTAATATAATAAAAAAAAAATATTTTATATATTGATAATGTGCATTTTTCACTGTGTTATTGTTTTTATACACAGAAAATATGTTTTTGGGGTCAATGGAATATAAAAGATTGAAAACTCCTAATCTAGGAAGCACTTTGACGTAATTACTATGGTCATATTAATACCATGCCATGGAATATATCAAAGTACCATAGTATTACCATTCTGTTTTGGATGACAGTGCTGGCTAATCACAAATAAAAAAAACGATAGTAACTAGGGATATACCGCGGTATTTTGCTGCTAATAATAATGGAGGACAGGTGAGCAGCTTCAGGTCAAACCTGTTTAGCTGGGGAATATTTAAATCATCAAATCAGCTGAAACCAAAACCAACAACAAACTCGAAGCCGAACATCTGACATGAGGGTATTAAACATGCCACATGTGTTCATCATACATGACCCGATCATGACTATAAACTACAAACCCACAGACACATATCCAGGCACGTTGTTGATTCCCTCTGACTCTCATTGTCTAACACGAGCTATTTATATGAGATTGGAATAGTCAAAGTGATTAGTTAACCTGTCAACACGACTCAGTGTCACTGTAACGCAATGTACACAGATAAGCACATCCACAGACGGTAAACTACGACACAGCCTCGATCAGATGACCGTTTCTTACCCGAATCTGTCTCTGGGTCAGATGTGAGACGTGAAGCCGAACCGATCCGTCCTGAAATAGTTTATTCCAGAATCCGTACCAAGCGACTCCGGCGGCTCAGATCAGGAATGAACTTCCGCCATCTTCACGTCCACACGTCATCAAAGACGCTGTCCTGAAACCCGCCCTTCCTATCGATCAAAAGTCCGGTTATTCCGTTACATCGTTATTTCACCAGGCGGCGCTCGATGGGCCGGAGAACCGATTCTCAATTGAGCCTCGTTCAAATATCAGCTTGGTTTTGTGTTCACTGAGGATGTTTGTATGGGAACGAGTATAATCTTTCAAATCTACTCATTGTACAGATTTAAATATGTCAAAACCATGAAAATTCGCTACGTATTTATATATGTAATACGTTTTTTAAAAGTGCCTCATTTAGTAATCATAAACCACAGCGATTGGTTCATACGGATTACTGATGAGAAAAGTAACAGATGTCGCGTGGGCTTCGATTTATTGTTAAAGTAGCGTTATGGACTATACATGAATAATGAAATTGAGGAAACTTTAATCGACTTTGAATTAATGAAACACAGACAAGGGTAAAAAAAATAATAATTAAAAAAAAAAAAAATTATATATATATATATATATATATATATATTCCATGTAGATCAATTGTACTTGATTAAAAAGCCGGGATCTGCTAATTCTATTTTAAATATCGCTTTTATTCTGAAACACTGGACAAAAGTAGCCATAGGCTATTAAAGTTTTAACCAAAACTTTAATACATTATTAATGATTATAACAGTCAAACATACTAATGAATATATTAATTATATACACAAATATATTTAGGTTAATATGTACATAAAGGTTTGTGTGCATTTTATGTAACCTACTTGCAAAGCATAGCCTATGGTCACACTTACTACATATCATTTTAGCAGATACCATCCAAAGTAACAACTGAGGAAAAAATAAGGTGCTTTTTACACCTCTAGATAAATAGGTTCACACCGACAGTCTATGTCGAGTTCACACCCACCAAATTCTTATGAAAGTATCATTACACAGAATCAGCAGCTCTTCTCTGAACTGAGCAGATCCTCAAATAATCAACCAGAAAGTAAACAGTGGCAATTCCCACCAGACCAGACAGAACCAGTCGAATCAGAGCCTTAGTGCCGCAACAATGATCCCGACAATCTGAAAGAGAAGAGACTTATTCGTAAACATCTTTTGTCTCAACATATGTCTTTGTTTGTGGAAAAACAGAAAGAGGTCACTGTGGCAGGAAGAGTCTTGTGGTAAATGAGTTTCCACACCTTCATGTTGTTGGCAGATCTCTTTCATGAGAAGCCGGACGCTCTTATTGCTCACTGGATTTGCAGTCATGCAGCTGTAGATCTCTGAATCATTACAATGAAGCTCTAATGGTAAACTGAGGATGTTGAGATCAGGATTGCTGGTCTGGTTCATCATTTCACTCCCTTTATACCATGAGATGGACACGTCTTGATCATTTCTCACAGAGCAGAGCGCAGAGCATATTTCCTCTGATGCTCGAGGCTGCTTTAAAGTACCTGGTAGATTGATTTATATAGGTTACATTTCAATGTTAAAGTTCAGGAGGTCTTTATTCTGTCAGTATGTCTTTAATGACACCTAAACAAATCCCTGCCCCTTTTGCAGCGATGATTAGCAAAGAGGTCAGGAGAGGGACCTAAAAGACAACTAAGATGGCATCTGAATGAACTGATTTAAAAGACTCACCTGAAGATTGGTCGACAATAACCACTGAGCTGCACTCAATAGCAGGTACAGAGACATGTTCTTTAGGACAAGAGGAAACATGTGCATCTTTTAATAAACCCATTTTGCAGAAACCATATGAGATTGGTTCATTAAAGGGGTAGTTCAGCCAAAAATGAAAATTCTGTCATTAATTATTCACCCTCATGTCTTTTCATTTTTGTCCCTCCATTGACAGCTATGCAACTACCACTTTGATGCTTCAAAAAGTTCATAAAGAGATCGTAAAACTAATCCATATCAATTGAGCGGTTAGTCCAAAATTTCTGAAGAAACACAATCGCTTTAAATGATGAACAGATTTAATTTAGGCTTTTATTCACTTATAAACATTGATCAGTGAACATAAACAGAAGCTCAACCGAACCTACTTGACAGCTCAAACGTGTTGCGTAACATGAGAATGAACCTCATTGGTTCTTGCTGAAGATCAAACATGCTGCGTAACACTGGTTCTTGCAGGTCAAGCGAACGTGCTTGAGATTCTGTTTGTCATAACTGATGTGTGAGTTGAAGAATGTTTATGTGAATACATATGTTCATCATATATAAAGTGAGTCTCTTCATATAATTTGGACTAAACCGCTCAATTCATATGGATTAGTGGATTATGGATTACGATCTCTTTATAAACTTTGAGCATCAAAGTGGTAGTTGCGTACCTGTCAGTGGAGGGACAGAAAGTTCTCAAATTTCATCAAAAACATCTTCATTTGTGTTGCGAAGATGAACGAAAGTCTGACGGGTTTGGAACGACATGAGGGTGAGTAATTAATGATATGTTCATTTTTAGGTGAACTAACCCAAGTGACTTCCTTTATACAACAAATGATAATAATGTAATGTATAATTAATGTGCAGCAGCTGCAACTTACCATACACATTAACTTTGTACTTCGTCTCAGAGATATATAACTTCATAGTGAGAGATACTTTATAAAATCCAGAATCACTGTCACTGATATCCCAAATGGTCAGTGATCCACTCTCTTGATCTAGATGCAATCTGCCAGAAAGTCCCTGTTCAAAATATGTAACAGTTCCCTTATTCATCTGTGCTATACGAGTGGTAAAATTGCCTCTGTTAAAAAACCACACTGTCTCAGTGTCTTTCTTCGGTCGATCTTCTGCATGTAGAGTCAGAACGTCTCCCTCGATCACTGTCTTTACCTCACCCCACTCACCATTCACCAGACCTGAAACAATATGAAAATGCATTAAATATGGGTTGCTGTTGGATTGGGTTTGTAATCATTTATTTCTTATTCTTCAGAAATCAAGACAAATACAATTACAATTGCTAAATAATTAGCATGAAGAATCGGGTTACCTAAAATAAAATTGTCTGGAACAAAGGGTTCAAAACCTTTAGAAAAGTGAATTTTTGAACTGGTGGTGGAGCTATAGACTTGGTCCTAGAGACTCCAAAATTGGTCAGATTATTATTCATGACCATCACTACAAGTGTGCCAAATGTAATCATTTTCCTATGTTCCGTTGATAGGGCTGCCATAGACTCCCATTGGGGAGGAATAATAATAAAACTAACAATTATAATAGTGGCTACAGCCCTACATCACTTCTGATACAGTGAGGAAAATAAGTATTTGAACGCCCTGCTATTTTGCAAGTTCTCCCACTTGGAAATCATGGAGGGGTCTGAAATTGTCATCGTAGGTGCATGTCCACTGTGAGAGACATAATCTAAAAAAAAAATCCAGAAATCACAATATATGATTTTTTAACTATTTATTTGTATGATACAGCTGCAAATAAGTATTTGAACACCTGTCTATCAGCTAGAATTCTGACCCTCAAAGACCTGTTAGTCTGCCTTTAAAATGTCCACCTCCACTCCATTTATTATCCTAAATTAGATGCACCTGTTTGAGGTCGTTAGCTGCATAAAGACACCTGTCCACCCCATACAATCAGTAAGAATCCAACTACTAACATGGCCAAGACCAAAGAGCTGTCCAAAGACACTAGAGACAAAATTGTACACCTCCACAAGGCTGGAAAGGGCTACGGGGAAATTGCCAAGCAGCTTGGTGAAAAAAGGTCCACTGTTGGAGCAATCATTAGAAAATGGAAGAAGCTAAACATGACTGTCAGTCTCCCTCGGACTGGGGCTCCATGCAAGATCTCACCTCGTGGGGTCTCAATGATCCTAAGAAAGGTGAGAAATCAGCCCAGAACTACACGGGAGGAGCTGGTCAATGACCTGAAAAGAGCTGGGACCACAGTTTCCAAGGTTACTGTTGGTAATACACTAAGACATCATGGTTTGAAATCATGCATGGCACGGAAGGTTCCCCTGCTTAAACCAGCACATGTCAAGGCCCGTCTTAAGTTTGCCAATGACCATTTGGATGATCCAGAGGAGTCATGTGAAAGTCATGTGGTCAGATGAGACCAAAATAGAACTTTTTGGTCAGAATTCCACTAAACGTGTTTGGAGGAAGAAGAATGATGAGTACCATCCCAAGAACACCATCCCTACTGTGAAGCATGGGGGTGGTAGCATCATGCTTTGGGGGTGTTTTTCTGCACATGGGACAGGGCGATTGCACTGTATTAAGGAGAGGATGGCCTGGGCCATGTATTGCGAGATTTTGGGGAACAACCTCCTTCCCTTAGTTAGAGCATTGAAGATGGGTCGAAGCTGGGTCTTCCAACATGACAATGACCCGAAGCACACAGCCAGGATAACCAAGGAGTGGCTCTGTAAGAAGCATATCAAGGTTCTGGCGTGGCCTAGCCAGTCTCCAGACCTAAACCCAATAGAGAATCTTTGGAGGGAGCTCAAACTCCGTGTTTCTCAGCGACAGCCCAGAAACCTGACTGATCTAGAGAAGATCTGTGTGGAGGAGTGGGCCAAAATCCCTCCTGCAGTGTGTGCAAACCTGGTGAAAAACTACAGGAAACGCTTGACCTCTGTAATTGCAAACAAAGGCTACTGTACCAAATATTAACATTGATTTTCTCAGGTGTTCAAATACTTATTTGCAGCTGTATCATACAAATAAATAGTTAAAAAAAACTTTTTTTTTTAGATTATGTCTCTCACAGTGGACATGCACCTACGATGACAATTTCAGACCCCTCCATGATTTCTAAGTGGGAGAACTTGCAAAATAGCAGGGTGTTCGAATACTTATTTTCCTCACTGTACATTTATGCTGCATATGCACATATTCCCAGTTCAAATGGCAAGTAATTAAAAAAAAATGTGTGTAATTTTAAATGTAAAATATTGTAAAAACACTATGAAAAAACCCCCCCTGTTAATAGGTTAACAGGACGTTACCGTATATTCAGTGGAACAAATATCAGTTCATACTTTTTAAATGTACAGTTTCTAGACGTTATGCTTTTAGAAGTTTATGTTACATCTTCTGTTGTTTAATGAATGTTTATTGCATTATTTTAGTGTCGTGTGTTTCCATGATGGTGTTTTGTGTTTGCGTTAATGACTCTGTGCACCTTCTACAGTACTACTGTAATTCAGCTTGTGGAAATGCTACTTCTACATGATTCTTTATGAGGCTTCCTCTTTTACCATAATTAGGTTGTCAGTGTGTTAAAGGTAATAGATTTTAGTAGCAGTGTGTGTTGTTGGTTTTGCCGGTTTAAATGACAAATTTCTTATTTGTAAATTACAGTTTTATACTGTAAAATGTATGAGTTGTCTGATATGTTGACATTTTTACTGTATTATTTACAGAATTATTCTTATTTGAAACTGTCTATGTATGGAGGATACATTTGTTTATTTGTACTTAAATGCTTTCATTTTATTTGTATCAGTGTGCAGAAAAGTGTGTCAAAACCACAAAATTCTCACCTTTTCTCAAGTTGTCATTTATACATCATAATCTTATTTAACAAGTTCCCTTCGCTCAAGATTTCATTCTCAGCTTTGATATATTAATACATTACATTTAAACAATTACCTTTTATCCAAAGCGACTTACTAATGAGGAACATAGCTGTCATAAACTATAATAGATATATATATAATAAATATAATAGATTTTGACATGTAACGTTACCAATACAAGTCAAATTTCTAAGACCGTATACGCCAAGCAAAAAAACTATATTATCACCTCTTGCTAGGGGGAAAAACTGTAAAAGCAGGATAAAATATACTTCAAAGCAACTTTAAAGTACATGACCAAACACACACACACACACACACACACAGAGAGAGAGAGAGAGAGAATGAATAGATGTACACATTATATGTGCCATTTAAAGGTTAACAGTTTGCAGTGTTTTACTGATTGTTTGGTCTACTTCTGTCTTGAAGATGATTCCACTTCCTTGATTGTTTTCAGTGTAGGTGAGATTTTCTCTGAACCACAAAGGAAATGTTCATTACTGCAGCCAGTCCTCAGATCATCACCCTTCCGTTAATGTGACGCAAACATTTTTCTTTTCCACTTTCATTGTCATGGAAGTGGTCAACCTACTGATTTTTCCACAAACACTTCAAACTTCCGCTATTTATTCAAACTACAATTGAAAAAAAAAATATTTGAAAAAGATAAGCTTTTAAAGTTACTTAACAGTTTGTGCATCAAAGGTACTGAACACAACACACACACTAACCTTCATGATTAAGGGAGCTTTTCGATATTTACCCTATGAAACTGTTGGACGGTGATTGTTCATTTTGATGTGAACAGCAAGTTTTAATAAACTTTTGAAACTTTTTTGTTGTGGATATTTCACATGCCCAAAAGTGAAAGAAAAAACATAAAGGTCTTCAAGGATTCAAAAATATTAGCAGTAATACCAAATTTCAAGAATAGAAATGTTCAAAAGTGCAAAGTCTACCAACTACTGAATGTGTTTCAGCAAGAGAGCAACCAGAGAGGGCAAAGAACTAATCTAATGAAAGAAAAAAAAACAATGAGGTTTTAGAAATCTTACCTTTAACACTGATGAAAAACACAATGAAAATCCACATCCTGATGAACATTTACCAGGATCGATTGTAAGTTAGTGGCTTCTCTTGATGCTGCATCTGGAGCTCACTAGAGCAGTGTATGATCATGTGACATCTTCTCAGTTTCATCAGGAAGTGACCATGAAATCACTTTCACCAACTTATTTATTTGAAATCATGACATTTGCTATTTACAGAAGTCTCCTAAAAGTAAAACACAGAGTCTACACAGGGTTCCCTCATATTAGACAAATTCATTTTCCATTTTTGTCATTTATAACTAATATATTGGAACTAATATTTTAGAACTAGAAACCTGCATTTTCTCTATAGAATTTTCACTTTTTAAGCTTTTTTACATTTAGTTAGGTGACTGCCTGCTCAGAAAAGCTGAAAAGAAAACACGCAGTCAGTTTGTTATGGGCTGTCGGAGTCTGAAAGTGTGTCATCCAGCCAGCGAGCTCAATTTGCAGCCGGTTACATATATAGCTATTTGAATAAGACCACCCATGACCGAAGAATGTCTCGTAAGCAACTCAGGTGTTTTGTTGTTGGATGTAAGAGTGAACAGTTATAACATTTACTCCCGACACCAGAGCCAGTGAAGACGCAGTGGATGTTTTTAGGGAATGCGCCACCACACAGGTTTTGGTAAAAAGATGTTGCTCAAGAATGGATCCAACTGTTCGTGATCCAGCTTATAGCCTCCGGAGCGATACTGTAATGAAAGGGAGAGCACACACTTTATTTAAGTTCACCTGAGTTGTTTTACAGATATAAAGTTTACAAGTTTATTAAGTTTATTATGACCTTATGGGAGCAGAATGCTAGCTGGAGCCGATTACCTCCAGTGTTTGTGCTAAGCTAGGCTAGCGGTGGGTGCGTCAGACAGAGTTACGGCACGCACGGAGATGAGAAGGGTATGTGTGGACTTATCTAACTCTGGGGGATACGGGGAATAAGCTAAAGTCCCAAAAAGTTGCCGTGTTCCTTTAACCGAAAGGGGAATCTTACAAAACATGCAAGAAGTTGGGTTTTAACCTTTAAGCAAAAAAGCATGAGTCAAACTTGTATGACCTAAACGACATCTGGTGAATACCACTTGATCAGATTTAGTTTAAGAGTGATTAAGTGTTCCACTCCTCTTGCCACTTTATCCAATACCGATTAATTAACAGTGGTGGAAGGTTGAACCAAGACTCCAGTAATATTAACATTTTCCACACAAAAACAGGATGTAATTTGAGGTGAACCAAGAAGAAGTAGATCTGTTTCATCAGTGTTGAGTTTGTGAAAAGTACTGGTCATCCAAGCATTAATATCATCAATATATATATTTGCATTGCATTGAGGACTGATGTAAAGTGTGTCATCTGCATCGCAACAGAAGTTAAAGCCATGATGGATAATGTTACCAGATGAAGCATGTAAATGAGGAAGAGAAGAGAAGAGGCCCAAGAACCGAACCCTGGGGAACACCGTGTGAGACGGGCAGTAGTGGACTAATATCCACTACAACTATCCACTACTAGTGGACAAAAGTAAGATGACAACATAAGTTATAATAATTAAACTAAACTTATACCTGTTCTCTCTCCATGCAGCTTATATTCTCTGGTTCTGTAGGCATTAATGTCTGACTCCGGTTTGAACTGAACACTGCTAGTTTATTTTCTGACATTTTATTGCGTGAGATTGTCCTGTTTTGGTGTTGCATGAGGCGGGGAGCAGCAGCTCATTTGCATTTAAAGGGACACACACAAAAAGGCATGTTTTTTCTCACACCCCAAAAGTGAGCATTTTAACATGCTATAAAAATTGATCTGTGGGGTATTTTGAGCTAAATCTTCACATACACACTCAGGGGACATTAGATACTTCTTTCACATCTTTTTAAAAGGGTCATCCAATGTCCCCTTAAAGTTTTTATTAATTTCCATTCCATGTCTGTTCTAGGCCTATGATATTGTATTAAATCTCTTAAAACAGCCTTTCAAAGGGAATTACGCTATTTCAAATAAAAAAAGATGAAACTCATAACATGGGCACAGGTGTAGATGTGGAGAAGGAGGAAAGAAACACAGGACAACCCGCAATTCACCACATCAATACATCTGTTCACACAGAGGGTTTCATAGGAAAAGCTACTTTTAGAAGCAATGCATTGCAATATTGCATTGCTCCCTTAAAAAGTAACTAGTTGCGTTACAGTTACTTTTTAAGAAAAGTAATGCGTTATGTGTTACTTTTGCTCACCTGGACTGGGCATGTTTTTTGTTTTTAAAATAACAAAAAAGTTCTAGTTTTAAGCAAATGTAATAAAGGCCCTTTCACACCAAAATTTAGATAATAAGGCTGAAGGACATGCAAATTCACTCCTGTACAGTAGAGGGCGCAGCTCAAGCAAACCTTTCAGCTGCTGCAGTTCTGGATAACAGAAGAATAGGATGCAGGTCAGGGGGGTACTCCCATAGGCCTATGTAACACTTCCTGCTTCCGGAACGCGGAGTAGTGATTCAGAACTTCCGGTCAACAGTATTTCTCGATAAGAATTTAGATTATCAGCCATAATGTCTAAACCATCCGAGGTAGACTGACCACGAGCTATGAGGTTGTGAAACGAAGGTTTTTGCTCCTGTAGAAGCTATAAGTTCGTATGAAATCAACCTTGTTTTAAGAAAAACATGTTTTATCCGCGATCTTATGAAAAAAAAACTACACTACCCACAATCCTAAGCGTAGCAGCAACGTCTGCTGATTGGTCCAACTCGCTGTTACCATAGAAACGTTTACCTTACTGCTGCTGTTGTTGTAGTGTACCGGGTTGCTCTGCATCAGGACGTAGACAGACATTTCTCAGCTTTCACGCTTTTCCACTTGAGAGTTTGCATTTACCATCCGAACCACATCGTCATATGTGACTTCAGGCAGGTTGCGGAGAGGTTTGGTCCAGCGGTATCTATCGGACTCCGCCATTGTAAAAAGCTAACCGGAAGAGCCGTATCCCTACTAAAAGACGTACTTCCGGTCTTCAATTTTTTCGTGACATAGGCCTATAGATATCATATAATAAACGCTAGATGTCTCGTGCGTGCTGCTAGCCAATGGAGGTCGACATCCGCACACGGCGGCCATCTTACCACAGGGTGCTTGCTCACTCGTAACATGGTGCATGCACTTAAATAACCATAACTTGCTCAATTTTCTACCGATTTTCAAACGATTTGGTTTGTTATAATCGTCAGAGATGTAGTTATGATACTGCATACATATGAATAATTACAACAATGGACTTCCATATGAATGAATTATAGCCACGTTAATAATGTTTGTAAGAAACCAAACCGTTTGTAAATCCATCAAGATTTCAGCAAGATAGGAGGATTTGTGTGCGTGCTGATCACTCACCTTAATTCACAGAGCCCTGTGATAAGATGGCCGCTGATGCTGGAAGTGACTCCGCCTTAAGACATCTAGCCTTTATATGGATATCTATGGGTAATCCAGCACACGAAAAGCGTACTATCCCGAATAACTTTACATCTGAGGCGTTTAAAGACTCCATTTGTCCATTATTTATTTCTAAAGAAACACGAAAATGTATAAAAGGCTCCATTACCTTGTATTTTACTTTATGGCCCCGTAGAAGCAGTTTTTGTAAAAATAGGCTAACGATTGCGTCATAACCACACAACTCTCTGTCGCACAGTAGAGAGATTACTGTATGGACAGGAGGAGAAGCTCGCGGGCAATCGGGGGGACATGGAGGTTTAAAGTGCGATAAAGTCAAGGGAGAAGCCCATAGAGAGCCATAAAGTTTCTCCTGCTGCTAGCTCATGGACAGCTCCTACTCACACTCTCCGTCTCTGCAAGATTCGGAAGGGAATGATTCAGATTTCTCTCGGCACAGCTACTAGAAGACAGACAGGTTACTCACGTCACATCTACGTCGTCAAGCTCAGTTTGAGTCTGCGCAGTACGCTCACCCATCAGGAAGTGAGTGCTTCTAATTGACTTCACTTTTCTCCATTGAAGTCTATGGGGTCGCTGTGCCCATTTCTTTTACTGTCTGATGCAGGTGAAGAAAGGGTGCTTCTCATTTCTAATTTGTGCATCCTCTCTTCCTTTCCTCGCGTCTCAGCTCCGCCCCCTGTAGGATGCGAGGGAAGAAAAGGAGGACGGAGGAATCGAAGGAAAGCTTTTTTTATACATTGGAATACTTGATCACTCGAGCATCACTTCACGGCGTCATCAGCAGCGCTCAGAGGATCTGCCCTTATGTTGTATTAGTTTGGTTATTTAAGAAATTAAAAATATATAATAATAAAGCAAGATACCCTGTTAAAATATGTGGTTTATATAAACTGTAGAGGTAAAGTATAAATGAAGATTATTGTGAGAGATGTGAAGGGGGAGGAGAATGGATACGTGCGTCAAGTTTAGTCAATAAAACACTTCCGCATAGGATACACCTGTGTATCCTCGCTCATGACTCCTCTGGAAGCTCCTCACTCCTCGATCCTCACTCCTCACTCCTCGACCCTCGACTCCTCACTCCTCGACCCTCGACTCCAGGCGGTGCGATTAGAGAATTGAGATGTCCTTCAGGATGGCTGAGCTTGATCGGTTTCCGGGTCATAGGATGGAGGACGGAGGAGTGAGGAGATGAGGAGGGATATTGAGAAGCACCCAAAGTTTAACACTTACTTCACCAAAAAAAAAATCTAAAGTCTTTTGCTTATGGTTTAACGGAATCATTGAAGGTCAGCAGGAAGTAGGCTACATTAGTCAATAAAGTAAGATTAAATGCATAAAAATATTTGTTTTATTTAACATTGGCCTATTTAATTATTGGAGGTTTGCATAGTATTCTGATTTTGCATTTCACTGATTTTATTCATTTTGAGGAATGCTGAATCTGTTTTTTGTGCAAGTTAGATGAGTAAATGCACATTAGTCTAGAACTACAATAACCATAATTTTCACACACAACGCCTCTGCACTTACGGTTTTTGTCAACATGGGGACAGGTCAGGAGAGCTGTGTGTCAATAAATGGGAAAACAAAAAAGCCTAACTTGAGTTACTAATTTCAAAAAGCAACTCAGATATTTTGTTGTAAATTTAAAAAGTAATGTGTTACTTTACTAGTTACTTGAAAAAATTCATTTGATTACATAAATCAAGTTACATGTAATGCGTCCCCAACACTGCTCAATACATCAAATCAAATCAAATCAAGTATATTTGTATAGCGCTTTTTACAATACAGATTGTATCAAAGCAGCTTCACAGTATTAAAATAAAATAATACAACAAAGTTTGTTTCTAGTGGAATTCATCAAAATGGGTTTTACACTAAAAGCAGGGCAGCAGAGAAAAAGATTCGAATCAATTGAATCAATTGCTTCACAAAATGATTCACTGTTTCGAAGTGTTCGAAACGCCACACGCTGGCGACCCCTGCTGGCCAGAACAGTGTAATGCAACTCAGACCAAACATGTGTGGGAGGAGAGCATCTGGTCACACATGCATAAACAGTTTTTACAAATCAATTGCAAATGCTTTATTAAAAGTAAAATTTGTCAAATGCAATTAACTAATCATCTAATAAGATTAAATATCAAGTGTCTGTATAATATGTGTTCTTTTATACATTGTCAGGGCTTTGTTTGTTCCATGAATAGCTCATTTTAACAGGCCAACAAGAGACTACAATTCAATTTATTCCTTTAAATTATAATGTCTTAATGTCTAACGTAAGAGAGTGGTCTAACGTCCACAAATGTATAAAACTGATCAAAGATCAGGTAAAACCCTATGTGTAACCAGAGCCGTTGAGAAACATCTTATTTAACGGCTCTGGGTAACACCATAGGGTAAAATCATAGACTGTGGGTAAAAGCCATAGACACTTGTTCATATTTCGCCGCTGGGGGGCGATCTCAGTGACTCAGTGACTCAGTGACAGTGGTTCACAGAGATCATCGCCCCCCAGCGGTGAACCATTGAAATTTCGAAACAGTCGCACTCTTTTACTGAAATCACGTGACTTTGGCAGTTTGACGCGCGCTCCGAGCCTCTGATTCGAAACAAAAGATTCATAAATGTTTCGAAGCTTCATGAAGCAGTGTTTCGGAAGCGCCCATAACCATACTGTAGTTAAATTAATTAGTTTAAAGAACCACGTCTTGTACCGTATGTTACATTTATAATTAGCATCAGTCCCAGACTGTATATATTGTATGTCAAACATTACCCTATCAAAACAGAAGAGTGGAGAGACTGGGATATAATTGGCTACATAACCCCGTACATAATTTTTTTTTTTTTTTTTGCCAATGTATCCTAATTTGTCTAAATTTAACTAATCATAATAATTAAAAACTGCCAACAAGAATAAACACATTAATAAATGTAGTACATTATTGTATGTATTTACATTAGATATTCTTTTGAACTCTCCTGTCCAAGCAGCTTTTTTGCGCTATTATGGCAATGCGCTTATCGTCCTCATCCGACATTTTAGATGAATTAATTAAAGAATAGCCTACATTACCTTCTCTCTCGTTTATTTAACTCTGAAATAATATTCGACCAAGGCTTTTTCTCGTGTCTTTTCCCTCTTTAAAATTAGGTAGTATTCACTAAGGTGTGTTGTTTTAATAAAGGTATTAGACTTCATGTATTGTATCTTGTAATCTTATATTGCCGACCCTGATTTGACTTAAAGTAAATGGAGTCGATTCCATTGAATCCTTCAGTCGGAATCGAACACCGCCGATCACGTGACCATGGACTGACGGTGTGTGGTGAGATGAGTCATCTCTCTCTCTCCACCACAACGCAACTCTCTGGATATAAGTGCGCCATTTTGCAAGAACAGTCACAAATCTCACGATGAACTGTTTTTTCGACACTCCCTCGCTGTCACAAGTAAGTAAAATATGTTTGCATCCGAGAGTAAGAATCTATTTAGATATAACCTAAATATGACTCTGTTTATGTTGAACTAACATACTGCATATTTAACTAATAGTAAACAGTAAACACATTGCGTTGTTTAACAAATAGTATGCTATGACGTTTTCAAGTAATATTAAGAGGGAAATTTATTATAAATCAGAATTTAGACTTGCCTATTAAATTAATTTGTCGGCAGAATTCGTTGTGAATATTTGGTAACGTTAGTTGCTTTAAAATAAACTGAAACCTATTGTTGGCGTGGGTTCGGTTTTTACTCAGCACGTCTTTTTTCATTTTTAATAACTTGCATACATAACGTTACACACAAACACACACACACACACACACACACACACACACACACATATATATATATATATATATATATATATATATATATATATATATATATATATATATATATATATCACGTCCTGGCCGTTTTCTTCTTTCTCCTCCTCCTCCTCCTCCTCATTTTTTTTTTTTGGCGGTTGACAACCAGCTTGAGGTACATTTCCGCCACTACTGGGATGGACTTTTTTTGCAGGGCGGTAGCGGAAAACTCATTAATATTCATTAGGGAAGTCATCCCTGATTGGTCTTAACCCCAGTGACGGGTAGGTTTAGGGGCGGGGCTGGGGTAGGTCATCGCATAGACCCCAGTGACGGGTAGGTTTAGGGGCGGGGTTAGGGGTAGGTCATCAGACTAATCAGGGATGACTTCCCTAATGAATATTAATGAGTTTTCCGCTACCGCCCTGCAAACAAAAATTCGCGGACCGGGCGATAGACAGACCATCTCCCGACATGCGCCATTTTTATCTTGACTGTAACGTTACCGTGAACACACACCCCAATAGGACTGTACGCAATTCCCTTCACTATAGCGTTTGCTTCAACATTTAAGTGAACTTTTGGCTTTATGTTTTGAAGATTCTTTTTTTTTCTTTTACGAAAATGATCACCGTAGTCTGGCTCTTTATCGCTGCTGCTGCTACAGGTAGGTGGGCAGTTCTGTGTGGACATCATCAGGGAATGGGTCCGAAAAGTGATAAATGATAAGACTGTAGAGTACCAACAAGCTCCGATGTTACCGGTGTTGTGTGCCACTCGACCGAATAGGCTCCTGTGATTTGTTTCATGCTTCAGAATCTCTGTTAAGGGAAACGTAGAGCATCGATGCTCTCTGGTTTTCACAGTGCATTTTTTTACTAAGGTGAGCCTGCATTTGCTTAAGAACAGTTACACAGATGACACGCTGCCATATTGAGGATGAATGTGTGCATATTGTGAATTAATTTAATTGAACGTGGCAACCGGCTTTCCTGAAAGCCTTTGCACATAGTTAAAATGCATTATAATACATTCTTAGTTCATAGTTATTTGACTAGCTTTCTTTTTCTTTATTCCCTTAAAAAACTATTTTTTCATTTAAACAATAATATCAAAATAATATATTTTATTTTAAGTTTTATTCTAATAAAGTTTAAAGAAAAATAAATACTACTGTCAGTTTCTGATTATTTCTTGGTCTAAATAGTCTACATAATGAATACAAGTCAAAGACGTAATGTAAATTAAACATTTTTACATTTACAATATATTATTTCTCCAGACACACCTTCTCCGACACGTTAGTTTGTAAAGTGCCGCCACTGTAACCTTCTTGCATGTTGGTCTACATTAAAAACATCTGGAGATGTACACACACTTTGACATTTTGGTAGTGTTGTGGTGAGCATTATGTGATGTTGGGCTATCAGTTTGTAAGGGGCTTACTCTGTATTGCAGCATTTGCCTGCCATTTCCTGATTTGGGTTTACAGTAGTGCTGTAGCGGTGCGTCGATGACGTCGACGCGTCGACGTCAAAATTACGTCGACGTCATATTTTTTGCGTCGACGCTTCTTTATTTATTTATTTTTTTATTTTTTTTTTTTTGTACCATTCCCGGAGGTACAGCTCGCCACACACACACCGCCCGCCGTGTTATTCTGTCATGTTTTCTCCCTTTCTTTCCAAACCGCGACAAACGCCAGTCTCCTTTCTCTGCAGAATGTGATAAATCCGCTCAACCAATCACAGCGCACCATTCCACGCATTGTAAACAGTAACGGTGGCGCTTTGAATACACCCGGCATCCTAGTTTTCCTTATCTACTTTTTGATCAACAAACAAACAAAAAAATGAATACATTTGACGGCATTGATGGACCTGTGGTGGATTCTGCCGTAGGGAAGAAACGTAAGCCATCAAAATCTAATCATTTACGTGAGGAGATTAACAAGATGAGGCACGCGGGAGGAAGAGAAATGCCGACTGTTGCTTGTTCTCACACTAGCGCTACAGCGTCAAACTTCTGTCGAATGCTGACACGTGAACCCCAGGGGATCTTTTAAAAAAATTCTTGTACTCAGTCAACGAAAACCGAGCAGGACCAAGCCATTTTACAGCTGATCGCCGTCAAAAAATTTCAGAAGGTATTTCTTAGCGATGGCTGATTGAATGTTTAGTCCAGTAACTTACGTGCTAAATATAAGATTAGTATTGACCGAGTTCAGAGGCTGTCATGTGGATCAACTTACTTTGTTGTGTATTTTCAACAGTTTCAATATGAAAAATAACTTTTATATTGATTCAATGGATTAATTGCATTTAAAAAAAAAAAAGTGTCATGAATTTATTGCATTTTTGGGAAAAAAAATAATCTGTTTTTATAATAAATCTTTGAAAATCAAAATCTGGATTTGAATTATTTATGTTATTATAACCTAAAGATACTATGTGAAAGTTTGAAACAGAAAATAGTGGTTTTAATCTTGCCACTTTCTTGGTAAAGAAAATCAATTTTTTACTCAAATTAATCAAAATGGATTTATCACGTTTATACTATATTATTCAGAAGTAAACATTGTAGCTGACAGTGTGTTTGTCAGAATGTTTATTTTTTAAACCACAACCTTCTAAGTGCTTCTTTTACTGATATATTTAACAATATCTTTTGCATTTCTCATCCAAACAACGTCAAACTTGGCACTGCACTTACTCGTGCCCAGACAGCTGTCGAGTTTGAAATCCATCGGAGTAACGGTTCGAGAGATATGCGAATAACAGACAGGATAATTAATTCAAATTAGTCGTTAGATTAGTCGACTAATCGATAAAATAATCGCCCGACTAATCGTTTAATAAATAATCGTTTACCCCAGCCCTAGTTTACAGACCGTGGTTTGGTTGCTATTTTCTTTTTTCATGTTCTTTGATTAACTTTGTTTTGATAAACCACTGTATGGACTTGTTGTTTCAGCTTTGCCGTCTCTTGAGCAATATTGCTTCACTTAAAATTACTTTTTGTATGAATCTTTTACTTATTCTAAAGAAGCCTTTGTAATTGCTTTGTAACAATTGTGGTCTGAAGAGTTGTGGGACAGGAGACTGGAGCTCAAATAAGCTAAATTATTTTTAGTTATTTTGTTACGGAAGGACTAAACGGTGATCCTGATTTGTAATCATTTTATCTACAAGAACAAATCAAGTCGCTTTAGTATCTAGGCATTTTGTGGTTTCAAACATGCAGTATATTTCTATAGTAAAATGACACCTTTATATGTCAAAATATCACATGTAATTCATGACCCCTTTAATACATTCAGTTAATTTAAAAAAGTGATATATAATCAGGTTTGGAACCATACTAATTGTAATTACTAATTACGGTACTTCTTCCTCACTAACGGCTGTTGGAATACATAAGACAACTTGGGAAACTGTTCTAAAGTATAGTAAATAATTTCCTCCTTTGTGTTTTTCTTTCTGAACAGTCGCTGTGCTCGTTGCTGGGTTGGAGTTGGAGGCAACGGAGGGACAAAATGTTTCCATGCACTTTGAAACCGGTCTGGAGAGAGTTAATGAAGTCAGAATCAGATTTGAAGGAGAGGGCAAGGGAGAACGCTTGCTTGTACGGTACTGTTCCCCTGCCGCTGTTCTCACCTGTCACCCCTTCGAAACACCTCAACATCTGCAAGTTGAAGGAGGAGATGTGTCCTTGATTCTTGTGAAAGTGAACAGGTCCAGTTCAGGCCGTTATACAGCACAAGTCATCACTGCTGATAATCAGGTGTCTTATGTGACTGCTACGCTTGTTGTAAACCGTGAGTATATTACTATAATATCTGTTTGCATGTAATGTACCAGAATCAAGATTATGAGAGAGATAATATTAATGGTCATAACTGTTTTTATAAAGTCTTATTAGCTGTGTTTCCACTGTCGGGTCAGTGCGAGCCAGGGCTTTAAACGGCCCATGCCGGGCTAATAGCCCCGGGCCTGGAGCACCGAACCCAAAACACACTGTGTTTCCACTGTCGGGCCAGAAGCTCCACAGCGCTTCACTAAAACACATCAGTAACAACCTCACACAAACCCATAATTTCACAAACAAATGGAAGTTCATCAGAAAACTGATCAGAAAGAAATCACTGGAAACAGCGAGATCGCAAAAGAAACATGATAAAAGCGGCCGTTTGCTGGCATTTCTGTTGTTTACTTGAATATTTAAAACCCAAGCATCGATGTTTTACCACAGGTTTACAATAAAAAGTGATACATTGATCATAATGAATTAATTTGTGGCAAAATTGCACATTAGTCACACAGAAATAAAGTGGTTTACCGTTAAGGTCTATTTCACAAAAGAAATGTGAACAGTCGCGTCTGTTTCTGTTTATTTGGAAGTTACAGGACATATTTACACCACATTTAAAAAGAATAATAATTTCTACAAATATGCCACCACAAATACGACCTGAGGAGCTTCAGCTCTCTCTCTCCCAGTACAGTTATATTTTATTTCAGTCAGAGAAACAGAGGAAGCTTTATTTTATGATTGGCTGCGGAGCTAAATGGATATCCGACAGTCACACATAGCAGCTGTTGGCCCGACAATGGAAACGCGGATAATAAACTCACTAAAATTCTTACTTGACATTTACTTGAAACAGTTAAATGCTTCTCACAAAACACAAAATCCCGAAAAAGATTGAGGTTAAGTTATAGCTATGTAGGCGTTGTTAATGATGTAAAGACTCCGGTGTGTCGAATTGTTTGATGCACAGCATGAAGTAAGGATGCGCCGATCTGATATTCAGTATCCGTATTCTGTATGCGATTTTTGCCGGAGCGGGTATCAGTCAGTAGCCTGACTACGTCAGACTTCGTACTTCCGTTCAATTTCATTTCGCTTCTGTACTCAGTCTGAGACAGCTTCAGAGCTTTCTGTTTTCCACCGGCCTGAAAACAGCCGGCCAATCAACGAACAGAGGGCGGGCTGAGAGCCGTGACGTAGACGCTGATTGTACCGTGGATGCGTAGATTTACTTCACATAATCTGCAAAAGTCCTTCACAGCCATGTTCACTCCGGTATTTCGCTCGATGGTTTTGTTTTCGCATCATACATGTGTTTACAGTGAAAGTTAAATGCGGCTGAGCCAGCGCATAACACACGCCATAACCAAACGTTATGTGATTGGCTTACGGGTAACCAATGATTTTAAACTTCAGACAAGCGCCCCCCCGCGCGAGAGAAAACACTTCTCTATTATGCTATTCCAGACTCTGTCTACGAAGCAAAGTGAAGTAGCAGAGTCTGGTATTACCAGGCTAATCAGTCAGACGGAACCGATCCAAATCCGATACTGTCCTTAAATTTACAGGATTTAAAAAATGTGAATTTTTTTTTTTAATCTAATTTAGTCAAGGTTTTGCTAAACTTATACCTCACATTATTTTCCATTTATATTTGTCTCAAATCGTTGATACAGCACAAGTAGAGTATGTGCTTTTAATGAGAAATATAATATTGGACTGTGTTTAACACATAAAACATTAATCATCAGTTCCACACACACATAAGTAGGCTATAGATATTCTACAATGATGATCAATAAAAAAGAAATCAGTGTCTGATCTGTGTCGGACAATATTCAGTGTTATGGGTATCGGATTGGTTTCAGAAAAAATATCGGTGCATCCCTAATGTACAGATTTGGAAAAAGGAGAACAAATATTGTTTGCCTTGCACTATTGCACTATTTCTTGGATAATTTGCATTTGAATCTGTTCAAACAGATCCTCATTTGACTTTGATTAGTAAAGAGCAAAAGCTTGTCTGATATAGTGACATTTGCTGAAGTAGGATTGGTCAGTAATGTTTTAAGGTGGTAAAGGTCGTTTGACTTGCAGTTTATAATCCTCTAATGTTCTTGTTGTCTCTTCCAGAAGCTCCAGTTTCTTTCACTACATCTCCTTCACACTTCATCAGCCCAAAACCTCTCAGCTCCTCTGACCTACGAGGGCTTTATGCTTTAATACCTGCAGTCGTCATCATCATCATCTTGTGCTTTTGCTTCTGGAAACTCAGGAAGGCAAGTATTACTTAAATTTATTCTTTTATCAGTGGATATGAGCAGCGCTGCAGTTCTAATAAAGTCGCTGATAAACCCAGGACAGTTTAGTTGTCCTCCTGAGCTCTTCTGTATCACTAAAGGCTCGGGTATTTGTTTATTTGTTTTTAAGGATCCCATTAGCTGAAAGTCTGTGCAATCAGCTAGTCTTCCTGGGGTCCATTCTAAAAAATTACATTACAACAACAACAATATTCATTGGTATACTTCAGTTTCCACATCTGCTCTAGTGCGTAAGAACGAGACTATGATTGAATCGGGAAATAAAGCAAAATAACTGAGAAAAATGAGAAATAGTCCTCAGATGCATGTCTGTAATTTATAGCATTATGGCATTAATTCAAAACATTGAGCATCAATTCAATCTCTAAACAGATTCATTAAAATAAGTTATTACTCCACCACGTTCATGACATCATTAACCAACGTGGTTGAACGACCACTTTGCGACAATATGGTTTCGGGAAACAGTCGTGACTTGATTTCTTCAACGACGGATCATACTATAGTAGTGAAGCAGCGAGTTACATCGTTGAACAGGAAACACACCCCAGAACTGTATTTGAAGGCTACAGTTTTAATTTATTTATTTGTTGTTATTTTTGTTATTATTTATTTGTAATTGCATAAATTCATTAATGTTTTTATTTTCAAATACAGTAGTCATTATTTGAAGTGGATCAAAGTTCATCACAGTTGTCCTAAGACAAGAATGGGTATTGTTTAAAATTCATGTATGACTTTGAAAGGTTCTGATCCACTTCAAATGTTGACTTCTGTAGTTAAATGATAATAAAGAAAATAATTTTAAAACAGTTACTATAGTCTTTTCTATGGTACCAAAATTGGTTCAGAGAACCGTGGAATTTGACTGGTATTGGTACCGACTATTGAAATTTCGGTACCATGAATGTGAAACGTAGAGCTAAGCCTTTTTCTTTTTTCCTTTTTATGAGAGGAAATAGTAATAGTAAAATAATAACAGCCAGTTTGAAGGTTTTTGACACATATCTTAATGACAATGATAAATTAATAATATTAAGAAGAGGATCTATGATTCTTTCAGTAGCTTAGTAGGTATAGGGTCTAACATTTTAAACATAACATGTATTTGCATAATTCATTCTGAAAACTAAAACAAACTAAAAATACGGCGCTCAAGTTAAATAAGTTCAACTTTTAAAAAAACCTCTAGACCATGTGCTTTTTGTCGTTCCCCTGAACCAGTCCTTACTCCTGTTTATTATTGTGAAGCTGCTTTGAAAAAATGTCTATTGTATATAGCATTATAAAAATAAAGGTGACCTGGCTTTCATGCATGTTTTTGATTTTAGATGATTTAGCAAGTTTAGACAGTGAATGGAATTGTTCCACTAGAGTGCAGAATAGCAGATGTTCCTGCGTGGTTTTCTCCATTGTTTTTTAGCAACTGTGTAAACGGCACCTTTTATTTGGTTTACATTGTGTTTTTGTGTTGACTTGCAGAAGAGTAACACAGCGGATGATGAAGAAAAAGCCACAGAAACTCCTGCTGTCTCCAGGTATGAAGCTCTTCACTTCACTATGGTCTTTTGTTGCATCACATGACTTTCCATAAAGTAGGATATTTAAAGGAGCATTTCACCCATGGGAACATTGATCTTTATTGAAAGTGGGTCATATATGTTGTCAAAATGTAAAATAAATTTAGAATTTGGTGCCTTCTTAACTGAGGAAAGACAGAAAGTAACTTCAGGATGCATTTGTATGAAAGACAACAACTCCCACAATGCACCACATTGCACAGCTGCGCAAGCCACTCCCACTAATCAGAACAGCGCACATGAAGTATCCGCCTATCAGAGAAGTCACTCTTCCGTCTACAAGGCTAGCTCCCACCAGAGCTTGAAATTCACTTCACACAAAATGTCTAGTTAGTTGGCGAACTCATTAGTGAATTACTCCTCGTTTGTATTTCTTTCTAAATGGTGAATTATTGGACGGTACCGGGATGTTCAGTCAGAACATATGTGGTGCGAAACTAGGATGGTTCACCAAACAAACGTCCGTGTCCTCGTCTGATTCAGAGATTTCGTCCAGGAGAAATTGGCATCATTGAAATTCTTTACAGCAGACGGACTCTATCTCTGTCCATAAGCGCACAGTGAGAGCACCGGCGCCACCAGTCCGCCCCAGCTTGAGCCAGTCCGTGCTCCTCGTCCGCGACAGGTCTTCTGCCTCCTGTTCCTCCAGCAGCCTCCACTGCTCTTCGCTATAATGCGGCTCGTAAAGGTAGCCACAAACACCTAATTCGAGCATCAGACTTCCGAAATCCTCTTCTTCCATATCATATTGAGTAACCCTCCGCCATTGTCGTAACTTCACATCTGGCTTCACAGCGCCTGTTAGCTTAGCTTCAAACAAGATGGAGGATATTGCTTTTAGTTTCTGCAAGTGGAGTCCCACCCACTGATCTGTAATGGCGCTTTTCCACTGCATGGTACGGCTCGGTACGGTTCGACTCGGCGCAGAACGGTTCGGCTCGCTTCGCTTTTCCACTGCGTGTTACGACTCGACTCGGTACGGCACGGCACGGTTCGGTTCGCTTTAGCTCGGCTACTTTTCCACTGCAGTTAGTACCGCTTCAAAGTGGGTGGGACTGATCGTTATAGTTACCGTCTCTACTGCCATTGCATCATCATATTAAATGCGAATTTTTCATTCCGTGTTTCCCCATCCGCTCCACGGCAACCAACGAGAGGAACGTCTGCACCTCGTCCACTGACCACGATTCAGCCATTTCTTTTTTTGAAGTTTACACTTAAAAAAAAAAAAAAAACAAAAAAAAAACTTGTTTTAAAAGTTTCAAATACTGAAAGTGATCTGCAGTGTTTTCACGTCACATTTTAGTATCGGTACGGTACGCTTGGAACCTCAACAGAGGTGGTACCACTTAAAGCGAGCCGAAGCGAGCCGTACTGTACCATGCAGTGGAAAAGCGCCATAATAGGTCTGTAGCGTGAGTGGGTCCCGCCCCCTGGGAAAAATGAGGAACAAGTGTTTGTAGTCTCAACCCCTCTACTAAGAAATGGGACTTCCTGCTTAGAATGAGGCAAAATGACGATTTTTGCATCATTGTAAGCAGGAACTGCAACACTGAAATCCTTGTTTCTCCCGTCTCCGGGGAAAATGAGGGAATAATGCAATTGATGTAAATGGGTGAAGTGTCCCTTTAACTTGCCATGTTGTTCCTCACTAAGGACAGTTTTCTGTTGTTTTACAGATCCAGTGTCTCGACAGAAAACAACAATAGGAAAAAGGATTGCAGTGGTTGTGTAGCCGTCGCCATGAACGGCTGTGGAGAAAATGCTGAAGCTCTTCTTGCGTCTTAAAACACCTTAACCTTGTTCAAACTGTCAGTCCAAATCCAATTTCTGTGCATATCCAATCATGTTTAGTAGGTGCGACCTGCAAAACAAACAACAAGAATCACAGGAAATATGATTTTAACAAATGTGAATCTTTAGATTTAATTTAACAGGTTTAATCTAAAAGATCAGTCTGGCACCCTCTGATAGACGACTGCTTTCAAACACTTTTTGTGTGTTTTTGCAGCGTTGTAGCCAATCAGACCTGTTTGTTGAGCGTGTGAATGCAATTGCCAATGATAAGTATTTAAGTTATTCAGAATTGGCTGTTAATCATGAGCTCTGCACGCTTGTTATAAGTTAACCAACAAACACTGTAAATAAGAGATTGGATTATAATAGTTTTCACTGTTATATATAGTTTTCACACTGCGTCTGAACTGAAGTGACATGAGCTTTATTGATTATAAAGGCTGTGCTCTTTGCTTGTTTTCTGTATATAACATATCATTAATACCATTCATAATTTAAAGTATAAAGTATTTATGCTGATAAGTACACACAGTTAATTTTTCTGTGATGACTGACAACCAAATTAAATTGCATGCTTGACATAGTGATAATCATATTGATGAACGGGACTAAAATCCCAGATGTGTTTAAATCGATCAGTGCATTAAGTGTTTCAGTGTAAGTGCTGTAGAGCTTCGCAGTGTTTATGAACTGAAACGTATCTGAAGGCTACATACTAAAGGTTTAATTGTATTTATTTATAGTCATCTATAGTATTTAAATGAACTAATTTATTGTCAAAAGTGTTTTTGCAATGTTACCAAAATTGGTTCAGAGAACTGTGAAATTTGACTGTTATTGTTACCGACTACTGAAATTTGTGCCATGATCGCCCTTATTGCGATCATATATCAGTCGGATGCAGTCCTCAAGCTCAAATGAATGTAGCCGATGAACCTGAGCTGTCAGATGCAGCTTCTTCTTCAGCACAACTATCCTTACATTGAAGAAGTGTGTCTTTTTAAACCCCAGTGCCTCATAGAGTCAGAGAGACTGTAGCTAGAGATCTTCCCAAGTGCTTTCTGGTTTTGTGTGCAATATGAAGTGATCAGTGAATGTGCTGTGGTCATTTATGCTGTCTGTGGATCAGATGATACTGTATGAAAGGAGATTCAATGTCTATCGCTATATTTCCAGAATAAATATATCGTTTTGTAACCCTTTTCCACAGCGTTGACTGGTGTTTTCTGTCTGGTTAAACTTCACTTCACTGCTTAAGTAATCTTATCATAAATGTTAAATAATACTCATTAATTTATTTAGTGTACAGTTAATATGACGACATTTATTGATGAAACACATTTGTTTACATTTAAAAGTATATGTGGGGGGGAAAAATCAGACTTGAAGTAATACAGATTGTATTTGAACTTGTAAGCTGGTATTAATGCTAATAATCTGTTTTTTAATTGTTTTAAGAAGTACAGTTATACAGCTTTTATTATATTGTTGAGATTGCAGGTTTGATGTAGGCCTATCATAGAGATGAACAGAAGCTTCTACAGCAGATCTTCAATCAGATCAACACATCATGATTTATGTTCGGATATGCGCACTTGCAGTCTTTATAAAAGAAGGGAAAATAATTAGTGTGAATTTAGTTATTTGGCCAAAACAGCCCAACTACCCGATGTGAATTTACATATAGCTATTCTTATTTTACTTATTTATTTCTATTTTCTTCATTATATGGTGCTGGTCTGTTGTCTGATTAAGACATTTCATGGATGCATTTCAAGCGAAAATGATATTCGACATCGCTGGGAATTATTCAAAAAACGCACTAACCAGCAAAAAAATCCACTCCGACATTAAATTTATCTGTAGGCCTACTTGTAGCCATTAAAGAAAATGTATTTAGTTTCATATTTATGCTTAAATAGTGTTCTTTTTTAATTTCATAAATGTTGAAAAGTGAATGAGTAATCATAAGATATATCGGGAGACATAGGCCTAATTTTGACCCCATTAAGTTTCGTTTTGTATAAAGCCTTTCTTTAAAGTGAATTTCGTTTTGTATAAATTGTATTTTAATTTTAATCCATGTTTCATCAACGGATTGCCTGGATTTAAAGAAGCAAATAGCAGACAATCAAGACATGGACGTGCCGGCGTATATATATATATATATATATATGCCTATTTAGAAAGCTTGAAATAACTTTTAAACAACATAGAACAAAAATTCAAAATGAAAAGAAAGTTAAGAAACATATAGCTATGTAGGCTATTCCGTATCAAGTGTGCATTTCTCTAAATGTCACGGTCATAATACTGCAAAGGTGGCAGTCAGCATCGTCAACTTCATCTTTGCAGCCACACAGAAAACACTAGTTTATTAATAAACAATTAAAATATCTCCTTGCTATTTTTGACACATTCATATTTGATTAACGTTACTTTTGCCGGTTCTTTGTGCAAGCTTTATGCGTCCGCTATATGTCATATTGCGTCCGTTCATATTGTTCAATATTTTCTATATAAGTTATAGGTAAAAAAAGACCTATAAAAGAAAATAAGCAGCTACTGTGCCTAATATTATTGTATACAGTGCACACGGTTTATCCATAGGGTTTATGCCATTGAAAGTAGGCTATAAGAAAGATTTATGCCTTATGCACGTGCTTCTTCTCCGCGTTTTTTGCCATCTCTGTGGCAGAATTAAAGCGCCACATACAGGACTACATGTATAGTACATCGTTTTTAGTCGGTTTCGGTGGTTTTTGAACGAGGAAAAAAAAACATCGGATAGGGAAAGCTCTGGCTTCGTGTGGACAGGCCAGAAACTGGTAAGAAACGGTGAGTGACAGAAAGTAGTAGTAGGTGTTCCAGTCTTCCAGACGAACAAGCCTATGGCTGCGATTGGCTGTGAGGAGACGTCATCAGCTGTATGCATGTGATAAGGACCAATGGGCTGCCGCATCTGACTAAAGGCGTGGTCTGTATGGGAAACTTGACGTCGATGTGTGTGTGCTCGGTGTAGTAGAGTTGGAATGTATGTTTGAAATAGACAGTTCTTCTGCCATATTTTGAAGCTAATTTTCCGGAATTTTGCCAACGATGAAAGTCATTGTCACTATCAATTTGGTACTTTTTTCAGGTACGTAGACTGTTTATTTAATCGGCGGATTTTTGTTGTTTACTGAACAAATTTATTGTCAGTTTATTCCTCATTATTCTAATACAGTGGTTCTGATTTGCAGCTCTGGTTGTTGCTGGATCGAAGTTCGAGGCGATCGATGGACAGAATGTTACAATATCCTTCGACATCGATGAAGTGGAGAAAGCAGATCAAGTGAAGATTATTTTTAAAGAAGACAAGAAGGAATATGCTGTTCTTTTTGCGCAGAAGCCTTGGGTCTATGATGATCCTCCAGAACCCGGAGTTTCACTCATGTTAGGAAAAGGACGTTTGTCTCTAATCATTCAGAATGTGAACATCTCCAGATCAGGACTCTATAAAGCACGAGTCTTCACTGGAGAGAAAGTGTCTGAGGTGACTGCTACACTAGTGGTCAACAGTGAGTATATTACTATAATATATTACTATAATAAACAATGTAATGTCCCAGAATCAGGATTATGATAAAAAAAAAAAACATAAATGATCATGATTGTGTTCATAAAGTTGTAAAAAATAATTTGATGTCATCGGATGCAAAATTTACTTTTATTGCATGCATATGAATGTATCTTTGCAGTATGTGGACACAACAAGGGGCGGCGCCAGTGCGCCAGAAGACACACAGCCCACATTACCTCAAACTACTCGTAGTACACTCGCCAGGATTTTGATTGTATGTGGGCCCCCAGTAAACTGGATGGGCCAGTTAAAATAAGCCAAAAAAATGGCTTCATCTCCGTTTCAGCGCTTTTCTGCGGCAATGAGGACAGCGACTCAGTAGCCTACCTGAATTAAATGCGTAATTAGCTAGGTTAAAAAAAATTTAAACAGGAATTTTTTGTTGCTTTTTTAATACAATTACAATTTAATTTAATTTATTGTTTAATAAAATTATAGGCCTATTATTTTTAGTTTATTAACAGCAACAACAGCTGTAAAGATGAAGTTGACGATCGCCATCTCCGTAGTGAACGCGCCTATAGAGAGAAATGCACATCATGGATTACATAACCAGAGAGTAGCCTATTTCTTTTCGTTTTAAATTGTTAAAAAGACATTTCAAGCTTTCTTAAGATATATTTCATGCCCAATGGTAGCGCCGCAGCTGCCTCACAGACGTACAAAAACAAAAAATGTTTTTTGAGTGTAGTCCCGAATGTATTTTTATAAGTTGATAGACAAAACCGAGACAATAGCCTTTGTAAACCATGTAAATCATAAGTTGCCTTATTTTCATTGTGCTTTGGCTTTGCTGCTGTCTCTGACTGGTGATTGTTGAAGTTCTCTGTCTCACACAGAGACGCACCACGTGAGTGATTTCAGCATAGAATATCTTCAGGATTTGCGCGCAACAAGCAAACAATCTCACAGCAATTTTTATTTATTTTGATAAATAACGCAGTCAGCAGCGCCGCACAGTCCTCTGTCAGATGAGATGTTGTCACAGTATATGTCCGAATATAAAACTCAGAAACACGAACTTTCCTGTCGTGTCAGCCGTGCGCTCGAGGCGCGCACTCTTCAATATCACGCACTAATGCGATCAATACATCTAGCCTAAATGATCGTTCATGACATTCTTTTAACTATAAGCAACTCAATTAGCCTAGATCTGTAATATTATTTCCTTTGAGCTTGTCTTTGTTTTAAATTATATTGTATTTTTATTGTGAGTGCATGTGAACTGCTGCGCAGTCGTGTGATTTAGTCAGCTTGATTAACATTTTTACAATGTATTCCTATTTAACACAAATGTTCTTTGCTAATTACAGAAACTATATGCAAAATTCATAAGTATAAATATATATTTATAAGTTATATTTGTATGGTCCTCGAATGTGTTTGAATATTTCACCTGTCAACTGCTTGACAAATAATGTATGCTACTGCCCACTGTGATGCTTTTAAAGCTATTGTTATCCATTTTTTCGTAATATTATGATTTAAAACTGCAGAAACTGATTACTTTTTGCAAAATCATCAGTTGAAAACAGTTATGAGTGATGACAACTATGCATGATGTAAATGATCAGATGTGATGCATCGTTTGATCCACAGCAAAAACTCTTTATTTATTCAATTATTTATTTGGAAAAGAAGAAAACTATTACTTGCATAATTTCTTGAAAAAATTGTTGAATGCTGTGCAAAATATACAGATCCTTCATAGACTTATTAGAAAGATCAAATGCTTGTCTGATAATTTGGCAGATGGCGAGACATTTGAGTTGAGTTACTGATTATCTTTTATCTTTCTTGTTCCTGTTGTGTTTTACAGAAGCTCCAGTTTCCTCCAGTCCAGCTCCTCCACACTCCTTCTCCAGCCCAACACCTCTCAGCTCCTCTGACCTACACTGGCTTTATGCTTTAATTCCAGTCTTCATCATCATCATCATCATCATCATCATCTTGGTTTTTTGCTGCTTCTGTAGATGGAGGAGGGCAAGTATTACTTACATTTATTCTTTTATCAGTGGATATGAGCATTACTGCGGTTCTAATAATCTGAGTCTGTATTCACCAAAATCTTTCAGCTAGAAGTTCTAACATGGACATTTAGGAGCAGCTCTTAAAAATTAGTGGTGTTTCGCTCCTAATTTTAGATTCATCTACGAGTAATTCAAACATTTTAACACTAAAAGTAGCAGCTGAACCCAGAACAGTTTAGATGTCGCCCTCAGGACTTCTGTATCCCAAAAACTGACTCGTACACCTGAAACAGATCTTCATAACAGTTTAAACAGTGTCTAAAAAGAGTTTGAGTCTGAGTTCTGTACAGCATTTTTTAATAGTGGGGTATATATTCATTTTGATTGATTGTCTTCAAAAAAATATTTGTCAGGGAAAAAAGCAAGTGTCACTTTTACCAAAAAACTGAATTAATTCACCTTTTGTTGTTACAACATGCATTTGTAACTTTTAACTTTAATGTGCTGTTTCTATTTAATTTAACCAGTAGCGGTTTTTGGCACGGGCGAACCGGGCAATCGCCCGGGGCGGCATTTTTTGGGGGGCGGCGCCGCCGGCATGAGCAGAAAAAAAAAAAAAAAATCTGCGCGGCGAAGTGGTTTTCTATTATCTGTCATTTCTCTGTGTGGGGAATTGGCAAATTTGCGCCCTCTGCAGCTGCAGCCCAGCTAACAATTTAACGTTCTGGGAACGTTCTGGGAACGTTAGTTTTTGGTTCCCAGAACGTTCCCAGAACGTTCCCAAGAACGTTCCCTATTGGTTAGCCAGGAAAGTTTTCTTTACGTTAATAGAACGTTCCCTATAGGTTAGGGGAACGTTCCCGGAACGTTGCCGAAAGGTTCCCAGAACGTTCCCGCAAGGTTCTCGTAACGTTCCCGGAAGGTTAGGGGAACGTTCCCGGAACGTTGCCGAAAGGTTCCCAGAACGTTCCCGGAAGGTTCTCGGAACGTTCTCCTAACGTCTACACATCCTGATATGCCTGTACACAAATTATAGGTCTACAAACATATTCTACATTGTTTATTGTTCAAACACTTAAGAATCCTATGAATATATTATTACAATAAATTGAATTTACAGAAACTATCATTAATAAGTAAATCAATCAGTTTGTATTAAATAAATAAATCAGCACACAATCCATGTTTTTGTTGATTCATTGTTTAATTATCAACCTAAAATAAGTCATTAAAAACAGCGTTAGCAAAATGTATTCAGGAACAGTAATTTACATTTAATATTTCAAACATGAAAATATTTCAATAAATAAAACTGCACAAACATTTTAATTAAAACTATCTTTTGCAAACTGTAGCCTATAACTTTGGCTAAAAAGTTGAAAAAGTATTTATTTATATACAATATACATGAATGTGCCAATCTTCACACCGCTCAAAACATTTAAACTCCCAACACCATCTGCAAATTTAACAAGAAAATAAAAAGACAACGTGTTACATGGACACACAATCCCATGCCAAAATTCAAGCCCTGTAATGGCATTAATATTCATCCGGAGCAAATGAAAAGAGTGAGGTGGGATTGTGTGTCACAAGCTGTAGGAGATATGAGAGCACGAGCGCTGCTGGTATCATGTATTTATTCAGATATTTCAGCATCAATGTGTATAGAAAAATTTATATATTTCAAAACACTACATTGCATTTATTTATATTGCACTATTTATTATTTCAGACTACAAATCAAAAAAGGAATGTTTTATATAGGGGTAAGGATACCCATTAAGCCTCTCTCTCTGAAGTCAAATAAAAAACAGAGAAAATAATATTTAAGTCTAGTGAACTCTGACCTGCGAATTCGCTTTACCTTTTATGTATAAGTCTCACCTCCAATGAAGAATTTGAAAACCTGTAACTGCTGTGTTGTTTATGAGAAAGAAAGTGAAAAAAAGTTTGAAACTGCTATCAATTTTTTTTTTTTAATCTCTGTGACTTTACACCTACAAATTCCACTGTCACAGGTGCTCAGTTTTGCTATAATGAAACCCTCACAGAACATGGTAATAATCAGCCATCCATGCAAAAGCAAAGGTCGGTGTAGTTTACAGGTGCATCTGTCCAGGCCAACGTCTGATGCCTTGATGCCTTCCGCTGGAACCTGAAATAAAAAAAATAGTACAGTTCAAAATCTATCATACATACATCTCATCTGGTATCACAAATTATCATTCCAGGTTCACTTTAAAGGGGTGGTTCGGGATTTTTGACATCGGACCTCAATGTTAAGTCAGCCTGGTTGTTATTCATCAGTGGAGACATTTTTTTAAAAAAATTATCCAGTCCTTATATTTGGATAGTTAGCCGATGCTAGGCTAGCGCGAGTCAATGGTAGATGCGTTAGCCAGCCATTAAAAACAGTTTTACCCACTCCACAGTGCACCAAACGCAAATCAATTATAACACCAAACTATCGATGCAAATGTTCGTTGAGAGAATAATGTTAGAAATCAAACTTACCTTTCATCTCAATGATCCCAAAGGAACTAGTTTCTCAGCAGCTGCGGAATTTTACTTTGCTCCAGTTAGTAATGCGGCGAAAAGTAAACACAGAACAGACGCGCACTACAGTGTGTGTAGTACATGTGTGTACCGGCTCACTCGGTTGCCTAGGTAATCAATATCACTCCGCTGCTGCTGTAGACAAGGCTTATGATTACAGGGAACAAATTATAACTAATGCAATGTGATGAAAGGTAAGTTTGATTTCTAACATTATTCTCTCAACGGACATATACATCGATAGTCTAGTGATATAATTGATTTGCGTTTGGTGCACTGTGAAGTGGGTAAAACGGTTTTTAATGGCTGGCTAACATCTACCATTAACTCGCGCTAGCCTAGCATCGGCTAACTATCCAAATATAAGGACTGGATAATTTTAAAAAAAAAATGTCTCCACTGATGAATAACAACCAGGCTGACTTAAAAATGAGGTCCGATGTCAAAAATCCCGAACCACCCCTTTAAGATATGCTCAATATTAGTGCTGCACGATATTGAAAAATTTAGAGTTTATTTAGAGATATCAGCCGTATGGTTTAGTGCATGCGCTAACGGCTCCAGGTTTGTATCTGGTAAATTACCCCACTAATAATGCCCAGAATGGTACCAAACTACTACAGTAGTACAAATAGGTTCTGTACTCATTAAACGAGGCATTGGAAAGTTTGTAAGTACATCAGGAGTTTATTTAAATAACACTTGCCTGACGGCGAATGCTACTGCTGATGTTGACGTCACTTTATGAGTACAGAACCTATTTGTACTACTCATTTTCCCCAACATAGAGCAGACCGGCACACAACAAAAACTGCTGTTCGGATGTTCCCTTTTCTGATATTTTAGCCTTTGTGACATTTTAATTAAAACAGAAGTAAGAATTTTAGTGTAATAAGCAAAAATTAACAGTAAACTCAGAGATCACCTACCGCTGCAGATGTGTACGGAAGTGAAAAGCGGAAATGCTTAGACCTCTTTCCGGTTCAACCGCTGGGCGCTCCGCATAACCCCTATTGGGGGGATTTTGTAGAGGAGTGAACCTGCATAGAAAATTACAATAGATAACAAGCATAGATAAATACAATAGAAGAAAAACACAGTTGAAATAAGCAGTGCATTATGTTTTTCAGTTAAATCTAACTTATCAGGTACAGAAATTGATTTATCAAAATGTAAAATAAGTCTTCAGTGTAAAAATAAAATAACTATAAAATTAATGTATCTTTGCTAAAGCTACAAGTCATTTTCTCTTTTGATGTTTGATCACCATTGGCGACACAAACAGCTGCGGGTACATTAGGCTGCTGTCCCTTTAAGACAAATGCGCAGAACTAATATAAATGACACGCATCCGTTTTCTTTCTGTTTAAAACACAAGACAAGAGGAAACTCGCCATTTTGACTTCATTTTGCCTGCACGTGTCTGTAAAAAAAAAGTGAAAGAGAACTTAATTCGGCTAAACTCACCTTCTTCATCTACTGACTGTGGATGGCATCAAGGTCTTGTCCTGAAGAATACAGGGCCAAACAATAGGGATTTTATCTCATCTGGTAACAAGAGCAAAGCCATAACTTTAAGAACTCTACTGATATATTTACCCCCTGATATTGCATTGGGGATATCAATTCAAACATTTTTAAAGGCTAAGAGTATGAGCCACAGCTGCCCAAGATATCAAGGGGTTGCAAATTAGTCATGGCTATAAACCTGTATGCATGGCATCTACTTTGTATTTTTTATAAAGCAATGTTCTATGCATTTGTCCCTGTCAAATAAACATTAAATAAATAAATCTGTGAAAAATAACTGCCTAAAGTTGTCGACCCCCTGAACCGCATTTAAAAGTACAAAGAATTTCAGTATTGATCAATAAAAAAAAATACATAAATACCTTTGAGTTGGACAGTATGGTGTCAGTCTCATTGGCCAACATAATTCAAAACAGACCTAAAGAAATAAAATAAAATATAGTAATCATCAGGATATCATGTTATCATAATAGTTAAATGAATTATTATAACTATGACCATTATAATATTGTATTAGTCGCCTATTATTTAGCTGATTATTTAGCTTACAGGCTTCTCAAGGACAATCTCACTGAAAAAACTTGGGGTTAATGATTTTAAAATGTGAGACTTATTTCAAAAGCATAAATCTTACAGACCCCAAACCTTTGAACAGCAGTGCACTGTATGTTTGAGGTGGTTTTGCTTACTAGTCATATGGTTCATAGAGATTTTCTTGGACAGGGAGTGCAGCAGGCCATCACAGCATGATGATCTAGGAACATAACATGCTGTTTGTCACAGAGCCAAAAATATTACATGTGATAGGTTTATTACAAGGAACCAAGCTAGAACAGAGGTGAAATGCATAAAAGATAAATACAAATCTTAAGATAATATATTGTGAAATAAATGCATATGGAATTATCATCATGATTAAACAATAACTCACCCCTTGTTGTAGAGTTTTATTTTTTCTCTCGCTATTCTGAAATCACATTTTAGCAATATTGGTAAGTGACGTCACTGATTAAGTTAACAATACAGTGCATTATTTTAGGTTAGCCTAAATAAATTAGCTTACTTCCCATTGACAAATTACCAGCAAAACTATCAAAAACTGTTATCTACACTAAATATGTGTTTAAAAACCCAAACTTTCATAAATAAGACCTCAACTTAACGTAACTTAGGCCTAACGTTGTCTTTTGAAAACGGTTAGCTAGCATAGATGCTAACGGACTTTTTCAAAGACATAAAACCATTTTTTTTAAATAAATATTTAACAGAAGCGTGTCAATTACACGTAAGAAATGTGTCAGGGGCGTTTGTGTGTATTATTTGTGAGATTTTGTTGTCTAAACTTACCTGAAAGCAGTGAAACCAACAGCGAGAGACGGGAGTTTTGTTGTTTGTCAGTTGTCGATGACGTTTCCATCTGCTCTCGCGCAGCGCACGTGCTCCAGTGTTTGATCACGCGCATGCGCATTAAAACACTTCAAAGTCACGCAGCATTTAACATATAGAATTAAAATATATAACATAATTTAAAATGTCATTAATAAAAAGTTATTGCGAATAGATCTGAACGTTGTTGGTTGTCTTATAACCTTAGGGGACCGTACTGACGACTTGTCAGTTGAATCTGCCTGTTAATAGTAAGTGATATTAAAATAATAACCTGCAGAGAACGTTCTCAGAACGTTCTCTTTAGGTTATAAAAATAAAACCTAAAACCTGCAAGTTCTGGGAAGGTTCTCTTTAGGTTATAAAAAATAAACCTAAAGATAACCTACAGGGAACGTTCTGGGAAGGTTCTCTTTAGGTTATAAAAATTAAACCTAAAAATAACCTACAGGGAACGTTCTGGGAAGGTTCTCTTTAGGTTATAAAAAATAAACCTAAAAATAACCCACAGGGAACGTTCTGGGAAGGTTCTCTTTAGGTTATAAAAATAAAACCTAAAAATAACCTGCAGGAAACGTTCTGGGAAGGTTCTCTTTAGGTTATAAAAATTAAACCTAAAAATAACCTGCAGGGAACGTTCTGGGAAGGTTCTCTTTAGGTTATAAAAATTAAACCAAAAAATAACCTGCAGGGAACGTTCTGGGAAGGTTCTCTTTAGGTTATTAAATAACAACCTGCAGGGAACGTTCCCAGAACGTTCTCTTTAGGTTATAAATTTAGACCTAAAAATAACCTACAGGGAACGTTCTGGGAACGTTCCCTTAATGTTATAAACATAGATCCTAAAAATAACCTACAGGGAACGTTCCCAGAACGTTCTTGTTTGGTTCCCAAAAAAATAACCAAATGGGAACCAAAAGGGAACGTTAGGGGAACGTTCTGTGTTTGCTGGGAGGCGCCCCTGCTTGCTGAGAAGATGCCGTGCACAGAAGCTGTTTGTTTGAGAAGGGGAAAGGGGAGGAGGAGGCGCGGAGGCGCGGGCGCGGATGACAGTTCACCTCTGGGTCTCTCCCAAATGGAACGGACAAGGGGGGGATCCTTATTGTTATCTAAGTTAGTCACACCTCGACTTTCTTCCAAATAACGCACATTTCATTCATAATATTATAAATACAGGCCTCTATATTTCCTGCACCCTTCGAAGGGGGTCTCGCCCAGGGTGTAATTCAATGTAGAACCGCCACTGAATTTAACCCATGATGTAACTTAGTGATATTAAATCACATTTTGGAAAACAAGTAGTTTATTCAGAAGTCACTCTTTTCCGTTTCCGAAATCCGTTATTTCCTCCACTGAGTCGATCCACTCTTCTTTAAACACATGATGATGTTTTATCTCACATGTCTTTGTCTCCTGTATTGATCTGTTTGACTCCAGTGTTGCAAACTATTTTAAATGGAAAGTAGTTAAAGCTTAAAGTCTCTAAATCAGCAACACTGTTTGTTTCACAAACACATCAATCTCTTTCTGTGAAACCTGTAAACCTCATTCAACCACACTGACTCTATAGCGACACTATCCACATTTCCATTACCCTTCAAATTGCGCGAATTGAAAAAACGGCCAAATGAAAACGCATCAATTTCGCAAAAACTGTCATTTCTCATTTACTAGATTACAGTTGATTGGCTTCCCCACACATTTGCGTCCGTTTTTTGCGCGTCATTTTATTTGTTCTCTGCAACCGAGACATAAAAAGTATGGCGTATCTTAGATGAACATTGCTGAAATGTAGTGGCATCAATTCACAAAAAGCTAAAGTATGGCAGACTCTGCAGGTCGGGGAACGGATCCGGACCGTCCCACTTTCAAGTCTACTTCACATCACACTTCAAAACTCAAAAGCCTAAAGTTTCGGGATGTGGGAAAACTAACACTTGACAACTTGTAATTACCACTATAGCCAACAGAATAGTGAATAGCAAACACTATAATACCATTAAAAAATATATTTTTTTGTACTGATGTAGGAAAAGTCACTATAGCCCCTTTCACACAGAGATTCCGGAAAATACACGGATAAAGTGACCCGGGATTTGACCCGGGTTCGTTTGATTTTGGTTCATTCACACTGCCAGTGATTTTCCGGAATCAGAGAGTGCGTTCACACCGGTTCACACACAACCCGTAAAAATCCCGTAAAGACACGTGACATCGATGTGAGTTTAATGTCTCGGCAGCGTCTTCAGTTTGCTCATGAGCTGCGATCTCTCTCTCTCAAGAAACCACGCTTGTGCATTTATTTCTCTGATTCGATCATAAACTTGCGCATTACCTGCCGTTTCACAGCTGGCGAACGATCCCGGCTTCAGCGTCATCACTACGACACGGCATTATTACGGCTTTTGTTCACACAGCGCACGTTCCGGAACTGAACACGGCAATGTTACTAGGTCCCCAACCCGGAATCGATCCCGGCATCAAACCCGGGTTGTGTTTGCGTTCACACAGAAGGCGTTCCGGCAATTTGCCGGCAATTTCCCGGGTTCAATGCGCTGTGAAGGGTTAATGAAAAAAACTTATTTTTTTCTGCACAATGAATCTTTTATTTACATCGTGTCTCCGCTTTGTTTATTATAATGAGAGGATTTGTGCGCGTGCAGAACTTGGTAAACTTGCGCTAAATTAATAAACTCATTCAGCCTCCTGAGAGAGACTGAGCGGATTCTCACTACCAGCAACTTAAACGCCTCTGATTGGTCATTAGTTTCAACAGAAATGCCTGTGATTGGCTGTAGTACTTAACACAGGACACAAATATAACATCCAGTTCACTTTAATTTACTTTTGTTTTATTTAACAATACAAATTGTTAAAGGGATAGTTCACTTTGAAATTAAATTTTGGTATGTTTTAGCTTACCTGAAGGGCATCCAAGATGTAGGTGTCTTTTTTTCCGCAGTAGTTTCAATTTTGATATTTTTAGGTCAAACCGTTCTTGTCTGACAGTCATATAATGCAGGTCGATGGTCCCTGTCTCAAAACACAAGCACAGAGTCCAAATTAAAACAATTTCCCATCGTCCAAATTAAACAATTCCCCATCGTAAGTACACACTGATGGCCTAAGACACGAAACGAGCGGTTTGTGTGAGAAACCGAACAGTATTTTTATCATTTTTACCTCTTATAACACAACCACGTCGAAGTGATCTGAAGTCGCGGGCGCTTCCTGCTGTGTGACGTGTGCGCAGACTGGTGCATAGATGTATATACACTAGATGTCACATTAAAGACATTCGTTCCAATGAACTGCCGTAGCCAAGGCGAAATCTAGTATATATATCTATGCACCAGTCTGCGCACACGTCACACAGCAGGAAGCGCCCGCGACTTCAGATCACTTCGACGTGGTTGTGTTATAAGAGGTAAAAACGATAAAAATACTGTTCGGTTTCTCACACAAACCGCTCGTTTCGTGTCTTAGGCCATCAGTGTGTACTTACGATGGGGAATTGTTTAATTTGGACGATGGGGAATTGTTTTAATTTGGACTCTGTGCTTGTGTTTTGAGACAGTGACCATCGACCTGCATTATATGACTGTCAGACAAGAACGGTTTGACCTAAAAATATCAAAATTGAAACTACTGCGGAAACAAAGACACCTACATCTTGGATGCCCTTCAGGTAAGCTAAAACATACCAAAATTTAATTTCAAAGTGAACTATCCCTTTAAACGTAGTAATATAAAGCTGCAATAAAAATATTACTTGCATTGATCTGCAGCTGCCACACATTGCCATACCCTGCTGAAATGTATAAGTTAAGCTTTGACTTCAGCACATTTTTATTTGATTTGGTTTACATGACGTCTTGTTAAGCTCTATTCGGACGGGATTAGCTTTACCAGGGTAGATGGAGTGTAATTTTACCACAGGACGTCTGTCCTGTGGTAAATATTAATGGCCAGTAATATACGTAATATTAATGGCCAGTTCTCACGGGATCAGAGATCTCAGTAAAACCAGCAGAAGTGTGAGAGTAACTCGATTTACACACCGCCGTCACTCCTGTCGTCATGTGTGTGTTTCGCTGCTTCCTGATATCACATGCTCAAACACATATAACCTATATTTATATATATAAAACAGTTATGTCCGGTGGAACGATGTATTAATGAACTTCAGATTGGATTGTGTTGGTAATAGGCTCTTATCTAACGCTAAAAGGTGTTTCGTGCCTCTAACAAGTGCTGTCGATCTTCTCTCTGATCTGATGGTGTGTGTGAAACACTTGAGTTTTGCCACAGACTCGTCCCAGCGTCTCGAAAAAATACTTGAAAAAACGCGGAAAACTACTTTTAAACACATTTATATTATGTATTATGTGTAATATTTACGTACATATTTACAGCGGGTGTATTCGCACAGGATTAGTATTACCTGAACCTTTTTCCTGAAGGTAAAAGTGCGTAATCTTTACTGACATTGTCCGTCATGATCACTGAGATGCACATTCGGACGGGACTAAAATCACAGAGAAGCTCTGGTCATTATTACTTTACCCCTCCTCTCCATGTTACACTAGTCCCGTCCGGATAGGGCTTCATTTGTGTTTTTCACTAAGATTTCTGTTGTTTTCTTTACAGATCCTGTGTTTTAAAAGAAAGAATGAATTGGAAAACAGTTCCAGTGATTATGTGTCCATCAACATGAATGGCTGTGTGCCTCAACACTGAATAAATGAATCAGTAGACTTTAACCCCTTAAAACCCCATCCCACCCCCCTGAACTTGAATGTAGCCAATTTGATTAACTCCTACATAGTGCTGAGTTATCTGCTGATACATAGAATTTCTTATTTTCATAATTTATAAAATACTTTTTTTGTACTATGTACTGCAATGTGTCAAAAACATCATACAGCTCACGAAACATTCACACATCGTTGAAAATGGCACATCATTTTTTACAGAATATTATTACAATTAAAATGAGCCCAAAATTAACAATCTATTGCATTGATCACAACATATTCCTCATGGGGGAACAGTTTTAAAAATGCCCATGAGGGGCGTCAAGGACTGAACAAAAAGGCTATCTTTGTTCCAAATACTGTAACTTTTGATAACTTTATGCAATCACCACAAAATTGCTCCAGATGCAGCTCACATGTAGAGGGACTTCACCAAAAAAAGAATCGTCCTCTTTCCTTATTTCCTTCCAGAGTTATTCCATGTCAAATAAGAAAGATATGCAAAATCAAAAAATCTATATTAATATATATTTTGTCTTTTTATCAGCATTTTCTTGGCATGAGAATGTCCTGATGTAATTTTATATTTTCTAAAAATGTAAAAAGTGTTCTATCAAACGATACCTACCTTTTGACTATAGTTGTGTGTGTCACTCAGAAAACAATAATTCTAAAAATGCCTTCAGGGCTTAATTGATTAATCAGCTTTACATGTAAAATTTTGAGTTACACCTATTCTAACTAATAGATAAAACAAAGAAATCACTTCAGCTTTTAAAAATTCAAGCTTTAATCTATGCAAACCAAATGATCACTTTACTGTAATGTTTTTGAAATTTTGCATTATAATAATATAACTCTAGCTCCAGGGCCCAGTTTTTCAAAAAATGTAATCTGGATCAAATTGATCCGGATTTGGAAATCCCATGTTTTGCTATCCAGGATCACCTGATCCATTTTACTTTTATGCCAGTTTTTTAAAGGAACCTTGGATTGGATCACTGTGATCCAAATACCAAATTTCAGGATTACCAAATCCTGTTTACTAGAGCCTTAAATGGAACCAGCAGTGTCGCCCACTGGCTTAGCAAAGAACAACAGTTGGCAAAATACCGGTGGCCACAAATAACCATTGTTTATTTTAATTTTAAGAAACAGAAACACTGTAATAAACAGAAACATTTTACTTTCCTTATTTTGTTATAATGTTAAATTGTAGATTTTGTTGTTTTGCCATATCTCATTAGATGTGACATGCTTCATATATGCTTCAAATATGAAGAAATGTATATATCATCAGTAAACATTGATTTTCTGATCATTCACTTAAAAAAAACCCTCTGGTTTTATTTGGTTTGAAAAATCACATCTGAATCCACCCTTCTGATGGGATCAGGATAATCCTGTTTTTTTGGATCAAATAGATCCCAAACCGAGTTCAAAGTTCTGAAAAACCCAAAGGGCAGGTTTGATCCAGATCAAATTTAAGATCGGATTACATGATCTGATCTTAGTTCAGAATCCCTCTTTTGCTTTTGAAAAACCCATTTTCAAGATTTGATCCAATCCGTGATCCGAAATCCCACTGGATTACTATTGAAAAACTGGGCCCAGCTGTCACACACTCTTATCGGGATCACGTCGGCATCTTTCCTCTTTAATGATCAAACGTGCATGTCGTGCTCCCATGAAATGCCACTTCCATCTTGCATGCATTACAAATGACATTATTTTTTGTTTCCAATTGTTACATTTTTTTCCACTGTACAGTTTTAGCTTCATTTGCTCTTTTTTGGACTGGTCAAAACATGTTATTTTAGGACTGTACATATGAGATTTGTTGACCATTTTTATTGTCTGCATTGTAGATGTTGCTTATTGATGATGTTTATTATTATAAAATGTATTCTTATATTATTATGTGTCGCTTAATAACTTTGCCAAAATATGTCTGTTGTGTCAATAAAGTTTTATGATTATTCTGTGCCATTCCTTAATATTTTTGCTCAGTTTGAACTAGCTTGTAATCCCAAAGTAAAATGTTTTGTTGAAACTGGAAAAATGAAAATAAATTTTTGATCGTGTGATGCTCTGTGAATCAGATGAAAATCATTTTTAATACACTGCTGATGCATAGAATCAAATTAATAAAGGTGTGAAATCAGCAGTATTTTCACGTTTTAGTTCTATTCTATAAACTTATACAAGTAAAATGTTTACATTTTAATATAAAGTGGCTAAAAAAGGCCATACAGTAATTTTAATCTCAAAGATAAAAGTTATTAGTGGGAGTATGTTTTGCCAAATAAACTAATTCTGTTTTAAAGTTTTATTATTTACCACACAGCTGTATGAATATAAACTTGCACATTTAAAATACAGTCATGTAAACAAAAAAGAGGAAAAACTAAGTTCTACATCTGAGTATCTGGTGTCTGGATATAATAATGATCAACACAAGCTAAACACTATTTCTGTGTTAAGAAATCAAGGCCCAGTTTTTCAAAAGTAATTTGATTTTAACAATTTGATTCACACATTTCCACAAAACCCCAGTCTATAGGGTTTGATCTGGAGCATGTTGTTTAAAACTTTTTAGTTGGATTGGGACCTTTGATCCAAAATATCTGGATTATCCTGAACCCAGCTGAAGAGGGGATTCAAGAATATAATGTAATGAAACTTTGGTCAAATAAAAAAATGGTTGAATTACACAACACATTTATCATGTTGTATACATCTTAATCTGCACTTGATTTGTTTAACTGTTCCAGTAAAGTAAATAAATAGTGATAAAGTACACATCACACACATCATAAATCACCTTAATTATGATCATTTAGAAAAAAATAATTCAGAGGACATTAACTTGTGTGTAAAACTGGCCTTATATATGATGAGAAATTCAAGTCTCTTCCATTAGAAAGGCTTCTGCAAACTAAATATAATGTACAGTATAGACTTGTAACGGCCAATCATTGAAACACTTTTTTCATGAAAATGTATTTCTGAAGGAGAAACAATTGTTAAAGTTATTAATAGCTAGGTTTATGAGGGTCTTGTTCATTTCTCACCTCAGTCTTAAAGGTGGTATCAGTGATTTCAGGCCCCAAAAAAAAAAAAGATCACATTCATCTAATCTTTCCTATCCGCTAGCTGCCCGCCCCATAAGCATGCCGTCACAAAAAAACGTTTGTTTTGAGTGGTTGGTGAAACCATTTGTTTTTGTGTGCAGATCTCAGAGCCTATAGGCTGCCTACAGAGACGTGTTTTTTTGAGGGCATGCTTATGGGGCGGGCAGCTAGCGGATCATTAGGAAAGATTAGATGAATGTGATACAAATATTTTTGGGCCTGAAATCACTGATACCACCTTTAATGCATAGAGCAAGTTTTGGGTCTTCAAAATAACACACCATATTTTAAATTAATTTTTTAAGGCAAAACAAGAATATAACAAAATATTTTATTTTATAAAGAGCAATTGGTTAAATATTTTATTTATTATATCAGCATATTACTTCTGGCAAATATGTAATCGTTGAATAAACAACACCGTTTATAACATTTTGTGCATAGTGTAAATAAAAATGTTTTCTTCACTTTTTAAAAATTAATTTTCACTTTTGGTTGTTGTTTAGAACTAATATTTTAGAACTATAATATTGCATTTTCTCTAAAGATTATGACTTTTTAAGTTTTATTAATCTTACAGTACAGTATGTTTTAATTTCTCACTCAGGTAAAAAAAAATCCATTCTTTGGGCATGTACTTTTATTAAAACAACAGATTCAATTTTTGTATCAATAAATGCGGTCATCTTAAACTGAACACAGAGTAAATGAATGCGTGTTATTTAAAATGTATGATATATTACTCTGGCAGAGTGAAGTGAAGTTGACTCATTTAACCAGTCAGATGAGAAAACAGTCAAAGCTGTGGAAACACAAATGGACAAATATATTTATTTTCTTTAATAAAAAAATATATATATATAATAAATCAAGAACTGAATCTCTCTTCATACAGTCTCTCATCTCATCCACAGCATGAACACTGTATATTGACGGATTTATTAATACTGCACACATAACTGGAAAACACTAGTGAAAACCTCTACAGCCTGCCTGACTTTAAAGGGCACCTATTATGGAATTTTGAAATTTACCTTTCATGTAGTGTGTAACATAGATCGAAGTGAACAAAAACATCCTGCAAAGTTTGAAATATGAAAGTGCACCGTATATAAAGTTATTGTCTTTCAAATGTAAGAGTCGACTCTGAGTCATTTTTATGAATCGTTAGAAGACCGATGCTTTTTCTCTGACTAGATGACGTCAACTTGTCAAGTTATTTGAATACAATACGCCCACTTATTGCGCTCCAAGACGCCAGTGAAAACGTCATGGCGACGAGACGCTGTGTTCTGAAGTGCGACTCAAAAACAAACTTTTTTCATCTGCCCAAGGATGAGCATTTGTAGACTAAGTGGCTACAATTCATATATACAACTATACCACAGAAGTATAGTCCGAGCCTTGTGCTTTGTTCGCGCCATTTTGAAGATGATTGCTTTACCAATTTAAATGCAATCAAACTTAGATTCGCGAGCTGGCTGATATTGAAGGAAGGTTCAGTTCCAAATGTATTTGCATCAGCTTCCTCCTCCGTATCACAACCTGTAAGTGTTATTAATAATTGTTGCTTTTATGTTTTATGTAGCATGCTCAATAATTATTTTGTTTGTTGTGTAAGCACCGTTTAGCTTCTAGGTCTTCAATGACAAGTGTATTGAGATATGTGAAGTGTTTGTCGTTGTTTTCGGAGTTGTTTTAAATAATAGAGTAATAACTCGTAGTACTGCATTTTTTTTAAAGCGTTATGTTTATGCATCGGGCTAATGCAAACAAAGACTGATTGTGCTTTTACAATATGAACTCAGGGCTATGCTCGCTAACATTAAATTCCTTATCTTATTTTTTTTATTTTTTACTACAAACTACACAAAGCAGTGCACTATAATCATTATTATAACACAATTTAATTGATAAAAGCATTAATGTACTCCAAGTATTATCTCTGTAAACACTGCTAACATTTGACTGGGTCATCGGACCAATTACCGCAGATTAGCGTCACGTAAAGGCGGGGTTTTGAAAAGTGATTCGCTAAACGAATCATTTGAGAATCGCGGTCAAAACAGGTAAAAATAAATGCATATTATAAGAAAACTAAAGTGTTTTTTGTCATTGCATGCATGCAAAACTGTTGTTGGGGACTTCTAAAACAATATTAGGAACATTTTAAATGCCATAATAGGTGCTCTTTAATGCAACAAGAGTCATTTGATCAACAATTTGGCAAGATTAAACCACATGAAAGCTTGAAATAGATTTTTGTACTGTTGAGCAAGTGTTTGGAACGATAATTGGTGTTTTAAGACACTCAGGAATCTGTGAGAAGAGATTCAGCATTTTCTCCACAATCGTTCATAGTGACGGATACACAATTATTATTTTTCCACTTTTTTTGGAGACACTGGATCTGTGAAGAAAACAACAGAAAACTGTCCTTAGTGAGGAACAACATGGCAAAGAGAAATATCCCACTTTATGGAAAAAGAGCTGGAAGATTCCCAGAGAAGTGAAGAGCTTCATACCTGGAGACAGCAGGAGCTTCTTCTTCTTCTTCTTCTTCTTCTTCTTCTTCTTCTTCTTCTTCTGTCTTACACTTCTGAAAGTCAACACAAAAACACAATGTAAACCAAATGAAAAGGTAAAGTCAAAGCTTAAAGGGATAGTTCACTTTGAAATTAAATTTTGGTATGTTTTAGCTTACCTGAAGGGCATCCAAGATGTAGGTGTCTTTTTTTCCTCAGTAGTTTCAATTTTGATATTTTAGGTCAAACCGTTCTTGTCTGTCAGTCATATAATGCCGCGTCCAACTGATCTGACGGCGCGGGCGGGTATAGATATATACACTGATGTCGCCTTGGCTAATGAACTGCAATAGCGAAGGCGACATCTAGTGCTAGTGTTTCTATACCCGCACACGGGCGGATATAGATATAGAAACACTAGATGTCGCCTTCGCTATTGCAGTTCATTAGCCAAGGCGACATCAGTGTATATATCTATACCCGCCCGCGCCGTCAGATCAGTTGGACGCGGCTTTGTTCAAGAGGCAAAAACTATATAAATACGGTTCGTTTTCTCACACAAACCGCTCGTTTCGTGTCTTAGGCCATCAAAGTGTACTTACGATGGGGAATTGTTTAATTTGGATGGTGGGGAATTGTTTTAATTTGGACTTGTGCATGCTCTTTGAGACAGTGACCATAGACCTGCATTATATGACTGACAGACAAGAACGGTTTGACCTAAAATATCAAAATTGAAACTACTGCGGAAAAAAAGACACCTACATCTTGGATGCCCTTCAGGTAAGCTAAAACATACCAAAATTTAATTTCAAAGTGAACTATCCCTTTAAGTTGCACTTTTATATTAATTTATACATTAAAACCAGTCTTTGGCATTATTTTAAAGTCCCTCTGTGGTGGAAATCTAGCTTTTAATGTTGTTTATGTGTCTATGTGGTGTTTTTAATACGCTTTAAGACAAACCATGTGTAAATTCATAAGTCGACACCATTGCTGAGTAGTTTCTCCTTAAAACTGCAGTGAACCAAAGACAGTCTCAGAAACACGCTTTGAAATCGCTGGTGACGTCACAAACTACCTTGTAACCAATCAGATCAACGTGTGATCGGTCTTTAGCATATCATTAACAGTGAACTAGCAGGGTAGGGTTGCCAACCGTTCCGTATAATACGGAATTATCCCGTATTTGACACATAAAAGTCTTGTTCTGTATTGAACTGATACGGAACGCACTTTGTTCCGTATTTTTGAGAATCAATTCAGTGTAAATCCATGACAGACACATAGCTTCTAATATATGTCAGACTATGAATGAAGACAAGAAAAAAAAAAAAAAACGACGGTGCGGTAGATACTAATTTCTCCCTCTGTTTGTCTATGGTGATCAGCGTAGCGTTTTTAACATCTTGGAACATCATCAGAGAATGCCCTTTTAATTGGTCGTTTCAGTCATTGTGAGTCACGTATCATAGCAACGATGACGACAAGTGACAACAGCGGGAAATGTAAAAATGACTACCTCCGAGCAGCCGGCGAAAAAGAAAAGAGCACAAAAATATAGAAATGAATGGGAAAATGACTACCCGTGGCTGGAATGCGTGAGGGACAATGAATACTGTTGTGTTTATTTTTCTTCAAATGCAGTCTACGCCGATGAGTTTTGAATGTTATATGTTGTATTTGTTTAAGTTAAAAATAAAACGTATTATAAAGTAAACAAATCCATGGTTCATTGTTGGCAAAATGATCATGATAGCCTTTATATTTCACATCTATGTGGTTCAGTCTTGTATATTGATTAGGCCTACTTTGCTATTCTACACCCCCCCCCCCCCCCCCCAACATTTTTCTGTTGATGTGAAAAATCATGTAGGCTAGCCTACATTCGGCAATATAGCGGGTGAATTATGTATATGATGTATATTACGATGTTATGATGAACTAGCTATATGTCTTTCTCCGCTGACGCTCTGAGTTGTTCAAAGCGTTTCTGATGATTGTTAGAAGACAGATGTCTGACTCTGAGATGATGAACGGAAACACAGTTTGTGTAACATTAGTAACACATTATAAGCTGTTTGATAACATATGGTCAAGAAAAAGGCTAATCATATTAATCCGACGTTAGAGAGCGATACATAAAACATCATCATTCTGATACATGGACTAGACGAGCCGGTATAATTCTCCACCATTAGTCTGAACTGAGACTGACTCAAAGTCTGTTTAAAGTAAACTGGTATTAAGATCTGTGTCAGGTGATCTGATCAGATACGCTCAGTTCTGACCGAGGATAACTAGAAAAATCTACTTTGAAATTAGGACATTTAAGGTCCTTATTAATATATCTTGAGTTGTCAAAACTTTTGTAATTGAGGGGTTTTTTTTATTCATGGGATGGGAGACGATATCGCATCTCTAATCAAGTTTTAAAAAAAAAATTAAATAAAAAAAACCTTAGCAATTCAGATAATAAACTCAGATTATTAGAACCGCAGCACTGCTCATAAGTAAAATAATAAATGTAAGTAATACTTGCCCTCCTGAGTTTCCAGAAGTAAACGCCCCCCGAGACGACAATAACCAGAGGAATAACAATAACTATAACTATAACTATCCAGTGTAGGTCAGAGGAGCTGAGAGGTGTTGGGCTGGAGGAGGAGTGTGGAGGAGCTGGACTGGAGGAAACTGGAGCTTCTGGAAGAGACAACAGGAACAAGAAACTGTTAGATGGTTATAAACTGCAAATCAAATGACTCTTATCCTGACCATCACATAAACCTGATTCTGCACATACAGGTAAACAGATATTATTAGTAATATACTCACTGCTGACAACAAGTGTAGCAGTCACCTCACACACTTTCTCTCCAGTGTAGGCTTCTGCTTTATAGAGTCCTGATCTGGAGATGCTGATATTCTGAATGATTACAGATAAACATCCTTTTCCAACTATCAGTGTAACTCCAGGCTCTGGAGGATCATCGTAGACCCAAGGCTTCTGCGCAAAAAGAACAGCATATTCCTTCTTGTCTTCTTTAAAAGTAATCCTCACTTCATCTGCTTTCTCCACTTCATCGATGTTGAAGGATATTGTAACATTCTGTCCATCGATCGCCTCGAACTTCGACCCAGCAACAACCAGAGCTGCAAATCAGAACCACTGTATTAGAATAATGAGGAATAAACTGTACCGTTTCTTTTGGTTACGACTCGAGTATCCCCAGATTAAATCTACAGTCTCTCAGGGTGAGCTCCTGCTTGCTGATAAGATGTGCGAGACACGTGTGTGAGAAATAGCCTACATTTATTATAATAGGCTATACTAACGTTACTACGATTATACGAACGCGTTGGTTAGGTATTTTCCCCGCTCGCAAATTTAAACGCCGATCGCTTTTTTAATACCATAGGCTATTTATTATTGTGGTAGCCTATATAGGCTATTACGTGCGAATAGCCCGTCTACACACACTGACGTCTGGTTGGGATAGTCAAAACTTTAGAAGACAGAAAGATGACATTGACAGTAGTTGCGGTAAAGCGCTTTTTGGAGAGTTTTAATGTAAATCGATCAGGAGTTCAAATCCGCCTTTTGCCGAACTCGCTCTACTCCCTTTTCCATCACATATCAGCGCGAAAAGCCATTTATTTTCAATAAAAATCAAGAAAATATGCAAAAAGTAGAAATAAAGTGTCTAACGTGTGTTTAATAATAAAGTGTTTAGCGGGTCCTAATAGGCGGCTTTCATTTATTATTTTTAATAATCATTTACACTCTAGCCTATTGCATTTCATGTAGCCTATAACAAGGTGAAAATAGTATATTTATATGTAGGCCTATTAATAGTATCGAACTACTTTTAAACTTACCCTATTGCAAAGAAAATACTGCTATTTTTACATAGTGTAAATAATCTATCGCTATTAAAACTAAATAGCCTACAGACATAACCTATTGAAATGCGGGACACGGATTACGTCTTGCGGGACAAAGCTCCCGGTCACCCTATAGTTTACCTACCTGAAATAAATGCTAAGTTGACAGCGACAATGGTTTCCATCTTTTGCAAAATAAATATCCAAGTCTGCTCGAAGCTGAATCCCCGTTTGGTTTTATATGGGTTTCGACTCAACCCACAACGGAAGTTATACCATATATGGCTTGTTAGGGTAGCTACACTCTCAGAAAAAAAGGTACAAAAGTTGTCACTGTGGCGGTACCTTTTCAAAATGTACACCTTTGTACCTAAAGAGTGCATTTAAGTCACTCAAATGTAGGCTACATATTGGTACCAAACCCTTTTGTCAGTGACAGCTTTTGTACCTTTTTTTCTGAGTGTAGCCTATACATATATTAAATATATGAGGAAATAGGCTATAGCCATATATGCACGTCCGTATAACACTCAGGGTGCGAAATACCCGTCAGTATTCGGGGGGGTTCCCGTCTCCCGATTGTTGCGCAATACCGATCTAAATTTTGTCACTATGCAGTAGGCAGGGGCGGACTGGGACCGAAAAGTGGCCCTGGAGTTTCTGGCTATTCTAAAAGTGACTGTATGATGTTGATGTAATGGGGTAGAAGAAGGACTACAAATTGGATGGACTACAAATCCCATGAATAAGACACTATAAAGGGAAACCAAACTGGTTAGACTTCCTCTTTGTGGTACCATGTGGCAAACAGGAAAAGCTGTTTGGTGTCTTTCAAGGCTGTGTAATAGCAGATGATAAACCAAGTTGATTATAGAACTGAAGTGGGAAGGTAAGGGTTGTTGTGATTTATGAGACCATAGTGAGTTTGTCAAGTTTTAATATGTTGTATTTGTTTTCTGTTTTAGTGTTCTTTTGGGAATGGTGTTGATTGGTGCCTCAGAGAATTAAGCAGATATATTTGAGAATACAGGTACTGATATTAATTGAATTATTTAATAGGGAGATTTGGTTTTAAGTTTTATTTTTATTTTATATTTGTAAATTGTGTTTTATGTTTTAGTGGTTTTAAGGTTTTATTTAATCCTTGTAAATATTGTATAGGGCAAATATCAATGTGTATTCTTTCTTTGTTTTCTTTACAGATGATGCATGATTGCCGTTTACTTTATTGAAAGCATTGGTGGCTTAATGGGTGTCTGAAGAGATGACTTTAATGTTGAATTGGGTCTTGTGTATGGAAGTGGCAAAGGGATTAATTTAATTGTCTTTGTTTGTTTTTTGTTTTTGTTTTATTTTGTTTTTGTTTTGTTTGTAGGGGACCTACAACTGACGATGGGGTTCCCATTTTCTGGTATGTGATTTACTCTGTAAGGTTTTGGGAACAGATGGTAGTGCTTTGATTTACTTTACACTTGTGGAGGTTGGAGTGAAAGTGTGTTTATTGAACTTGTGAGTGCATGGTTTCAGAGCAATTTCCATTGGATAGGATTGGGAACCCTGTTGTCTGTAACGGTTACAATTTTGTTTGTTTGTTTTTTTATTCTCTTTGCCATCTCTGATTACCCCATGTGCTTTTTGTGAATCTTGTATAATAAACTTTGTAATTTTTTACAACAAAACACACTGTGGTTGTGGCCCTTTCTGAGTTCTCCTCATCCCTTGTGAGATGATGGGGTTACATTGAGATTCACACAGAGGACAACTGAGGGACTCGCACACAACTATTACAAAGGGTGAAAGATAAGTTAAAGCTAAGTTAAAGTAGATGACAAACATGTCTGTTGTTGTTCACTACAGTGTACTTTTAATTGTTCTGATCAATTGTTCTGATCTGGTCAATTTCACTTTTAAATGACCAATTTCTAAATACATTTTTAATCAATTGATTTAATTTACTGCAAGTATTGTAACTATTTTTTTACTGATTAAATGTTAATATACAATGTTCAGTCAGTATGCATTATAGAAGTTAAGTATGTAAGATATGTAATGTAACCCTAATAAAGCTGTTGATGTGAAAAACAAAACTTGGTTTAATGATTTATAATTGATTAGGGGTTCAAGCATGAAATGCTGAAACCCTATTGTAATTGTAAGGATTTGTAAAACGCATCGTGCAGGCCAAACTGTAAGGCCTAGAGACTTGAAACCTGGCCAGATGGTAGGCCTCAATTTGGGGACAACCTATCAGAGTATGACCCCAAATGGCCCATAGGTGGCGCTACAGCAACCAAAAGTTCAAAATTGGTCATAACTCTTAGACCGTTTGTCCCAGGATCAAGTGTCTTATATCGTTGGAATCCTTGGCTCAAGGCGGACACAATTGTTATCTCTTTTGATTTAGGCAGGGGAAATTTTCTGCTATGTCGGATTTTGTCCGAAACCTACTTTTGCGAACTAGTCCCTGGTTTTTCGCCTGATCGGAACCAAACCAGTCTAGGACAATTCTCTGGACTCTCTAGATCAATAATTATCAAAAAAAGTTGAACTTTTGCATTTTTCGCATGGGTATAATTGGGTCATAAAGTGAAAATGGGCGTGGCAAAATGCACTCAAAAGCCTAAACAACCTAAGGGAAAACCTCAAACTTCACAAAAATCGATGACCATATGTGTCATAACATGGTGAAGAAGCATGCCAAGTTTCGTGAAGATCGGACAATAGGTGGCGCTACAACTGTTAAAAAGCTTTGAAAACCATATATTTCCTATGGTAAATTGCCTGTATTGGCTGTAAATGGACTTTACCATCTATTATTTCCGTGGTTAAAAGCTTTCTAAATAAAAATTAATGTCTTAAATGCTTATGTGCTTACAGTCCTTAAATGCTTGAACCCCGATAAATGCTGCTTGCAGCTTTAATTTAAAATGTATTTATTTAATAAGTAAACAAAATATAAACTGGCAAGTTTGAGTTCAGTCTATTTGCATTTTTAACATTTAAGTTAAATTTCAATGAGAAGACCACATTAGGTCAACACAATTAATCAAATTTGAAGTTTCCCTTTACTCAAAAAAACTTACGCAACCACTTTCCTCAAATCATTTGAGTAGTCTCAATTTATTAGGGTTTACAGTGTGGGTTCAATTATTCAAAAAATGCCGGAAAACCAAAAAATGTACAGGACCTGGATTCGGCACTTTAACTGCTCAGGACAAAGTGACACATGAGCATTCATCACAAAACAAACAAACAAAAAACATTCGTCGATCATCCAGGTAATGATACATAATTAAGAATGAAAATTATTATTAAAAATGACCACAACTGTATGTGTGTGATAGAGTCAGTACTGTAGGCTAACATCAGTGAGATCTCATCCTGTGGAAACTGCCACTGTTGGTTCAAAGGGTTCTCATTGCCGAATGGTTGGGGCTGGGAACGGAGGATCCTGTGATTAAAATAAATAAAAAATAATTAAGACATAATAATTAAGAAACATCCCCTTTCAGTAAGTCCCATCTGAAAAGTGAGTTGTAGAAAATAGAGGTCACCGTTTAAGAAACAACACAAAATCTGTTGACTCATACTGACATTTTTACTCATTCACTGAACAATGAGAAATAAGTTTCAGTACACGGCAGACAGCGCTTGAGGTTTCTCAGTTTCCTCTTTCATATAGTGGGTGTCAGGAGCGTTTGCCGTCTGTTTTGTTGAGATGTTACTTGCTGAGTATCACTCTGCACAAAAACATATGGGCACAGAAAGATTTACACATCACTCATAGACACATTTTCTCACAGGTTAACACCAAGGGGGGTTGGATGAATAACCTTTTACATTTATCAAGACTAAATGTGTACTTTTACAGTAAAATGGTGTATGTAAAAATTGTGATTCAATTTTAAATATTTAGAGAAAACAGAAAAATCACACACTGCGACAGTCCTGGTGTGGCACATTTGATTATATTTCATATTTATTTTATGTATTTTTATTTATATCAGTAATGTACACTATGTCACAAAATCTTGAGAAACATGAGACTATAGCACCAGGTTGACACAAGTTACCAATACATGACAAGGCAACATGGCAGTGAGGGCTTAAATACATGGGGAAACACTTGACAACAACAACAAAAACCAATGACAAAGTAGATCTAATCAAACAAGATCCAATGAAAAGACAGAACTGAAATCAATGTAACAAGATAATGAACCAACGAGGAAGAAGGCTGCACCCAAAATCACATACTCACTTGGTACTTATTTTGAATAAGTACTTACTTTGTGAGAGCTAAAAAAAAGTAAGTTCTAGTATAGATCAAGATTGTGTGTAGTACGAAAGTAATCCAGATGTACCACATTCACCATGTTGTCATTATCATGTTGTCTTCCTGCATTCACAAATCCTCTGCTGTGGCCTTGTGGGATAGGAAAGTGTCCATTATATGCAGACTTCAGAATCTTGCTTAGGAGTTGTACTACTATACAACTCTTTTATGAGTACTGTAAATTCGGACATATTTATTTTGTCACATACTGTTTTCTGGCTACTATATAGTAGGGAAGTAAGAGAAGAAGAAGAAGAAGAAGAAGAAGAAGAAGAAGACCACAAACTACAAGGAACTACAAGCACGAGTAGAAAGTGTTAAATATATACAAAACATGGCGCGACCGACGGTGAGAGGTTTAGATAAAGGTTTGAGTGACTAGGCTACTCAAAGTTTAACCTGATAGAAAATTATTTATTTAATGTTATCTGACTGTGTTATATTTCATCTGCAATAACAATGTGGACCTTCATAAAGATCTGTTCGGCATATGTCTGGAGACTTAACCCTCTCTTATTGTCTGACGATTCATTTACAGATTACATCTCCAAACAAATTGAGCTATTCCTGGAAACAAATGTCACCTCAGATGCGACTTATAGTCTTATTTGGGAAAGCTTAAAAGCTTTTTTACGAGGTCATATAATATCATACTGCGCCAATGCTAAAAAGCAGAAACAGAAACGTTTAATTGAATTGACAGATCTAATAGCACATTTAGACAATCAGCACTCTTCAAACCCTTCTCCGGATTTGTATAAACAGCGGATGGTATTGCAAACTGAATTTAATTTGATCTCGTCCCAACAGGCTGAGCAGATGATTTTCAAGTCAAGAAGGTTATGGTATGAGCATGGAGAAAGGGCATCAAAAATATTAGCACACCAATTACGGAAATCAGAAGCCACACAGTTCATATCTGAAATTAGAACTGAGAATGGCCAAATAGCACAAACCCTCAAAAAATAAATGACAGTTTTCAATCTTTTTATTCTGGGCTCTATCAATCAGAATCCTTGCACTCACCCGAGTTGTTCGATAATTTTTTTGACGAATTGGTTGTCCCAACCCTAAATCTTACATTTAAAGAAAAGTTGGACGCATGCATCTCTATTGAAGAAGTCAAAATGGCAATAAGTTCAATGCAGGGGGGTAAGTCACCGGGGCCCGATGGCTTTCCGGTTGAATTCTTTAAAATTTTCAAAGATAGCCTTGCTCCTTTATTGCGCAACATGTTCATAGAATCTCTAAATGCAAAATCCCTGCCACCGACGTTACGACAGGCAACGGTGTCGCTACTACTGAAGCCGAACAAAGATCCATTAGACTGCTCCTCCTACCGTCCTATATCTTTGTTGAATGTAGATTTTAAAATATTGTCAAAAACTTTGGCTATTCGACTTGAGCAGCAATTACCTTCCTTAATAGCTCCGGATCAAACTGGCTTTATTAACGATAGGCTTGGATTGTTCAATTTGCGTCGTTTTTTCAACATACTGAACACACCGTCAACATTAACTCCAGAAATTGCTTTATCACTTGACGCTGAGAAGGCGTTCGATAGAGTGGAGTGGGACTATTTGTTTTATTCACCTTATTTTCGAACGCGGAAGTAAACATGGGTCCAATTTCCGGTTTTTGTGCGGCACTTCCGTTTCCTCGCTTCCCTGGGCTATCTAATGATATCGATCGCGAAGGATTATGCAGAGTTGACAGAAAAACGTTACACATGCCGTATCAGATGAATACAACAAAGAGCTAAAGCCCCGCCTCACCCAGTTCGGGTACCGGACCTGGTTGAAACACCCATGCATTTAGCTGGCAGACTGCCAAAACTTCGCCGGCGCCTTCAGCCCCGCCCTAAACACGGTTAGAGACGGTGATCCCTCTGGAGTGTTGAGCCAACGCTGGACTAATATATATGGAGGTATTTTGTCACGTCAAATGTATTAATTAATAATGCCATCAGAATGCAACCAAAGCACAGGATAGCAATAAGTAGATGGCTGGTTATAAATAATTGTAAATCATACAAAATAAATGCCATGATCATGCCATGATGACTAGATTTTTACAGGGGTTAATGATTTTGTTTCTCCTTGGAGTTTTTATTGAGACTTCGTAGCCCAGCCACTTTTCTGGTATCGGGTGGTCTTCTGTAGGTCTTGTGTTCACGAAATGAAAAGAACAAACATACGGTCGTTTCGGTGGTTTCTTCAAATGTAAAGCTTTTAACCACAGGCGAAGATTCCTCAGGCCGGCGACACACTGGCTGCGTGCGTGTCCGTTTTTATTTCGGCTCCCATGTTATTAATGTTAACAGGTTAGAGCTTGCACACTGCCTGTGTGACGCGCGCGTCTAAACGTGTGCATGCTAGAAATAGAATCGACGCCTATTTTTCACGCGACACGCAAGCGTTTTGGAAGCGTTTCCAGGCAAAATAGAATAGGAAAATATGTTTGTATGTCATTTTGACATGAATACATATTAATAAATGACATTTTGATGTTTGAAAGTTTAGGTTTTGACATAAATGCAGATAAATGTAATTAAAAAATATATATTATCGATTTTCAAATATTACACCTGTCAATACAGAACGAAATATTCTGTAGCCTATTTTGCCGTCAACACTGCCGACGTTGTCTTTGCTGCTATATGTTTATATATTTATGTTTAACATGTAGTATAGGCCTTCCACAACTCTCTCCCCATATGTCGAATATATCACCAATGAGGCTTATCATATGTCACCTAGCAGCAGCACCGCGTCAGACGCGCTTCTGTTGTGCAAAGACATGGAAAACGGCATGCAACAGAAACGCCACGCTCACGCCACGCAGCCAGTGTGTCGCCGGTCGTAGGGCGCCTGATGATTAAAATGTCAATGATTTCGATTATTAAAGTAACAACATGTAACTTTTCAACCTTCATAATATATTTCCAAGACCCTTGTGATAGTACATCGACTTACAATAGGTTGAATGAGACGTCTGCCAGAGCCTGACGGGGTCTGTATCGCTTTTACTGGCACTATGTAACTTCGGGGTGCGGGTAGTAACCAGCGCTCAAAAAGAACTACAAAATTCGACTGCTTTACGGCATACGTCACTTTGCCCACCACTTCCTCAAATGTGGCCAACCAGCGCGTTTGTTTTCGTACGTCTGTTTTCGTCATGGCTGAAGCAGCAGCGAAACGTAAGAAGTCCAAGGTTTTGTCGGAGTAGAGTCGGAAGAGGAAAAGGGAGAGTGATAAACTGAAAGGCAGGACGAGGATCAATATTGGTCGAGCGTTTGCTCGCTGGCGTTAGCTTATGGAGGAGGGGTGAACGTGATTTCACCAAGTACTACATGTTCCTGGATCAACATCTTTGTTGATCCTGGAACAACTTTCCAATCAACCAATCAGATTTGAAGAACTAATTTACAGTTTATGTCAAGTTTAGGCTTAAAACCAGGGTGAGGTGCTTCAACATCAGTGTTATTCACCTGTCATTTCCCTCAGATTTTAGGGAAAAGTTTGGGTAGGGTTAGGTTTAGGGGTAGGGATAGGGTTTAGGACTAAATTTTGGGGCAGGAATGTTAATCCAGGATCAACAAAATATGTTGATCCAGGAACATGTCTTACTTGGCAAAATCACGGTGACCATGGAGGAGGAGAGTTACCAGACCGATGCTGACTTGGCCGTCATGCTGTTGAACTAGTAAGTAACTGTAAATTGCTTGCATACTATCTTTAGTTTTTCTAATCTGTTGTCTGCCTGGCTACGTTACGGAAACTATCTGGTCCTCCATTTATTTATCTTCATGAATCAGCTAGTAGATAAGCGAATTATCAATCTGGTAGCTAGTAAACACTAACATGGTAGTTTTAGATGGTTAGGATGCTATCGCTATCATTCTCGTTCAGATTTGAGCATTGCAATCGACATACAAATCGCAAATGTTTGAGTTAAAATGTTTAGTCTACTAAACATGTATAAATTATGAAAGGGGGAAGATTAATAATATTATCATTGCCCATATGAAAAAAACCTGCATGCTTCATATACAGTAACCGTAAATCATTTTACGACAGCGGTAATGGACAATTCCGCTTCCAACCTGTAGGGCGACCGCAGAGGAAAAGTTCCATGTTGTTGCTTTAAAACACTCCTGCTCCAAGTAAATCTTTATTTTGTACCAGTTATTATGACAACCTCTAACTGCACAAACAATCCTGGTCTTCCTCGAAGCCTTAACGATGAGTTAGTTGTTATGAACACTTGTTTGATTAACCGCTACGGTGAAAAGTGAGTTAGCTCGCCAGTGACCGGAAGTGCCTGACCGGAAGTCTCGCACAAAATACCGTCAACTGGCTGCGTCCGTATTTCCGTTAAAAATAAGGTGAATACTCTTAATAAATTTGGTTTTGGACCTAAATTCATCTCCTGGATCCGCTTACTCTACTCTTCCCCATTGGCTCGTGTTAGGACAAACTCTTGTTATTCTCCCTATTTTCCACTTCACCGCGGAACTAGGCAGGGGTTTCCCTTATCCCCTCTTCTTTTCGCTTTGTCTATTGAGCCCCTAGCAATCAAGTTAAGAGCAGAAAACAGGATCCAAGGCATCCATAGAGCAGGCCAAGAACACAAACTCTCATTATACGCGGATGACCTCCTGTTATATGTGTCAGACCCTCTTAGGTCTCTTCCTCATGCTTTCACTATCTTTAACAACTTTGGCAGTATATCAGGCTATAAGTTAAATATTCACAAAAGTGAGCTACTCAAAATTAACTCTAAGGCAAAAAACATTATATTTGACAATTTCCACTTTAAGGTTAAATCAGACTATATAACTTACCTGGGAGTCAATGTAACCCGCTCATATAAATTACTCTATGAAAAAAACTTTGTCCCACTTTCTGAAAGAACAAAATCTGATTTAGAGAGATGGAATAACTTGCCATTATCACTGATTGGCCGCGTCAATTCTGTAAAAATGAACATATTACCAAAGTATTTATATTTATTCCAGTGTATTCCACTCTATTTACCAAAAAAGTTTTTTTGTTACTTTAGATAAACTTATTTTAAAATTTATTTGGAATGGTAAATCTGCACGTATACGCAAAGATTTTATGCAAAGGCCTAGATCACTAGGTGGTCTAGCCTTACCAAGTTTTCAACTTTACTATTGGGCAGCTAATATACGCAACATGCTTTACTGGTTTAGTGATTCAAATTTCGAAACTCCCTCTTGGGTGCACATTGAAGCATCTAATTGTGGGAAAACATCTTTACCTGCTCTGCTGAGCTCAGCACTTCCCTTAGAATTGCACACATATAAACACAACCCTCTGCTTTATGACTCCCTTAGAATCTGGGTACAATATAGGAAGAAATTTGGTCTATTTGGAATATCAAGGAAAGCACCTCTGTGCTCAAATCACATGTTTCCACCCTCCATGAATGATTCGGCTTTTGAGACTTGGAGCAGTAAAGGTTTACAGACTTTAAAAGACCTTTTTATAGATGGAATTTTTGCTTCATTCTCACAGTTGACTGACCAATTTAATATACCTGGTACTCACCTTTACCGTTATCTGCAGATACGCCATTTTATAGCTAGTAGATACACAACCTTTCCTAACTTGCCAGAGATAACTCCTCTTGATAATATTCTTGACATCAATGCTCGTAAGAAGGGAGTGATTAAAGAAATTTACTGTTTACTGTTAGAAATACACACCCCTTCTCTCTCCATTATTAAAGCTCACTGGGAAAAAGATTTGGCGATAAATTTATCAGATGATCTTTGGGACTCTATGCTGAAGAGGGTGCATTCATCCTCTATTTGCGCCAGACATGGACTCCTTCAATTTAAGGTCCTTCATCGTTTGCATATTTCTAAGGAGAAGTTGGCTAAGTTTTATCCAGATAGTGATCCAATGTGTAATCGCTGTAAAGCAGATATTGGTTCACTTTTACATACCTTCTGGGCATGTCCTAATCTCAATAAATATTGGACATCTATATTCAACACTTTTTCTGAGGTGTATAGAGTTAATTTCACTCCCTCTGTTTTGACTGCACTTTTTGGCATGGTACCCTCTAACATTTCTTTAACTAAACATTATTCAAACGCTATAGCTTTTGCCTCTTTGCTTGCGCGGCGTCTCATTCTCTTAAGGTGGAAACAGGAACATCCCCCAACACATAACCAATGGATCGCTGATATTATGAGGTTTTTAAACATGGAAAAGATGAGATGTACTCTAACTGGTTCATTGTCTAAATTTAATAAAGCATGGCAGCCATTCTTAAAATATATGGAAACTTTTAAAATGTGCACTATACCATGTCATGAAAAATCAGCCACGTCTTAAATGTGATGGCTTAACTGCTGAAAATCTGATCCTATTTGTTAAACTCATTATTTTATTGTATTTTTAGGGGTTCTAACATGAAATGCTGAAACCCTATTGTAATTGTAAGGATTCGTAAAACGCATCGTGCAGGCCAAACCGTGAGGCCTAGAGACGTGAAACCTGGCCAGATGGTAGGCCTCAATTTGGGGACAACCTATCAGAGAATGACCCCGAATGGCCCATAGGTGGCGCTACAGCAACCAAAAGTTCAAAATTGCTCATAACTCTTAGACCGTTTGTCCCAGGATCAAGTGCCCTATATCGTTGGAATCCTTGGCTCAAGGCGGACAAAATGACTATCTCCGATTTTGATGTAGGCAGGGAAAATTTTCTGCTATGTCGAATTTTGTCCAAAACCTACTTTTGCGAACTAGTCCCTGGTTTTTCGCCCGATTGGAACCAAACCACAGCAAGAATATTCTCTGGAGTCTGACAATCAATAATCATCCAAAAAATTCAAAATTTCAATTAACGGTCGATAAGGGGAACCAAAATCTTTGATGGCACCAGAGCCACTTTTACTAAAACGGTTATAAATTGTGAACGGAAAGAGATTTTTTTGCTAAACTTGGTATACATCTTCCTGTGCTCATTCTGAGGTCACGTGAAAAAAATCATGACAATTGGCCACTTGGTGGAGCTATAAAATGGTTATAACTTGTGAACGGAAAGAGATATTTTCGCTAAACTTGGGACACATGTTCATAAGCTCAATCTGAGTTGACATGAAAAAAATCGTGACAATTGGCCACTTGGTGGCGCTATAACAGTGAAAAAAATCATCAAAATAGCTATAAGCGCACCCAACCGTTAGTCTACTGAAAATTGGCACGCAGTGTCTTTGTCCAGGGTACCATGATAGTCTATGAGAACATTGGTGTATCTCAAAAAACTCAGTATACGTCATTGGCACAATGCCTTGAAGGAGCCTTAGAAGTTTCAAGCCCGTGTTTTTTTCACAGGAGTGACCTCCTAAGAATCCTTGCCGAGTCCAACAATACCAAACATGCCAGGTTTCGCCTTATGGTTTTTGTACGTGTCATTTAGAGCTTTAAAAAATTGTGGTTATCTTCAAAGTCTGTCTGATCGAGACAACAACAAAAAAACAAAGGAAATTTGAAAACATAGGTAAATAGCTAAACAATAACACCAAAATGTTAAAATTATGATAGGAACTGACAAAAAAATTAATTAAATCCAATCAATTTCACCCATGGATCATTTTGATGCTCTCACATGTTTGAAACGAACAATGATGGATTGTGATGAAATTTGTTTTGAATTGGGACTGGCGAATCCCCGTCCATACTGTCAATCACCGTTCGCAAAGACCCGCCCACTTTAGTTACTGTTGCTATGTCTGACAAGCGACGCCACTCTCACACCACACCAAGTTCTCACGCAGTGAAAAATACATTGCGGATCAGAGAAAAGACAGCTGACAGACAAGTACTTTTGATATGAAACAAAGTCTCACCTTTCAAATGTAGTCATTTTTTAGAGACATTTAAACAATAAATACCGTTTTGTGACTCTTTAATGTGTCTGACAGATCGCTGTAGACTCGAGGCTCAGTTAAAGCTGCTTGTGAACCGATCATCTCTTCCTTCTAGTTAATTTATAGCATTAAAATAAACATGAATGAACATAAAAGGAATGTTGTTTTAAAGTGCTTAGACGTCAGTACACTTTGTTTTTCAAATTTAAATCCTCCTATGCTAATCTACTAACTCTCCTGACTGCTTTGTTGGACAAAATGGCAGATTTTGATTAGTCAGATCGCCTGTCAATCAAACTCCCTGCGAAGGGTCAAATGAGAATGCCCGTGCGCACAATCCTGATCTAATCGACAACTTTGCAGTTGCACATAGGAAAGCCCGGAAAATCCCGCTATAATGTAAGAGAGCATCTTTTTTATGTATTTGGACCTAGGCCTAACAATGTTTTATAGTGCGCTGTCCCCATTGTTTTTTTGTTGTTTTTTTGTTTTGTTTTTGGTGAGCGTAAGCTCCTCCTGATTTTGTTAGTCATCTCATCTCTTATATGCTGTGTGTGATCATATCCTGCCCTATTCATGGTAGCCTACTCGCGGACATTGCGTCATCAATGTCATCAATTGCGTCATCAAGGGGCCTGCCTTGATAATCCTACTTAAGGGCCCGGTGTTGGCTCGTTACGCCACTGAATATAATTGTCTAAACTCCTTATCAAAATTACATATTTACAACAAATATGACACATATATATGAACACACTTTGAGTACTACTAATAAAAGTGGTGGAGATCAGGCAAGACTATAAGAAGACTCAGGCAAAAGGTGCTATAACTGTAAAAACGCTTTAAAACCATATATTTCCTATGGTAAACTGCCTGTATAGGCTGTAAATTGACTTTTTCATCTATGATGGCAGTTGTTAAATGCTTGCTAAATAAAACTTAATGTCTTTTGATGCTTGTGTGCTTAAAGGCCTTAAAGGCCTTAACTGCTTGAACCCCGATAAATGCTGCTTGCAGCTTTAATTATTATTATTATTATTATTTTTTTTTTAGTTATTTATTTTTTGTCTTGTTTGTCTTTTGTTGCTTTGGTTTAATGGTATTTAAACTGCTTAATTTTCTAACCTTAAATGTCTAATTATGTTGTTTTCTATGTTGAGGTTTTTGTTGTTGTTTGAAAAAAGGCACAGCAGAGAGAAGTTTCATTGTGCTATGTTGTTGTAAGCTGTCAAAAATCATAAATAAAATGGAGAAAAATAAAAATAAAGGCTGTGCTCTTGCTTGTTTTCTGTATATAACCCATTCATAATTTAAAATATAATTTTTTATGCTGATAAGTACACACTGCAAATTTTTCTGTAGTGACTGACAACCAAATTAAATTGCATGCTTGACATAGTGATAATCATATCGATGAACGGGACTAAAAAAACCAGGTGTGTTGAAATCTATCTGTGCATTAAGTGTTTCAGTGTAAGTGCTATAGACCTTCACAGTGTTTATGAACTGAACCGTATTTGAAGGCTACATACTAAAGTTTTAATCGTATTTATTTATAGTCATCTATAGTATTTCAATTAACTAATTGAAGGAAGGAAGATTCAAAAAAGATCCTCAAAATGGCTGACGAGTAGGTGCACGATATACTTGGTGTCTCAATACCACCGGCAATTATGCAGTCAAACTTCTTCTAAGAACATATAACTTGATCTGAACATTATTACCTACGATTTAAATTACCAGATCATTATATCAAACGCTCAAACATGCCTAAACCTTCTAAAAGTAAACCAGATGCCCCAGACCTAGCACCTGTTGAAGATTGCGGGGCTCTGACTTTGGCGTCCATCGCCAAACTTCTCGAAGAAAACCGAGAAGCACTAACCTTGGATTTTAAAGAAACGCTTGCAAAGCTTGAGCATAAACTGGATCGAATTCATGATACTGTTGCAGCACATTCAGTGACGATCGGCGAAAAATGCAACTCAACAAGATTCACGCTTGGCAACACTGGAAGCAAACTGTGTCAAATTAAGTGACAGCAACACCAAGCTACTTGCGAAAGTAAGTGACTTGGAATCCCTGTATCGTCGACATCATATCAGGGTGGTTGGCCTACCTGAATCCACCGAAACACAGCAACAGCCGATAGTCTTCTACTCCAAAATGCTAACCGAGGTGTTTGGACACATTCTGGACTCCCCGCCTGAGTGCGAATGGGCCCATCGAACCCCATCTGCCAAACCGCAACCAGGTCAGAGACCGCGGTCGGTCATCATTCGGCTTCACAAGTACCTCGTAAAGGAGAAAATCATCCGTGAAGCTCGGGCCAAACGAGGCCAGTTGAAGTTCCAATCCCATCCCATCTCAGTTTACAAGGATTATCCACCTGAAATTGTGGCGCGCGGACTTAGACCAACGCTTCTATTCCCTGCCAAACTTTTTATCAAACTTAAGGAGGGAGGTAGGATGCACTTTTCTTCGGTTTCTGAAGCAAAGCAATACGTTAAGACATTGCCTTAAACTGGCTGGCTGGTGACCTGTGTGGTTATTTGAATAGGCTTAGTCCTTGTGTAAAACGGCTTTGAGAACTGTCAACTGTACTCTATACAACTGTCAACTGGAATAGCCTTCCTGATACTGTTCGTTGCTCGGACTCACTCTCCCAGTTTAAAACTAGATTAAAGACGCATCTTTTCGGCCAGGCATTCGTATAATATTGTTAATCTCACAGTTTCAAACTACAATCCGGCCTCTAGTTCATAAATGCCAGAGGAGAACTGGCCCCCGACTGAGCCTGGGTTCTCCCAAGGTTTTTTTTTTTCTCCATTAGGTCACCTGATGGAGTTTTAGGACACCATTAGGCCACTTGATGGAGTTTTTCGGTTCCTTGCCACTGTTGCCTTTGGCTTGCTCAGTTGGGGATATTTTGGGGATATTTAATTTTATTCTATCAATCAATAAATTCCACTAGAAACAAACTTTGTTGTATTATTTTATTTTAATACTGTGAAGCTGCTTTGATACAATCTGTATTGTGAAAAGCGCTATACAAATATACTTGATTTGATTTGATTTGATTTATTTTCTCACTGTGGGATTTGATCTTTAACCTTAAGATGCTTTAAAGGACCTTGGTCTGGTTGACTCTTATAATTTGTACTTGTGCAGTTTATTTTTATTTTTATTTTATTTATTTTTCATATCCAAAACTGCTTTGATATTTTGAATAGGTGAAAAGACCTTATATGTTCACTGAGACTAACTTCTTGATTTTTCTTTTTTCTTTTTTAAACTTAATTTAGCCTATCTTGGCTTCTCATTTGAACAAAAATTATTTATGCATACCCAGTGATTGATTAATTAATTATACTTATAAATGTGGGTGTTGAGATCACCATCAAATGGTACAAATGTGTCAGTTTGTGCCCTACATAAATCAACTTGTGGTTGTGAGTGGGTGTGGATGTGAGGGTGTGTGTGGGTGTGGGTGTAAATGGAGCAAGGTGCAAAAGAGAGTGCACCTAGGCAAGTGTGTATGTACTTCTTTTGATTTTTTGTTGTACTTAGGAATGAATGCTTTATGTGTATATGCTTTATCATGGATGTTGGATGTAGGACTAGGTTTACTGCTTTTGGATGGGTTTGGATGATTTGGATGATCTAGATGGGGAGGTTCGGCACTGCAGTGACATTGGTACATATATCACTTGCAAGCAATATGACCTAGAAAATCTAAAATACTTAAGTATGAATAATAACTTTTCGGTGGTCCATATCAATATCAGAAGCCTAACCAAACATTATGATCAATTAGTGTCGATGCTGTCTGCATCAGGTTGTAGCTTTGATGTAATTGCTTGCAGTGAAACCTGGTTAAATGATAGGTCACACTGTGATTCTCTTAACCTTAAGGGCTATAAACTTTATTACAAGAACAGATTAGGTAGAATGGGTGGAGGTGTGTGTCTTTATGTTAAATCAAGATTCCAGGCCAATGTCTGTGACAATTTGGCCTTGGATGATGAACAAACAGATTCATTGTTTGTTGACATAAGCATCAATGCAACCAGTAATCTCATTGTTGGCATAGTGTATCGCCCCCCTGATGTGAATCCTATTACTTTTACTAGTAAATTTGAGGAAACTCTTTTTGATATCAATAGGAAAAATCGCAACTGTATAATCCTCGGGGATTTTAATATTGACATTTCTAGGGATGGTCCTATTAAAAATGATTTCATGAACACTCTTCACTCCTCCTCCTTTATACCGACTATTAATAGATATACCAGAGTAACTCACTCATCCAAGTCTATCATTGATAATATTATTACAAACATCCAAAATTTGAGGTTGGAGTCAGGTGTGGTTGTGACTGATATATCTGATCACTACCCAATTGTGCTGTCTTTAAACCTGGCATCTAAACCTCCACTTAAACGTTGTAAGATAAAGATCAGTGTCCTGAATGAGAGAACACTACAGCAGCTCCGTGATAACTTGGAGAGTAAGGTTTGGACTAGTGTGTATGAAACCCGTGATCCAGAGACTGCCTATGACAGTCTAATTCACGAATTAATGGAGTCCATCCACAATACCATCCCAGTGAAGACTGTCATATGCAGAAATGATGATCATCACCCGTGGCTCACTAAAGGGATTCTCAACTCTATCAAACGTAAAAATAAACTTTATAAGCTCTACAGGAAAAATCCCAATGATGAAAACAAAAGCAAATATTTTAAGTTTAGAAACAAACTCACTCATATTATGAGGAAGAGTAAACAAATTTACTACACCGAACATATAAATGCAGCCCAAGGTGACTCCAAAAGGACCTGGGCTGTGTTGAATAAAGTTCTAAACAGGGGCCAGAAGTCAGCTGTGTTACCTGAATGTTCGAATGACAATTCACCTTTATTAGTTGATAGTTTTAATGATTACTTTGTCTCATTAGGTGAAGATCTTGCCAAAAAAAATTAGACCTCCCAATGGATCTTCTTTTAGACACTATCTCTATGGAAATTACATGCAATCTTTCTTCATGAAACCTACTGACAAAACTGAAATTCATAAAATTATTACAAATTTGAAGAACTCTCATACAGGAGGGGTTGATGGAATATGTAGTAAAATTCTGATAGCTGTTGCAGACATAATAGCACAGCCACTTACACATTGCATTAACCTATCAATTCTGTATGGTATAGTGCCAAGTATGACAAAAATAGCCAGAATTACTCCAATTTATAAATCAGGTGACAAAAATAATATGGGCAATTACCGTCCAATTTCTATTCTACCATCTCTGTCTAAGGTATTAGAGAGAGTGGTATATATTAGGTTAAGTCATTATTTGGATAAGCTTCATATTCTAGTAAGATCACAGTATGGTTTCAGGAAAGAGAACTCTACCTTTATGGCTGTTTTAGATCTTATTGAAAAAATCAATGATTCTTTAGACCAGGGTGACTGTGGAGTTGGTGTTTTCCTTGACCTATCTAAGGCATTTGACACTATTGATTTTAATATTCTTCTAGAGAAATTACATCACTATGGCGTTAGAGGAGTAGCACTTGACTGGTTTAAAAGTTACCTACATGGTCGTAAACAATATGTGATGATTAATAACCATATATCTTTAAAGAAAGAAATTAAATACGGGGTTCCTCAAGGCTCAATATTAGGTCCATTACTATTCAACATATATATAAATGACTTTGTGAATTCCTCTCAAGTATGTCAAAAGGTGATGTTTGCAGACGACACCAATTTGTTTTTGTCACATAAAAATTCAAGTGACTTACAAATTATTTTAAATGAAGAACTACAAAAAATTGTTGCCTGGTTCAAGTGCAATAAATTATCTCTCATCATTAAAAAAACTAACTATATAGTGTTCCAATCAAATATAAGGGCATCAGCCACAAAACAGTTTTGCCTCAATGTAAATGATGAGGAGATACTACCAGCCACTTCTACAAAGTTCTTGGGGGTTCACATTGATAAATGTCTAAATTTTAAATGCCACATTGATCACTTGATACAGAAGCTTTCAAAATATGTTGGTCTGTTCTTCAGAATACGGCACTATCTTACATTACCTGCTCTTCTTACCCTGTACAAAACTCTGTTTGAACCTCACATTAGTTATTGTAACGTAATTTGGTGTAATACCTACCCGAGTCACTTAAATAAATTAATAAGTCTACAAAAGAAGATAATACGAGCCATATCGTGGTCTTGGTACAACACTCCCACAAGACCCCTCTTTCACCGCTTTGGTCTCCTCCGGCTTACTGAGTTGAATATATACCACAATGCGTGCATTATGCACCAAGTAGTTAATGTGACAAACAGCAGGCTATCTCAGCTCATTCCAATTAGTAGTCCGCTTCACGCTCATGCCACCAGGAACAAACACCTGATCACCGGTAAAACCAGAAGACTTAAAAGTGCAAGTTTGAGCATTACAAGTAGAGGCCCAAAGATTTGGAATGAGCTAGATGGCAAGCTGAAGGTGCTGAAATCTGTATCCATCTTTAAGAAAACACTAAAAAAGGAACTTTTACGCTTATATATATATATATAACCTTTCCAGTAGCCTACCTAGACTACAGTAGATCCTAAAAGCATTATCCTGATTCCCTTTTGTGTGTCTTATGTTGTATTGTGTATTTTTGTATGATATCATTGTTGTGTGATTGGTGTTAAAATCTGGGTTTTTTTTTTTTTTTTTTTTCTGTTTTGTTTTAGTTTAAGTATTTGTTCTTAATGTATTATTTCAATATGTCCTCAGGCTCCCTATTATAAGCTTTGGATAGCTTCTCTGGGAGACCTGATTCACACATGACTATATGTGCCATTTGGTCTGTGCCATTTGTCTTGATTTTATGTGTGGGTGAATTAATAAAGTAAAAGTAAAGTAATTTATTGTCAAAAGTGTTTTTGCAGTGGTACCAAAATTGGTTCAGAGAACTGTGAAATTTGACTGTTATTGGTACTGAATACTGACATTTTTGTGCCATGATCTCCCTTATTGCGATCATATTTCAGTTGGACACAGTCCTCAAGCTCAAATGAATGTAGCCGATGAACCTGAACTGTCAGATGCAGCTTCTTCTTCAGCACAACTATCCTTACATTGAAGAAGTGTGTCTTTTTAAACCCCAGTGCCTCATAGAGTCAGAGAGACTGTAGCTAGAGATCTTCCCAAGTGCTTTCTGGTTTTGTGTGCAATATGAAGTGATCAGTGAATGTGCTGTGGTCACGCATGCTGTCTGTGGATCAGATGATACTGTATGAAAGGAGATTCAATGTCTATCGCTATATTTCCAGAATAAATATCTTTTTGTAACCCTTTTCCACAGCGTTGACTGGTGTTTTCTGTCTGGTTAAACTTCACTTCACTGCTTGAGTAATCTATTATAAATGTTAAATAATACACATTAATTTATTTAGTGAACAGTTTAATATGACCGCATTTATTGATGCAATACACATTTGTTTAAATTTAAAAGTATATGTGGAGGAAAAAATCAGACTTGAAGTAATACAGATTGAATTTGTATTTGAACTTGTAAGCTGGTATTAATGCTAATAATCTGTATTTTTAATTGTTTTAAGAAGTACAGTTATACAGCTTTTATTATATTGTTGAGATTGCAGGTTTGATGAACAAAAGCTTCTACAGCAGATCTTCAGTCAGATCAGTACATCATGGTTTATGTTAGGATATGCGCACTTGCAGTCTTTATAAAAGAAGAGAAAATAATTAGTGTGAATTTAGTTATTTGGCCAAAACAGCCCAACTACCCGATGTGAATAATAGAGTACACTCTAGAGAATTAGCTGTCTCTGGCGTTGTGAATAGCTAACACATATTTAGCCGCTAGTGCAGCTGTAGGGGAGAATGGGGTAATGTGAGACACCCCCTGTATCTAGGCTACGGAACACAATTTTGGTCATTTGACCATTATGTTTTCAAGCCCCTCTCATTTCCTTTTGGCCATAAAGGAGAGGACCTCATGGTGCTGTAGTAAGCATGTTTTTTTCACAAAAATATTTTTTTTGCATGTAAAAGTATATTTTCTTGCTGTCAATTTAATCAACTGTTGTGCCAAAGCAAATTGATTCAGGTAGAAAAACATATACATGTTGATGAACTACCAACATATAAAACCATGTGATGATGCTAGCTGAAGATAAGCCTGAATTGCTAAGAGAGATCGTTTTTTTCTAAAATGTGGCGTTGGGGTAAAGTGAGACAAATGCTGTCTCAAATGCTGTCTGCACAAGTTAAGTTTAGTCTTAAACATATTTTAACGTAATATTACATGACATATGTTTTATTTTTAATGTCATAAACATTGTAGAAAAGCCATCAAAAAGAGAAGGGGAAGTAAAAATCAGTAGCCTGGGGTGCAGTAGCTGAGGCAAAGAGGTGGAGCACCTTCTCCCTCTCACCTTGTCCGAATGGAGCGTTTGTCCCCTCCTCGACAAAACCCCCAAGGTCCGTTTTAGGACCGAGGTCGCTCCGACAGGAGCTCCGCACTCTCCCTGGGAGCCTGCTAGGAAGTAAAGTCAGCATGGGAATCTCGTCCATCTGCAACCTCATTGACACTGTCCGTTTTTGTTTTCGGAGAAGGACCTTCCTCCACCGCTTTTTCTCCAGGGGTGTCTCAAGCTCCTGGAGTCGCTTCGCCGTTTATCCAGACCGACCGTTCGACAAGCATACGTTTTACCTCGGGATCAACTGAGAAGCCCCCGGATGGTGAACCGCGATGCGCAGGCTCCCTACACACGGGTCTGGCTCCACTCGGGCCTGGGCTCGAGACGACACGGCCACTCATAGGGTGGGTGAGGAACCATCTGCCGGGGGCAGGGGCGGGAGGCATCTGGATCGAGGCCGTAACCGGGAAGGGTGCTTTCAAAGCGGGGGGAGGCGCAGGGCGAAGTTTGGCTCTTAAGGCGTGCCGGGGGGCCCCAACTAACACCGCTCATCCCCCCACCCGCCCGCGGCCACCGCCACCTTTGCGGACATCCATTTCAGACAGGCCATCTGAGTCTCCCGAGGTCTCGTGTCGACGCGCAAATCAGAGAGGAGCAAGCTGCCCCTCGACCGGGCAGGGGCCGTCCCCAGGCGCGTCCGAAGCTCCAATCGACCGGGCACCCTGACTTGACGGCCCGAAGGAGAGGGTGCGCTCCTCTGGGCCCCAGGCAACCCTGAGGCGCCTGTTTTCCATTACCTTGTCCGATAAGAGTTTGGACCGTCGTTGCTTCAGCAGGAGCGCCAGCAGGTGTACGGATCTGACTTTGACTGGAGATGACCCACCCTCCCTGGGGCTGGCCCGGGAGGTCTGCGACCATGGAGCGCTTCTTCAAATACAAGATATCTTTGGACATTTTTATGAGGAGGAATATCCTCCAGTGTCTCTTTCACCCCTAGCTCACCCAGGATGGTGCACGTTCACCGGTATGCACGCCCTGGCACCTAGGGACTGGGTGTCCAAACCATACCCTATTTACTGGAAGTCTCGCCCGCACAAAGTGCACTTTCTCTTGGCTGGGTCAGGCAGTTTCCCCACCCGGTCTGACCACCACGGTTCTCTGGTCCATGTTCCTTGTCCAAGCAGAGCATTGCCTCCACAAAGACCCAAAGGTCCGTTTTAGGACCAACTTTGCTCCAGACGGAGCTCCAGCGGTGGCAGACAAATCCAAATCTGGTCCAGGACGGGCCACCCTCCTTGGGCTGGCCAGGGGAGGTCTGACTGCATTGAGCTTCCAAATGTATCACAATATTTTGGACATAGTTCTTTTTTTTTTTTGGAGGAATTTCCTCCAGTGTGCCATTCACCCTTAGCACACCAAGGGCGTTGCACCTTCACTTGGATGCGCACCGGTGGATCATCAAAAAAAATTGCTTAATTGACCAATCCCCATGATTCTGTTACTAGTCCGACATTAGTTCTGGAATGTGTGGTTGTCAAGCTAGCTGTCAGGATTCTTACTGTTACAACATGTGTTGTTATGGAAGTTTCAGAGTGGAAAAAGTAAGTGGATAAGTTTACCCCCAGCTGGTTCACTTTACCCCCTTGATTTCTCTGGTCTGTCTCAGTTTACCCCTAAGCTGGTGTAAAGTGAGACACAAGACCACTTTTTAAAAAACAATCATATTTTCACTGCCCTTCATCCTGAATACATTCTAATAATTTCCATTGCTAGGAAACATCCTGAATTAATGGGAAATGTGTAAATTTGACTGATATATCATTTTAGCTCGCTTAGAGGGGAACAAATGTAAAAAATGTCTCACTTTACCCCACTCTCCCCTACTATCATCTTCTCCGAGTAAGAAGGATATTTTTTCAGTGTCACTCAGTGTCACTATCATCTTCTCCGAGTAAGAAGGATATTTTTTCAGTGTCACTCAGTTCAAAGAACGATGGAATCAAGGTTTCAAATCTGGGCAGAAAAGTTTCTCTTATATTGGTATATTTTGAACAGAAGAGCAGGAAGTGTTCCTCATCCTCGATGTGCTGTATATCACAGTGTCTACAGATCCTCTGCTCTCTCTCTCTCTGTCCATGTTTGTCTATGTCTTCCTCTCTCTATCTCTTGATCATGGTCACTTAATCTGTATTTGGAGAGCATTTGTCTTACTTAAAAATGTTTAATAGATAGATAACTGGCCAATTTAGCGGTTCTATTGGAGGTCGAGTAACATTGGAGTTTATTTCGGAGGTCAAAATGTGCCTCTCTCTCTCTCTCTCTCTCTCTCTCTCTCTCGGTGGCGGTAATGTTAGAAACTGGTAAGAAACGGTGAGTGACAGAAAGTAGTAATAGGTGTTCCAGACGAACAAGCCTATGGCTGCGATTGGCTGTGAGGAGACGTCGTCAGCTGTATGCATGTGATAAGGACCAATGGGCTGCCGCATCTGACTAAAGGCGTGGTCTGTATGGGAAACTTGACGTCGATGTGTGTGTGCTCGGTGTAGTAGAGTTGAGGCGTTGAAAGAGACTCAGTTCTTCTGCCATATTTCGAAGCTAATTTTCCGGAATTTTTCCAACGATGAAAACCATTGTCACTATCAATTTGGTACTTTTTTCAGGTAGTAGACTGTTTATTTAATCGGCGGATTTTTGTTGTTTACTGAACAAATTTATTGTCAGTTTATTCCTCATTATTCTAATACACTGGTTCTGATTTGCAGCTCTGGTTGTTGCTGGGTCGAAGTTCGAGGCGATCGATGGACAGAATGTTACAATATCCTTCGACATCGATGAAGTGGAGAAAGCAGATAAGTGATGATTATTTTTAAAGAAGACAAGAAGGAATATGCTGTTCTTTTTGCGCAGAAGCCTTGGGTCTATGATGATCCTCCAGAACCCGGAGTTTCACTCATGTTAGGAAAAGGACGTTTATCTGTAGCCTAATCATTCAGAATGTGGACATCTCCAGATCAGGACTCTATAAAGCACGAGTCTTCACCGGAAAGAAAGTGTGTGAGGTGACTGCTACACTTGTGGTCAACAGCATAGACTGTAAAAAAAGATGGACGACGCCCCTTCGCTCTCTTCCATTGATGAGAACTGAAGCCGCCAGAGTCCCGATATGGCGCTGACATATTGGAACTTGAGTCTGCGCAGTAGCGATCTCGGGACCAGACCTGCGCAGTAGTGAGCAGGAAGTAAAGCCGCAAAATCAACGCTCCGCCCTCACTCTCACAGAATGCACACAGGGAGAGTGGATTCTGCACACTTTTGTAAAAATTGATTGCAGTATGACAAGAGGCTTGATAAAATAAAGTAAATACAATCTCCTCAGTCCTCCGAAGATCCCGAAAAAATGTCCGTTGGTGGCTTCGCTCAGAGAACCTGTCAATCACAGCTGTCAATCATGACGTTACACCACCGCATCACGTAACTAACTAAAAACCAACTTATTTTTGAAACAGACACTTGAACTTACATCAGCGTGATAAAAACGACAGCAAATGAAAGAAACCACGTTTGGAAAAAAGATATTTGAAGTGTATTTTATTTGTTTAGTTGGTCTCACGTCCCGTTGAATAACACGGGGAGGCGGGGCTTATGACCTATACTAGGACCAGTCACCGGGGGGCGATCGAGACGTTTTGGCTTCACTTTTCAGGGCTTGTGCGGCACGCTTGGTCAACAGTGGGTATATTACTATAATAAACAATGCAATGTCCCAGAATCAGGATTATGATTAAAAATAACATAAATGATCATGATTGTGTTCATAAAGTTGTAAAAAATAATTTTATGTTATTTCTACTTAAGCTAGAATGACTTGCGACATTTCTAAGCATTTGATCTGCTGTTTTCATTTAAAGGGGTCATCGGATGCAAAATTCACTTTTATTGCATGCATATGAATGTGTCTTTGCAGTGTGTGGACACAACCAGGGGCGGCGCCAGAGAGTAGACGCACAGCCCACATTACCTCACAGACATGTACAAAAACAAAAAATGTTTTTTGAGTGTAGCCCCGAATGTATTTTGAGAAGTTGACAGACAAAACCGGGACAATAGCCTATATAAACCATGTAAATCATAAGTTGCCTTATTTTCATTGTGCTTTGGCTTTGCTGCTGTCTCTGACTGGTGATTGTTGAAATCTGTCTCACACAGAGACGCACGTGAGTGATTTCAGCACAGAATATCTCCAGGATTTGCGCGCAACAGTAAACAATCTCACAGCAATGAATTTTTTTTTAATAAATAACGCAGTCAGCAGCGCCGCACAGTCCTCTGTCAGATGAGATGTTGTCACGGTATATGTCCGAATATAAAACTCAGAAAAACAAACTTTCCTGTCGTGTCAGCCGTGCGCTCGAGGCGCGCACTCTTCAATATCACGCACTAATGCAATCAATACATCTAGCCTAAATGATCGTTCATGACATTCTTTTAACTATAAGCAACTCAATTAGTCTAGATCTGTAATATTATTTCCTTTGAGCTTGTCTTTGTTTTAAATTATATTGTATTTTTATTGTGAGTGCATGCAGGGGCGTAGCCAGAATTTTATTTTTGGGGGGGCCAATCTTAAAATGAGGGGGCAACTAATATATTTAAATATATAGGCCTATATATATATATATATATATATATATATATATATATATATATATATATATATATATATATATATATATATATATATATATATATATATATATATATAGGCTATATATAAATATAGCCTAGGCTAGCGACATAGCTCGGCGATTATTATCTTTAACGTGAAGTAGCCTACGAGGGCGATTATAAAGTGTCAATCATGTCATCTTACTCAGCAAATATATAAAGAGTTTGGTTCCAAAATTAAATATATAGCCTATATATATAGGCTATATATATATATATATATATATATATATATATATATATATATATATATATATTTAGTTCCCGCAAAAATCTGTATTGTAGGCTATCTGGTCGGTGTTAAAGTCATTTTTAATTTTTCGTAAAATGCGATATCCGTGGCAGTCAGCGCACCATTCCACGCTTTGTAACCCGTAACGGCGGCGCTTTGAAAAAACCCGGCATCCTAGTTTCCCTTCTACTTTGTAATCCACGAAATAATAATAATAATAATAATAATAATAGCCTAATAATAATAATTTTGACGGCACTGGTGACCCTATGGTGGTTTCTGCGGTGGGGGAGAAACGTAGCCATGATCGAAATCTAATAATTTAGGCTACTTGAGGAGATTAAGAAGATGAGGCACGCGGGAGGAGGACAAAATCTCGACTGTTGCTTGTTCTCACCATAGACTGTAAAAAAATGGTTCTCACACGACAGCATCAAACTTCTGTCACGCTGAAATTTTGACCCCAGGGGATCTTTTGAAAAACTTTCAATTGTTTTACTCAAAGTCAACGAAAAACCAAGCAGGACCAAGCCATTTTACAGCTGATCGCTGTAAAAAAAAGTTCAGGAGGTATTTCTTAGGGATGGTGATTTAATGTCGGCTATTTTTAGTCCAGTGCCTGTATAAGATTAGTATTGACCAAGTTCCGAGGCTGTCATATGTGGATCAACTTACTTTGTTGTGTATTTCAACAGTTAAAATATGAAAAATAATTTGTGTATTGATTCAATGGATTAATTGCATTTTGGAAAAAAAAAGTGTCATGAATTTATTGCATTTTGAGGGGAAACTAATCCTTTATTATATTTTAGAATATTTGAAAATCAAATATGGATTTAAATGTTGTTTTTTTATTATTTTTATAACCTAAATATGCTATGTGAAAGTTTGAAACAAAAAATAGTGGTTTTCATCTTTCCACTCTCTTGGTAAAGAAAACACATTATTACTCAAATTAATCATAATGGATTTAAATGTGTGGTCATCATCACTGGTTGTGAAGGCGGTTCATCAATTGCAAACAAGTCATTGCCCATTGTGCCGATCTGAGTCGAAGTCTCACCGCTATTCCTGTGATGAAATATACGTTTCTGTCTCCTAGCCGCTTCACTCGCTGTCGTCTTGTAGTAAGCTGAAGCAAACTCAGATGTAGATGGCTTATTTTCTCCTTCTCGCTCATCTTTTCGTGCGTAATATTGCACTTTGCACAACGCTGCCATTCACCGCATGAACTCTCGATAATCTTCACGCGAAGATGACGGCATAGGTTACGCACAACACGTCAAATCAAGTTTGAAAACAGCCGCATTTTACCGCGCAGTATTTTGATTGGTCAATCTATCAATTAGACTAACACATCAACAATTTCTTATTTTTATTATTTTATTTTAAGCAATCAGAAATATGAGGGGGCCGGACATGTAAATGAGGGGGCCTAGGCCCACCCAGGCCCCCTCGTGGCTACGCCACAGAGTGCATGTGAACTGCTGCGCAGTCGTGTGATTTAGTCAGCTTGATTAACATTATTACAATGTATTCCTATTTAACACAAATGTTCTTTGCTAATTACAGAAACTATAAGCAAAATTCATAAGTATAAATATATATTTATAAGTTATATTTGTATGGTCCTCGAATGTGTTTGAATATTTCACCTGTCAACTGCTTGACAAATAATTTATGCTACTGCCCACTGTGATGCTTTTAAAGCTATTGTTATCCATTTTTTTGGCCTTCAAACACCTTAAAATGCACATATGTAGGTCCAAGAAATCCAAATTTTCACGGAGGAGCATTCCCCTGAACCCCCCTAACTACGTCACATTTGAATGCGCGTGTCTGTGAGGTAATGTGGGCTGGTGTGGCTACAGTGCCAGGGTTGAATTTTTAAACCAGTCTGCCCCCCCATCCCCCCATCATATAGACCTACAATATACATTATTTTCTGTATCGAATCATGTTATCTAATTACTCTCCCCCAGCCCCTGATGTTTTGGCCTCAACCCCTGGCCCTGATGTTTTTAAAACCTAGAAACGCCCCTGGACACAACCACCATGCAATGAAAAAAAATCCATTCACTCTCTTTTTTACACTCTCAATCAAGCCATTTGGATTTTTTGAGCACTAGGATGTCATAATGCTCATGCTCCGCCCACGAGTGCTGACGGACTGTCCCATATTAGCATATTTCTACCCTCAGCCATTCAACATGCCCCTTGGAAGAGAGGGGTGGGGGGAGAGTTGCTCATTATCATTTAAAGAGACATGCACTGAAACGGGTCGCTGTGAACAAGAGGTAAAAGGGTGTTTTACACAACCATTGAGGAATTAACCAAAGTATATTACAAACTTTACATGAACTCCCTAAAGAATAATACCAACTTGTGGAAAATGGGCATCCGATGACCCCTTTAAAGAAATTAAATAAATATTTTTTTTAATAGTTGTTTTAATTACACCATAATATTATGATTTAAAACTGCAGAAACTGAATACTTTTTGTAAAATCATCAGTTGAAAACAGTTATGAGTGATGACATCTATGCATGATGTAAATAATCAGATGTGATGCATCGTTTGATCCACAGCTTTAACTCCATGATTTATTCAATTATTTATTTGAAATAGAAGGAAAATATTACTTGTATAATTTCTTGAATAATTTGTTGAATGCTGTGCAAAATATACAGATCCTTCATAGACTTATTAGAAAGATCAAATGCTTGTCTGATAATTTGGCAGATGGTGAGGCATTTGTGGTTCTTGGATTAAGAGTTGAGTCACTGACTATCTTTTATCTTTCTTGTTCCTGCTGTCTCTTACAGAAGCTCCAGTTTCCTCCAGCCCAACACCTCTCAGCTCCTCTGACCTACACTGGCTTTATGCTTTAATTCCAGCCTTCGTCATCATCATCATCATCATCATCATCATCATCATCATCATCTGTATCAGCTGCTTCTGTAGATGGAGGAGGGCAAGTATTACTTACATTTATTCTTTTATCAGTGGATATGAGCATTACTGCGGTTCTAATAATCTGAGTCTATGTTCACCAAAATCTTTCGGCTTGAAGTTGCTTCTAACATGGAAATTTAGGAGCATTTCTTAAAAATGAAGGTGTTTCGCTCCTAATTTTAGATCTCATACATTTTTCATCTACGAGTAATTCAAACACTAAACTAAACACTAAACACTTTTAAACACTTTTTAACACTAAAAGTAGCAGCTGAACCCAGAACAGTTTAGATGTCGCCCTCAGGACTTCTGTATCACTAAGACTGACTCAAACTATCAGATCTCTTTAAACAGAGTCTAAAAAGAGTTTGAGTCAGTCTCTGTTCTGTACAGACTTTTAATAGTGGAGTATATGTTCATTTTGATTGATTGTCTTCAAAAAAATATTTGTAAGGGAAAAAAGCAAGTGTCACTTTTACCAAAAAACTTAATTAATTCACGTTTTGTGGTTACAACATGCAGTTGTAACTTAACTTTAATGTGCTATTTCTATTTATGTTAAACCAGGATATAACTTAGTGATATTAAATCATATTTTTGAAAACAAGTAGTTTATTCAGAAGTCACTCTTTTGTGCCAATCATCCGTTATTTCCTCCACTGAATCAATCCACTCTTCTTTAAACACATGATGATGTTTTATCTCACATGTCTTTGTCTCCTGTATTGATCTGTTTGACTCCAGTGTTGCAAACTATTTTAAATGGAAAGTAGTTAAAGCTTAAAGTCTCTAAATCAGCAACACTGTTTGTTTCACAATCACATCATTCTCTTTCTGTGAAACCTGTAAACCTCATTCAACTGCACTGACTTTACAGCGACACTGACTCTATAGCGACACTAACAACTCTATACGCGACACTAACAACTCTATACGCGACACTGACTATAGCAACGCTGACGACCTTGACTCTATAGCGACACTTGCAGCATTTCCATTACCCTTCAAATTGCGCAAATTGAAAAAACGCCCAAATGAAAACGCATCAATTTCGCAAAAACTCTCATTTCTCATTTACTGGATTACAGTTGATTGGCTTCCCCACACATTTGCGTCCGTCTTTTGCGCGTCATTTTATTTGTTCTCTGCAACCGAGACATAAAAAGTATTGTGTATCTTAGATGAACATTGCTGAAATGTAGTGGCATCAATTCACAAAAAGCCAAAGTATGGCAGACTCTGCAGGTCGGGGAACGGATCCGGACCATCGCACTTTCAAGTCTACTTCACATCACACTTCAAAACTCAAAAGCCTAAAGTTTCGGGATGTGGGAAAACTAACACTTGACAACTTGTAATTACCACTATAGCCAACAGAAATAGTGAATAACAAACACTATGATACCATTAAAAAATATATATTTTTGTACTGATGTAGGAAAAGTCACAATGAAAAAAATCGTTTTTTCTGCACAATGAATCTTTTATTTACATTGTGTCTCCGCTTTGTTTATTATAATGAGAGGATTTGTGCGCGTGCAGAACTTGGTAAACTTGCGCTAAATTAATAAACTCATTCAGCCTCCTGAGAGAGACTGAGCGGATTCTCACTACCAGCAACTTAAACGCCTCTGATTGGTCATTAGTTTCAACTTAAACGCCTCTGATTGGTCATTAGTTTCAACTTAAACGCCTCTGATTGGTCATTAGTTTCAACTTAAACGCCTCTGATTGGTCATTAGTTTCAACAGAAATGCCTGTGATTGGCTGTAGTACTTAACACAGGACACAAATATAACATCCAGTTCACTTTAATTTACTTTTGTTTTATTTAACAATACAAATTGTTAAACGTAGTAATATAAAGCTGCAATAAAAATATTACTTGCATTGATCTGCAGCTGCCACACATTGCCATACCCTGCTGAAATGTGTAAGTTAAGCTTTGACTTCAGCACATTTTTATTTGATTTGGTTTACATGACATCTTGTAAGCTCTATTCGGACGGGATTAGCTTCACAAGGGTAGATGGAGTGTAATTTTACCACAGGACGTCTGTAATATTAATGGCCAGTTCTCACAGGATCAGAGATCTCAGTAAAACTAGCAGAAGTGAGAGAGTAACTCGATTTACACACCGCCGTCACTCCTGTCGTCATGTGTGTGTTACGCTGCTTCCTGATGTCACGTGCGCAAACACATATAACCTATATTTATATATATAAAACAGTTATGTCCGGTGGAACGATGTATTAATGAACTTCAGATTGGATTGTGTTGGTAATAGGCTCTTATCTAACGCTAAAAGGTGTTTCGTGCCTCTAACAAGTGCTGTCGATCTTCTCTCTGATCTGATGGTGTGTGTGAAACACTTGAGTTTTGCCACAGACTCGTTCCAGCGTCTAGAAAAAATACTTGAAAAAACGCGGAAAACTACTTTTAAACACATTTATATCATGTATTATGAGTAATATTTACGTACATATTTACAGCGGGTCTATTCGCACAGGATTAGTATTACCTGAACCTTTTTACAGAAGGTAAAAGTCTGCGTAATCTTTACTGACATTGTCCGTCATGATCACTGAGATGCACATTCGGACGGGACTAAAATCACAGAGAAGCTCTGGTCATTATTACTTTACCCCTCCTCTACATGTTAAACTAGTCCTGTCCAAATAGGGCTTCATTTGTGTTTTTCACTAAGATTTCTGTTGTTTTCTTTACAGATCCTGTGTTTTAAAAGAAAGAATGAATTGGAAAACGGTTCAAGTGATTGTGTGTCCATCAACATGAATGTCTCACGGATCCCTGTGTGCCTCAACACTGAATAAATGAATCAGTAGACTTTAACCCCTTAAAACCCCATCCCCACCCCCCTGAACTTGAATGTAGCCAATTTGATTAACTCCTACATAGTGCTGAGTTATCTGCTGATAAATATAATTCGTTTTTTTCATAATTTATAAAATACTTTTTTTGTACTGCAATGTGTCAAAAACATCATACAGCTCACGAAACATTCACACATCGTTGAAAATGGCACATTTTTTACAGCATATTATTACAATTAAAATGAGCCCAAAATTAACAATCTATTGCATTGATCACAACATATTCCTCATGGGGGAACAATTTTAAAAATGCCCATGAGGGGCGTCAAGGACTGAACAAAAAGGCTATCTTTGTTCCAAATACTGTAACTTTTGATAACTTTATGCAATCACCACAAAATTGCTCCAGATGCAGCTCACATGTAGAGGGACTTCACCAAAAAAAGAATTGTCCTCTTTCCTTATTTCCTTCCAGAGTTATTCCATGTCAAATAAGAAAGATATGCAAAATCAAAAAATCTATATTAATATATATTTTGTCTTTTTATCAGCATTTTCTTGGCATGAGAATGTCCTGATGTAATTTTATATTTTCTAAAAATGTAAAAAGTGTTCTATCAAACGATACCTACCTTTTGACTATAGTTGTGTGTGTCACTCAGAAAACAATAATTCTAAAAATGCCTTCAGGGCTTAATTGATTAATCAGCTTTACATGTAAAATTTTGAGTTACACCTATTCCAACTAATAGATAAAACAAAGAAATCACTTCAGCTTTTAAAAATGCAAGCTTTAATCTATGCAAACCAAATTATCACTTTACTGTAATGTTTTTGAAATTTTGCATTATAATAATATAACTCTAGCTCCAGGGCCCAGTTTTTAAAAAAATGTAATCTGGATTAAATTGATCCGGATTTGGAAATCCCATGTTTTGCTATCCAGGATCACCTGATCCATTTTACTTTTATGCCAGTTTTTTAAAGGAACCTTGGATTGGATCACTGTGATCCAAATACCAAATTTCAGGATTACCAAATCCTGTTTACTAGAGCTTTGAAAATAAATATATTTGAAAATAAATAAAAGAAAATAAATATATTTGTCCACTTGTGTTTCCACAGCTTTGACTGTTTTCTCCTCTGACTGGTTAAATAAGTCAACTTCACTTCACTCTGCCAGAGTAATATATCATAAGTGTTAAATAACACACATTCATTTACACTGTGTACAGTTTAAGATGACTGCATTTATTGATACAAAAATGTAATCTGTTGTTTGAATCTAAAAGTACATGCCCAAAGAACATATATATTTTTTTTACCTGTGTGAAAAATGAAAACATACTGTATTTTCTCTTTTAACTTTAATAATCAGTAGATTAGAACACAATTTATCAGTTATCTTTATCCTTTCTTTTTTTTAACAATTTTTTTGTTTTTGAAGTGTTACTTTTGTTAGTCTTTTAAAGGGGGGGTAAATACTTTATTTATTAAAATTAAACTGCATGTTTCCATTGATTGTGAAGTTAGACATTATTGAAAATTGCAGATCAAGCGCATGGGGCTAAATGCTTTTTCTTGTTATGAATTGTATCTTATTTTCCGTTATTCCAGTTGACTACGCGAAGTGATATGGAACTGTAATGCGGTCAAGACCTGCCTGGAACTACTTTAGCTGTGCGTTTCCCTGAAAATAATGCACACCTTAGAACGTTCGTCAACCAATCATTCAAGCATTCAACGGCCCTGTAGTATAAACGAAGTTAAGCTTATATCTAACTGTTATTTATGCACACTAGTTTACATGTAGTCTATATTGTGTTTTGTGTCGTATCGTATGTCTATGAATGAATGAGGCATTTATATAGCGCTTTCATATGTAGACTACTACTTTACACCCAAAGCACTACAATCATATTATCAGGGAATCTCTCCTCAACCACCACCAGTGGGCAGCACTTGGATAATGCGCCAGTGCGCTCACACACCAGCTATAGTGGAGAGGAGATGAGTCACTGACTATTGCAAACGTTAAGACATCAAGCGCTGTTTATGACGATGACAGTAAATGACAAATGTTCCCACTTACAAAAATCGCTGCTGTTGCACGCTTAAATTATCAACACATCAGATAGCGTATTTTAAGTGTGTATTTCACATTTATGATATATCACTCTAGCAGAGTGAAGTTGATTAGTGCGTTATTTAACCAGTCAGATGAGAAAGCACCACTGGGAAAATACAAGTGGGACACACACACACACACACACATATATATATATATTTTTTTTTTTAATGACAAGAAATCAATTACACATTTATGCAAATATTTCACACTGACGAATGTTTTGCCCATTTACACACAAACACAGAAATCTTACTGTGCACTTGCAAAAATTGACTGAATCTCCCTTCCTACAGTATCATCCACAGACAGTAAGAGTCATCCTTTCACTGGTTTATTAATGTTGCATAAGTGGAACGCACTTAATAAATAGATCTGCATTCTGTTTGACTAAAATGCTAAGGAAATGAATAGGATGTATTAAGGTTTTTAGTCTAAATTGATCTTAATACGTTAATTCGTTAATTAATGAATTCTGTAATGTTACAGTCTAACAGAGACTTAACTTCCCAGCAAGCAATTTTGCATCTAAAAGACGGCTAACAGCCGTCAAAACACAGCCCAGACGTCTAGGCTAAAACAAGGCTAAATTTGGGCTGTCAGTGAAAATCTAATAGACGTCTAACCATAGCCCAAGAATAGACATGTCATCAATTACACTACATATACATGTAATAGACAACAAAATGATGGCTAAAGGATTCTTTTCACTCAAATATAACAGGTTCTCATAAATTAGACAATAATCATATTTCCATAAGAGTGCTACATTTGATCATTCAGTCAATGTAAAGACTAAGGAGCGGGAGTTTTCGAAACTTCACAATATTTGGTATCTCTGGAAAGCTCTGAATTTGCTCTTTAGGACATCCAGACTGTTAAAGCTGTGAGATGAATGTTCTCAGAGAAATTCACTCAAATATAACATCCTCTACAGATAAGGAAACACTCCAGGAGAGAAACAGAGAAAGAGATGGAAACACACTTCATCTCTAACCACAAGCCAGTTTTTCTTCAAGAAAGTGCTGTCAGGCGATGCCGGTGTAAAGAGACGTGCACTTTCTGTGTGAGAATCTCTCATGATAACCAAATTCAGACCAATTATTTTCCCTTTATAAAGACTGCAATATATGCATATCTGAACATAATCATAATGTGTGGATCTGACTGAAGATCAGAGGGTTGTTCCATAAAACAAGATTAGAATACAAGCCAGGCTTATTTTGGTTAGTCAGACTTATTGTCTGTGGATTCTGTTTCATAAAGCAAACTTAAAATAGTTCAAACTCAGTTACCCTGGCAACTTATGCTGGGAAACTAGCCTGGTCCAGGGCAGGCTAACTGTCAAGCTAAGCCTCAGTTGTTACACAGATCCTCTAACACTGACCGACAAGAACACAATGATATTACCACTGACACTCTCTCATACCATTATTGGACTTTATTAACCACTATTAGTCCAAAAATTAATACACAGTATACAGAAAATCAACTTAAATAAGGCTACAATGATAAATTAGACAATATAGACATTATATATATTTATATATATATATATATATATATATATATAATGTTATAAATTTAACATTCACATATTTATATCAAACTCTTATAATGACACATAATTCCTAATAGTTATTCAAGTAATATCATTTAAATATCAAATATTCAGTATTAAATAAGTCAATAAATAAAATAACAAATAACTAGAAATAAAAGGGAGGGTTATATAAAAATGTAGTTAATGTAGGCTAATATATATTCCTTTAGTTTTATGGAATATAAGAGTTGCACATATCTTTTCAAAATGTATACATTTGCTCTTAATTTCATGTTATCCTCTCCATAATGTACTTTAGAAACTAAATTTAACCACTCATTTAAAACTGGGATCTTGCTTTCTCCAAAAAATTATTGCATTAAAAGCTGTAATTCTCAGCATTCTAATAAATAAGTATACATCATCTTTATTAAGTAGCATAGGTCCTATACCCAAAACTATATTTTGTATCTATATATTTAGTTTCTTTAAAAAAAATCTTCCCTGAATTAGGCTACTTCTGTTCATCTTTTCATTTTTTTTTATTAGAAGTATAAAATATATAAGTGTAATGAGCTCACTGCAACTTATCCAACATCCTAAAGATAAATTATTATAATTAGAAGATATTTCTGGTGTTTCATGTTGGACTGGGTCATGAAGGTTAAAGTGTTCAAGTGTTTTAAGAAGACCTGAGAAGATGTTTTTCACAACTGTTCATGGCGACGGCTACACAATCATGTTTTCCAATTCTTTCTGTTGAGACGCTGGATCTGTGAAGAAAACAGCAGAAAACTGTCCTTGGTGAGGAACAACATTTCAAAGAGAAATATCCTAATAATGGAAAGTCATGTGATGCATCAAACAGTGAAGAGCTTCATACCTGGAGACAGCTGGAGTTTCTCTGGCTCCGCCATCATCTGATGCTGACTGTTTCTGACAGCCTACACACACACACACACACACACACACACACACACACACACACACACACACACACACACACACACACACACACACACACACACACACACACACACACACACACACACACACACACACACACACACACACACACACACACACACACACACACACACACACACACACACACACACACGACGTCACGTAAACCAAATAAAAAGGTGTGATTTACACACTTGCTATGACTGTAGAAAGACAAACATAAATAGTGATGAAAGCCAGAATATTAAATGTCACAGATGTATATTTACTGAGTAATCCACTGTTTTGTCGAGGGGGTCAAAATGACAATTTCTCACCTGAGATTATAAGCCAATTTACAGGAGGTTAAAATTATGCCGACAGTGACAGCTCAGAAATGGAAGAAGTATAAAAGATATCTTTTTCCTCAGTGTCCTGTCTTTATGATTCACTGTTTGCTGCTTACATCAGAACAGAGCGAAACAACCGATCCGTAGTGCATTTCCTCTCTTGTGGCGTACAAAAAACTACAGATCAGATCAAACAGATCAAATGTATGCCTAGTCTGATTTTTACTTAAAAAAGGGGGATACCTGGCTATTAACAGGGGTTCTTTATTAATAAACATATTTATAATTTGGTATGACAAGATTTACATCAATGTTGTGATAAGGGAAAGTTGCAACAGCCACAATCTGGAGTTTGGGAATGTTTCCTGATAAAATAAATAACACTTCACTTTAGGATTTAATAAAGAATCTTCTAAATTATTTAAAAACTGTGTAAATGTCTAATTATCTAATTAATATTAATAATACTCATATTCTTTTGCCAGGTATGTCTTCTCCATATACACATTTGTAAATAAATCTAACTTTTAGCTGTGACCAATTTAACCAGTTGTAATTCAATTTGACTATTTTAGTTGTTGTGGTAAGCTTGTAGAGTTGAACTTGTGAAAGTGCTGCAGGGTTTCTGATTTCACAATGTTTCCGGCCATAAAGAGCATTGTGTGTTTCGTGTGAAAAGATGAAGGTTTACATGCATTAATTCATGCATGTCAAAAACAAACATTTATCATTGTGTTTTAATAATGTCTGGGTGAAGTTATGCAGGCTACCAAATGAGAAAGCACTAGGGAATGACAAAAAAAATAAAATAATAATAATAATAATTCACTGAAACTTTATTATGCCACCACAGATCCATTCATACAAATTATCAAATGAAATTTTAAAAGACCAAAGCAAACTGGAAGTCTAATTAAAACAAACAAACTCAATGGCTGTTGGCTCGAGGCCAATGACAAATGAGTGGCTGTATTTAGTGTTTAACACAAAATAGGTTTAGAAATTCTACACAGATTTTTTTTAAATGCTCTGGTATTGAACCGGTATCGGTTTTAACCCTGAATTTATGGTATTGGATCAGATTGTTCTGAATTTTTTTTTTAATCGGTGCATTCCTATTAAACCGTTACATACATTTGGTTCTTGACCATTGAAATTGGGTAAAATTCAACAGTTTGGACATGTAGTCGCATTGGGGTCCCAGTATCTCTGGGACTGAATTATATAGGGCCTTCAAAAATAAGAGTTCAAAAGGAAAGTTTATTAAGAATGAGAATCTAAAAGGATCTTAAGATATCTTGATTACTTTTAGAGTTACAGGAATGCAAACTCTAGAAAAATAATATTTTTGGCACAGGTATATTCTACGCAGTTGAGCTGATAGAAAAAATTATAGATACATTTGTAGTTTTAACTTTATTTGTTCTTTAGATATTCCTCTTTAAAAGAAAAAAGTATCAGCTGTATATGCAAAGTGAACCACATTGGGTTTTCGACCACTGAAATGTGTGCAATTGACCAGTTTACTCAAAGCCGCATTAAGATCTCAAAATCTGTTGGACTGAACCATCGAGGGCCTTTAAAATGAAGATACCAAAAGGAAAGTTTGTTAAGAACTGGAATCTAAAAGGATATTAAGAAATCTTTATTACTTCTTGAGTAAAACTGTTAAACTGTTATGAAGATCTGTCTCAGGTGATCAGATCGTCTCAGTCAGTTTTAGTGATACAGAAGTCCTGAGGGCGACATCTAAACTGTTCTGGGTTCAGCTGCTACTTTTAGTGTTCAAATGTTTGACAGGGTTTCTGCAGGGATCTTCAATTTAAATTTAATGCCTTTTCAATGCCATTTTTTTCATTTTTAATGCCATACACAACCCATGACTAACCATGGATATTATATATATATATATATATATATATATATATATATATATATTAACTTGATTAATCACACATTTTTTCCACAATTAAAAACACTTACATTTGTTTAGGTTTATATATAGTTATATATTTTATAATGTAATCATTTCACAGTTAATCTACAAATGAATGTAGAGACATAAAGACCAGTTTTACTGATACTAATACAGCTATTGATATCTGGATAAAAATGATTTCTCCCCCCTAATTTTAAACATTAATTATAGCCATCCAACATTACAGTGTAATTGAAAGCTATATCAATTTTTTAACATTGGGCTTAAAAAAAATATGACAACTTTTAATTTAAGTGAACTTAAACAATCCTCACATAAACCTATAATAAATGTCATATTTACCTTTGGCCTTCCTGTCTAACATACAAAAAATGATTGAATGAAGTTATCAAACAGTCTGCACAGCATACATTATAGATTAAATATAGACTAATGCTTATTAAAGCTACAAGAGTTCTTTAGTCAATAGCAGTGAGTAATTTTCTCTGGTGCCTTTGTTCTGTGATTAACTTTACTGACAGTAAGCTTTATTGGCTGCTGTCCCTTTAAGAGCAGCTGCTGACAGAAACACGGATCTAACACTCATTCTCTCACAACTCTTTGCGTTCATTAAAGACTTTATTTCACTAATTTAAGACTGCTCTTATTTTATGAGGATACTCACAAAACAGACATTTTGGCAAAATTGTGTTTTATTGTTCGTTCAAGCGCGAAAGAGGACCGTTTTCTGGTGCGCACGATCTGGCGCGCGTCTTTCTCTGTGTGTGTGTGTGTGTGTCAGTGGCGTAGCCACGGGTGTGCCAGGGTGTGCCGGTGCCACCCACAGTGGCAGCTGGCACACCTAAAAATGAATGCAGAATTATTTTTTATAGTCTCAATAAAAAATGTTTTACTAAACTTGGGCTATTGTTGTTTATTTAGAATATACTTTTTTTAAATCAACCCTTTCACGCGTAAGTTAAAAATATTTTAACTCCCTTGTTTCCATGGCGTGATGTCACGTGACACACCGCAGCCACAATAACTAACAGACGCAGCATTACCATGTCAACTATCTGATATTCCGATTCTTCGTTTAAAAAACTTTATAAATTATCTTGATCTATAACGAGATGAGCGCTGCAGTTCAGAGAGTCCTGTCAGCCGGATTTACAGCACCTGAATTCCACAGTTTCTCCCGAAATACATGAAAGTAAGTGGCTTGCCGCTTCCATAGACATCAATGTGTATTTTACAAACTGCAAATGTATCGTTTTACTAGTAGCCTACTTATGTGTATTTAAATGTCTGAAACATAAAATAAACATTATGTGGTTGAAAACACTGCATATTAGCTGTGATACTGTATGACAAGCGCTGAGCGCGTCCGTCTCTGGCTCAGGGCCAGCCAACGCGCGAAAGCAGTTTGGATAAGGGGTGCGTTTCACCAAAAGCATCGTTGGCCAACTATGGTCGCAAGTTCATCGCAATGTCCATTGAACTCTATTGGTAACGACGGAACTTGTGACCATAGTTGGCCAACGATGCTTTCGGGAAACGCACCCCAGGTTTGAATCTGGCAGTTCTGTGACGTCACTGAACATTCTAAATCATACTCAGCGGCAAATAATAATCCAATATGGTGCCATAACGCTGGTGTCCGGGATATGTGACGTGTGTGTGTTTTTTTTAAAGGACAAGTGAAATAGAATTGTACTTGCCCAACCGGACCCCTGATTAAAACAATTTTCAATATCAAAAAAATTAAATAATAAATAATGTAGCCTACTCAGTTACTAACGTAACCTCAGTTCCCTGAGAGTAGGGAAAGAGTATAGAGAGTAAATATTAGGGAAAGAAATGCCCTTTATAAAGCTAAAAAAAAATATTCTGATCAAAATTAAATTGTCAATGTTTCCTTACATCACTGTTGGAAAACACTCTTATCAGATTCTGAAGAACTTTTATTTTAAATAAATCTTAATTTTAAATCAGCCTACTTCAGTGTGATATTTTATCATATTATCATGCTTAACCCTGAGAATTTGAATAATTGAAATGTGATGATCAGATGCAGATATCTAAATCAGAGAATATCATATAGTTTCGGGAGGTTGGCGGGTGGATTATTTATTTTTAACAGCAGATTCGGGAGACTCAAAGTGCACCAGATTATTGAATTTATCTTTAAAATGTACAAAATTTTCATTTTGACCACCCAAGAGGTAACAAGCTGAAACCAACAAAAAAAAAACCGCACACACACACCCCCAAGAGCTTTGACAAAATTCGAACACAGTAAACAACAGATTTTTTTCAGCCACTATGTTATGACTGAGTTATTGGCGATCCTGATGTATAGTTAGCCTATATTTGATATAGTTTTATGGTTGTGTGGGGCATGGTTATGTGGTTATGGTTAATACTGTTGCACAGTAATCTGACAATAAATGTGGCACACCCAGATTTTCAGATGCACACCCAGAGTCTATTTTCTGGCTACGCTACTGGTGTGTGTATGTGTGTGTCACATAGACAGCATTCACAGGCAGCGAGTTTAAAAACAGCGTTAAACTGGACAAAAATAATCTCATGCGTTAACGCGTTAAAAAAACGCAAAGTGAGCTTCAACAGCGGATGTCAAGCTGATGAGAGAAAGTTACTACACATAGATAACTGCTGTCTGCCTTTTACCGTCGATCTGTGGCTGTCAGACTGCATGAGATTTTACGGCGTTGATTCCCATTGTAGCTACACAATTTAATACCTTTTTACAAACGCTGCAAAATCATTCTTTAATTTGACCACCAACCATGTTCTAAATTGTTTGTCTTCCATGCACTTTCCCAGTTTTCTGGTCTAGTTTTATTCCTGTTGTTCCTGCTGTCCAAAATTACTCGCTCCACCTCCGCAACTTTGCTCCGGCCGGAGGCAATCACCAAACTGTTTCCACGTGTTTTTAATCACACTAACATATTTTGCGACAGCAAATACAAATTATTAATTATGAAGACTATATTCAAATAAATTGATAATATAACATTTTCTTCAAAACCACAACAAAATTTAATGCCTGTAGGATTACAATTTAATGCTTCTTAATGCCATTTAAGGCCTTAAATATCGCAAAATCCATTTAAGGACTTTCAATGCTTTTTAATGCCCCGCGGAAACCCTGTTTGAATTACTCGTAGATGAAAAATGTATGAGATCTAAAATTAGGAGCAAAACGCCTTCATTTTTAAGAGCTGCTCCTAAATTTCCATGTTAATAGAAACTTTTAGCCGAAACATTTTGGTGAATACAGACTCAGATTATTAGAACCGCAGTAATGCTCATATCCACTGATAAAAGAATACATGTAAGTAATACTTGCCTTCCTCCTTCTACAGAAGCAGCTGATACAGATGATGATGATGATGATGATGAAGACTGGAATTACAGCATAAAGCCAGTGTAGGTCAGAGGAGCTGAGAGGTGTTGGGCTGGAGGAGGAGTGTGGAGGAGCTGGACTGGAGGAAACTGGAGCTTCTGGAAGAGACAACAGGAACAGAAACGAATAAGAGAATCATAAACAGTAAAACCAAAGTACCACACATTTCTCACAATCTCAAGTCAAGCTTTTACTCTTTCTTTGAATAGATTAAAGATCTGTGTGTTTGCAGAAATAATGCAATTTTCTTCTTTTACAAATCATTAAATCATCTAATTATATAGATCACCTGAATGTTATCACTTATAATTGTTTTCAACAGGATTTTTCCAAAAGCATTTGCTTGTTACTGTGTATAATTATGACCATGCACACACAGTAGCGGTCAAAAGTTTAGAAACATTACTATTTTTATGTTTTTAGAAAAAGTCTCTTATGCTCATTTATTTAATCAAAAATACAGAAAAAAACATTAATATTGTGAAATATTATTACAATTTAAAATAATGAATTTCTATTTTAAAATCTAATCTAGGGCTATTTCTCTGATGCAAAGCTGAATTTTCCTCAGTCATTACTGGCTGGACGGTGTTTGTTAATATTAATTTTAAAAAGTTTCATATTAAAAAGTTAGCCATATTAATTAATTTTTCTTTAACTTCTATTTGTAAATGTTATATTCAAATGTTCCATTTGGATATTAGGATGTGTTTTCTTGCAGCCACTGACACATTATCTTCCTCTAAACACTCACTTGATTTATCAGCAAATGATTTCAGGATGTTCTATTGCAGATTTACATCATTGTAATATGTAAAATGTTGTATATTTATTTTACTGTGACTAGTCTTGCTTTCAAGAGACCAGAAATCAAAACAAACAGTCAATGATCCAGTTTCAGTCTTTGTGCATGTGGGAAGAACTGTGTGACTGTGAACCTTCCCTCCAGCCAACACCTGAGCTGGAGTTGAGGAAGGTTTCAACTATTGGTTTAACCATATATAGGCCTACCCATATAAGATTCACACATATAATCTATTCTGTAACCAATTACCCAAGAGTGAAGTCTACTGGACACACACCTACATGACCTTTGTGTGACCTGTGGTAATCATCCGTTGTGCGTTTCCTCTCTTGTTGTGGCGTACAAAAACACAGAAAAGTTCAACTGTGTGCCTAGTCTGATTTTTACTTAAAAAAAAGGGGGGGACACCTGGCTATTAACAGGGGTTCTTTATAAATACATACATTTATCATTTTGTTATGACAATGTTTACGTCAAGTGCAAAAAAAAAAAAAAACCTAGACACTCGTATCAATATACATATATTTTTTTATTAATGTATTTTACAACAATGTGTGTAACATATCAGATTTAGTTCTTAAACTTGTTTACTTTTATTTCCCACTAAATAATGTTTTTCACTAAATGTTTAGATTTTATACAATTACGGTGTGAATTTAGAGTTACCTTTGCAGCTGAATTATCGATTAATCTTGTTTATAATAGGATTTTTGTCAGATTATTATAAGTTTTTTCCATTTGTTGTTTTTCTCTATAATGAAGTTGTCTATTTAGTAGATTGTGTTTCAAAAGAGGTTTAGAAATTCTACATCGATTTTTTTTTTTTTTTTTTTTATGCACTGGTATTGTATCGGTATCAGTCCAAACCGGATCAGATTGGTTCTGAAAAAATTGTATCGTGCATTCCTATTAAAAAGTTACACACATTTGGTTCTTGACCATTGAAATTGGGTAAAATGTAACAATTTGGACATGGAGTCACATTGGGGTCATAAACCGTGCAAGATACCTCAGACAGTGCATTAATAGAAGATGATGGTAACGGTCAACAGAAAGTTTCTCCCCATGCTCACTCTGCAGCCATGATCCAACACTCTCCACGGGTGAGCACTGAGCACACACACTAATACAGACACCACACCCCCGGTGCCAACCACATTAACCGAAGACATCACGAGTGTACATGCACAACAGTATACGAAAAGAGGAAATATCATAGAAGACAAGACAAACCCAATGTATGGCTCCTACAATCCTGAAAAACTATCACAGGTTCTAAAAAAATATATTAAGCAGCACAACTGTTTTCAATACTGATTTCTGAAGGATCATGTGACCCTGAAGACTGGAGTAACGATGCTGAAAATTCAGCTTTGAACACAGGAATAAATTACATTTTAATATATATATATATATATATATATATATATATATATATATATATATATATATATATATATATATATATATATATTAAAATACAAAACCATTATTTTAAATTGTAATAATATTTCATAATATTACCGTTTTTTCTGTATTTGTGATCAAATAAATACAGGCTTTATGAGCATAAGAGAAATTGTAATGTTTACAAACTTTTTATATTCTTCTAGTAGCTACACTACCCAGCAAACATTGGTCCGACGGCAACGTCGTGTCCCTGGCCAAAAATAGTCGCGGTAGGACGGCATAAATCGGTAAAAATATGTAACAAAGAACATTTCCTAAAAATGCATTCAGATACATTTGTACATGTCTACAGTTCTCTGGGGTTGCATGTATAATTGTTATTTTGACTTTTAGCTACGTGTAGTTCAATATATAGTGTATCGGGTGAGAGGACGTCACCTGGCGACGTCTTTTACACGTGCATTCATGACCCTCTATGAAATCCCTGTGAAATATGCAAAAGCTGTGCTTAATCCTTGCATGGTTAATACTGCAATAATTAATTTAATTGCCCAAGTAATTTTTAAGAGGTTGTGAAGACGTCCACTGACGTCCTTTACACGTCAAGGCTGTGAATAGACGTCCACTGACGTCTTTTACACGTTTAGTCAAGCAAGACAGAAAAAAAAAACAGGAATTATCTTTATGAAATACACGATTTGTATACAAAGTAAATATATTTACTTTATCTTGTTTAAATAAATTATAATCACAAATGCCCAGTGTGGTTATGTGATTGCAAAGCACTGCATTTTAGTCGTTTTAAGTGGACGTCCAGTAGGTGACGTCCTTTACACGTGCATTTATAGTCCATCATGACCCTCTATGAAATCCTTATGAAATAATTATGAAAAATGCTTATGGAAAAGCAATTATGCTTACACCTTGGTTGATACTGCAATAATTAATTTAAGTGCCCCAAGTGGTTTTTAAGAGGTTCTGAAAAGACGTACACTGACGTGCTTTACACGTCAAAACTGTGCCACCGAGATGTTGTAGCAAATCTCGCGATATTGCTAAATCCCCAATATGATATTATCTCGCGATAAAGCGATAACGCAGCCATTTTCCCGTTTTTCTACAACCACGAGGCGAGCAGGATTTGAGGGTGCATTGTTGTGTTGGCGAATTACAAAAAGTTGACGAATTACTAAAAATCTGCTGTTGGGTAAGTACATTTTGTATTATAAATGTAACATTAGACATTCTCTGCTTCAACAGAGGAGGCTACCCGCCTTCAATGAAGTTAACGCTTGTCAATGGAGAGGGGCCAGACTCTCTGTACAAATTAAATGTACGAGAGTCTGGTAGAACCAGGCTAATTTTTTTCTGCCGGTGAGACCAAATTTTGTTATAGGTCGCGCTGGCGCGACCGCAACATTTGCCCAGCAGCGAATGGTAAAAAAAAAAAAAAAAAAAAAAAAAAAATGAAAGCGGAACGAAACTGCGCTACTCGTTTGTGCTTACGGACCGTTTATTAGTTCGGACCATTTCGGATATTTCATGAGTCAGGAGGTGTTTTGCATAACTGTTAACATAATATCCCAAAACGTTTCTGTGATTTACTGTGTTTATATTTACACTACCATAAAATTAACTATTTGTGCAGGTGAGGTTAATGCACAATGAAAATAGGCAAGTATCAGGAAGGAGACTAACTTTACCTGATTCCTCACCTATGGCCTCAGCTTTAAATACTTAAGTAATGCTTTATGGCCGTGCCTTTTTGCATAATGAATATAAATCCTGTCTGTATGCAAAGAACGAATCTTCAGTTTTTGATCATATTTGGAATGTATTGTGAGTGTATTATTGTCACTTGGAGGGCAGTTTATGTGCTCTCTATATTAAGTCAGTTAATGGCTCAGGTTTGCTCTGTTACAAAGTTGCTCTCTATAACCATACTCTAAGATTACCAATTTTGTAATCAGTGAAATTTTTAAAACGTGATTTTGTTTTGTTTTGTTGTACTTGACGAAATTACATTAAGTTGCAATTTTTCTTTCAGGGTCACATAACGAACAGCCATCTGTCAGACGTAGAATTCGGGAATCCTTCTCCAGGCCATCTGGCAGAACCAAAGAGACATTGCATTTGTTTCTTGTGTAATGTCCTTCATAATGGTGTGTTTTTTTTGTTGTTGTTTTTTTACCATATAGTTATGGTGTTTATTGATTAAGTGTCCTTTCTTACCTTAAATATTTTTCACCCATTTGTTTTTAATGTCTCCAGTTCCAAATTCTGCATTATAATCCCAGTCCCAGAGGACACCCCATTTTATGTGAGAACTTTGCGATTTGCATCTTATTTTATACACAATATACCTTAAATGCAAACATACATTTTTCTAAATAATTGTTCTTACAGTTACAAATATAGAGCCTATAATGTCTGTCATTGCTCAAGAAAAAGCTAAAGTACAGCCAGCTAATTTTATAGTAACTAATGCAGTATTACACTGTGAAGTGTATATTTGAACAGCAGTCTTGTCACTTCACAATTTAACATATGTAGACCAGGTGTAGCCAACCCTGGTCCTCCAGAGCCACTGCCCTGCTTGTTTTCCAACAATTCCTGCCCTTCCCGTTTCTGACTGACAACACACCTGATCCATTATTAGTCAGCAGGAAGTAGGGCAGGGATAGTTTGGAGACCAGCAGGAGAGTGGCTCTCGAGGACCAGGGTTGGCTACCTTGGATTTAGTCATTGTGAATGATTATTATATGGCTACAATAGTTGACTATGTACAATTGGATTACAAGAAGTCTAAATCTTTGCTACATCCACAAAGTAGTTAAAATAAAACAATATTGTTTACTATTTTTATTTAATTACCCTCTTATTTAAGTTTGTGTGTGTTTTGTTTTCATTAACAGAATTTCCAAATGTTGTCTTGCTTCTTGACCGCTGCATTCGGGAGAGAGCACAGAAGTGTCGGGTATGTGTGCTAATGGTCTTTTCCAGCCATGGGGTTGTCAAATTTCAAAATTGAATTTACATTTTACAAATCTTTACATTTTGAAATAGCTGGCACCAGACTCTCAAGGAGCGCTTACCCCATGTCAAGTGAAAGTAAGAAATATGCTATATTTCTAATTATTGTGAACAGCGTGATTTTTTTTTCGTTTTGTAAGATAAAATCAGAGATTGATTTGGTAAATATGGATGATGCTCAAAGACTGAGCTGGCTGTTCACATGTGAAACATAAATTAGCCAATTATCTTGAGAAAGCCTGGGAGAAGAGAAAAAAAGCTCTTTATCGAGATGATCTGTAGATGAGGACTTGTTTGTATATGCTGTGTGTGTGTGTGTGTGTGTGTGTGTGTATATTTGTATTCATGTATTTCTCCGAATGATTTGTATATGCGACCGGAAGATGTTTGCTAAATAAGTTTGTGGTGTCTTGTAATCCCATGTGGGATGGGCCAAATGTTTGGCATGACACAGAAATAAAATTTAACTAACTATATATGGTGTGTTTAAAACACTGGTTTATTTGGAGTTTGTTGTCAACGTTTGTTAGAAGTACAAGTATTTAACCAAGTATTGAATGATTATTGACACCATTGTTTTCGCTTGTTGTCAATTCAGTCTCCCCTAAATTGACCTTTACTTGGATTTTTTTTTTTTTTTTTTTGTGGTGAAGTAATCCTGTGTAATTTCTTTCACAGAATCATGTCAAATGCTTTAATGGCGATTTTTAATATGAGGAGTGGTGGCCAAATTCAAAAGAAGTCATTGAACGCTACACGGATGCTTTGTACGATGTAATTCAAGGTAATTTTGGCCTTATGACATTAATATTAGACAAGGAACAAGAGATTTTTTTTTAATGTAATTTTTGTTAACTTTTATCTATTAAGGGGACATTCTTTAAAAGACCACCTGTCTTTATCAGAAATGTCTTTTTCACTTACACACCTAGTGAAGGGTCTTTCTTAAAGGCTCAGTATTGAAGAGGGCAAATGCTGTTTTTTGTTTTGTTTTTGTTTTTCACTATTCGAACACATTTAATGCAAAACATCTTTTATTGGCATAAGATTATTATGCAGTAAAATAACATGGTTATTTTCTGACATTTTCACAAAAAAGTACATAATTTACCTAGAAATTAGCCTTTTTCTTTTTTTTTTTAACCATATTCTCTTTCCTCAGATGCTGTGATGAGGTGGAGCCCAAATGCTACAGACTCAGACATTGATGCAGCAGTGGAGGAACACCTGAAGAACGCTCCAGGAACAGCTGAGGGTGGTGGATTTAAAAAATGAGCTATAAACAAAACAAAAACCATAAAGCCATAAACTTCATAGACTCTAAAAACTTTTATATATGGCTGTTTAACAGTAATACAAGACTGTTAGTAACTGAAACTTAGTACTGCCACAGCTCTGACTTCTATTCATCAATGATGGAATATTATAGAAAGACTCTAAAAATAGAATGCGTTGACTGTTCCTGTACTTTTGTTATATTCTGGTTTGATTAATGTCTGCTTAACCTTAATGTGAAACTGTTAGAGAAAATGCCATTACCACAGAATTTACCACATTGTACTATTTCTAACAACTGGAAGACATTTCTAATGTAATATTCACAATAAAATGTTTTGCTAAATTATAGCACTATTTTTTGCTTCAGTCCACAAATAATGTGTTGATGTACACGGGATTAAACCGTTTTATAGACGTTCAGGTCTGACCGGACCGATTTTGGACCTTTTTAGAACCTTTGTCAAGTTTAGATGTGAAACGTTTAGATCGCCAGGTCACGATTTAAAACAATGGGTGTATGATTATTTTATATGCAGGCTTATATGCCTACACTTATGCAGAAACACACCTTATAAACATCCAGAAGAAGACTAATTCTGACGTCCATGGACGCGCAGAAAAGACGTGGAATTCACGGCCAGACGACGTCAAAGACGTCGGTTCAACTTCCATTTTGGAACTATTTTTCAACCATGACGGGACGTCTCTGTCGGACGTCTTTTCAACGGTCATTAAACGTCCAAATGTTTGCTGGGTACAGTCTACTCTACAGGCAAAAAGACATCATAGTAACAATACTCACTGTTGACAGCAAGTGTCGCTTTCACCTCACACACGTCCTTTCCAAAGAAAGCTTGTGCTATATAGAGTCCAGATCTGGAGATGTTCACGTTGTGAATGGTTACGCGCACGCATTCTCCTCTTACTAGCACTGAAACTCCAGATGTGTCCACAACATTACACTCTTCATGAGGGACACACTTCTGTGCGATCAAAGATAGGTTTTTTGTAGTTTCTTCTTTAAAAATGATCCTCAATCTATCGGCTTTCTCCGCTTTATCCAATAGGAATGGCAGTGTAACGTTTTCTCCATGGTTTGCCTCGAACTTCGACCCATCAGCAAGTAAAGCATCGCCTGTTAAACAGAAAGAAAGTGTTTAGGGTGACAATCAATGCTTTAGAACAACGAGCGATGAACTGACATTCATTTACATTCATTTTTACATATAAACAAGCATTCGTCCGGTTAAACCCCCCAATTCTCTAACGTTACCTACCTGAAACCAATACAAAGTGAACTAACACGAAGATAGTGGGAATGAACTTCATATTTAACAAAACTGTGCGGAATCTCCTAAATTTGATCCAAAATACAGCAGGGTGTCGTGTGCTTGTAGTTGGTTTGATTCAATGGACTGCCTTGCTCGCGCTCGCTGTAGTAACACAGATTGATTGTGAAGCCAAGAACCCATTCTAAATATAAAAGGCATGCCTTTTGTTGTCAGTTGTGTGTGGGGGCGTGGCCTAAATGCGCTCTGTACTTCCGCACTCTTGCTCATTTCTGGTCACCGACTCACACAGTGAAGATGCAGATCATAAAACGCTCCTCATTCTGTCTGTCTTTTGCACATAACGCTTTGCGATCACGAGCCTTCAACATCATTTATTGGTTTATACCGTGGTTACAAATAGTCTATTCTTACTAACCGCACCTCTGGTATTTTAAATCACTGTGATCAAAAAAAGTCTGTTTTCATCTATTTTTTACAGTCTATGATTTTCATAAAGGAGCTCAAAAGCTTTCTAGTGCCCAGCCCTCACAAACATCTTCATACTGTCTCGTTAAGCACAGTTTTATCATTGATAGGATATAAATTGGTTAAAGTATTTACAAACATTTTAGTTAAATATGCAATATGTGAAAAGTAGGTTAAAAGTAGCCTAATTCCACGCAATTTGGCACATTTTGGCACAACAAAAATATATCGTTATAATATAACGTTACTCCAACTATTCTATCTTGTGTGATTATGAATTATAATTATAAACACAATTACAAATATCAAGATATCAAATATTTTTTTTTCTATTTTTTATTACAGGCTACATGTAAGGGTTAGGTTAGGTCTTTATTGTGTACATGCTAAAACAACATTCAATACTGTCGAATGTTAAAATCATTTACTTACTTGCGACACTGAATAATGTTGCCAAAGAGAAAAGAACGATAGTCGAACAGGCTGAATCATGGCGGCAGAAAATCCTCAAGTTCCTCCTTGGTGATTCCAGAGATCCGTAGACGGGCTCTGGTGATTCTGTAACATAAAGAACCTGATTGGTGCACTTTTGAGTGACTCACTGTACAGCCAATCGGTGGACACCATTCTGGAGGCTTTCGGTTTCACTGGGCGGTGCCAAACCGACCCGTGTATCTTTCCAGCATTCGTTTTTTTATTATTATTATTATTTAATACCATATTGAAACCAGGGAAAAAAAAATAGAAAATTGTGCATTTTTGTTTCTCATTTTGTTAAATAAAACGGGGGAAAAACACACATCAATAATTCAGATGGATTTTTCGTTTTAGAGGCATAGATAGATAAATAAATAGAACAGACTATTCGGGTCCGTGGACCAATTCGATAGCCCCTTTCCGCTAAAGGCCTATCAGCGGAAAGGGGCGATAGAATATGCTGTTCTATTTGTTCCATTATCTGCCTCTGAAAAAAACGATTCCCTGTTTTAGCGCATACTGCCATCTAGTGGTAGCAGGTTTTCTCAGACAGCTGTGTGTGTGTGTGTGTGTGTGTGGGGGTGGTGCAAAGCTAAACCGGTGAATTGAAAGCCTCAAAATCCAAATGAATCCAGGAATCCAGAAACGAGTCAATGAATGCACGCGTGTCACATGATCCACACATCCACACATGCACATCTTTGTTGCATGCGTAAATTAAGATATACTTATACAAAAGAAAACATTTGTATTCACAAAAATGTCTTTGTATTTGTACAAATTGCTACACATTCATTCAATTTTGAATTTTGTAAACGCAAGTTGAAAGGCCGAAAACATATCTGCAACATTTATCAAGTTCATGGCTAATTGTGCTTGCACATGTCCGCTAGAGGGAGCCATAGTACACTTTGAGAATCAGTGCCCCCATTTTATCAGTTGAATTTATTGAAAATAGTATTGTTGTTTTGTTGTGGTAATAATTAAAAAGTAGCATATGCGAGTAGCTTTGGTTCATCGAAACAGTCACAAAATCAAGATTCCACCAACCAGTAGTAAATCTCCTTTCACTCAGCTCTGATTATTTATTATAAACACAACATGACAATATGGTTTTCAACTTTCTTGCTGCTGTTTTTTAAACGCAGGCTTCACGATTAATAACGGTATGTGTAAATAATAATAATAAAAAAAAACAATAGGGTTGTTTAACAGTTCACGTTTTAAAGTTCTAATATTTCATAGGTCAAAATAGTTCTATGTTTTGCACAAAAACATTAAACTTCGCTCTATATTTATGTTTTTATGTTTTACAATAATGTAATGAACATTTGAATAAATACGTTATAAAAATGCTTTGATTACTTACTTGTATTGGAGCTCGACATACTCGAAAATGGTTCTCTTCTAACTCTGAGACTGCACGGTAGAATCTGAAAAGCAAAATGGGTGGAGCTATGGCACTGGTGGAACTCAGTGTGACAGTGTGAAAAAGGGACGTACTTGGGGTGCTTCTCAATTCTTATTTGTGCACCTTCCTCCAGTAGCACCTCATTGCAGTACATGAGATCCAGGGCGTGGAGTTGAATCCAGATCTAAGGGGTGGAGATGGGTAGGTTTAGGGGTGGGTTTAGGCAGAGAATTGGTTTAGGGATCAGGATTGGAGATGGGTAGGTTTAGGTATATGTAAAGTGGGAGGAGTTGGATCTGAATCCATCCAACTCCTCCCCCTGGATTTCGTGTTCTGCAGTGAGGACCATCTCCCTTCGTTTCCTTTCCTCGCATTTCAGCTCCACCCCCTTTAGGATACGAGGGAAGGCTGCAAGGAAAGAAAAGGAGGACGGAGGAATCCAATGAAAGCTTTTTTTTATACATTGGAATACTTGATCAGTCGAGCGTCACTTCACTGCGTAATTAGCAGCACTCAAATGATCTTCCCTTTATGTTGTTGAAGTTTGGTTATTTAAGAAATTCATAATAAATAATAATAAAGCGAGATACCCTGTTGAAATCGAAATATGTGAGATGAGTGGTTTATATAAACTGCAATAAAATTATACTTATACTTTATTATACTATAAAATTATTGTGACAGCTGTGAAGGGGGAGGAGAATTTAGACGTGCGTCACGTTTAGTCGATAAAACACTTCCGCAAAGGATGCACCTGTTTATCCTCGCTCATGACTCCTCATGAAGCCTCCTCGACTCCTCGCGGAGGAGACGAGGAGGGATATCAAGGGGATATTGAGAAGCACCCTTAGCGAGAAGGGTCTGCCTGCAGAGCCGGAGGCTGCATTTTCAGGACCCCACTTTTAGGACCGCATTTCTAGGACCCTAGGTTTTTAGTGATAACGCCACCTACCGAATTAGAGGACCAGCGAAGATGGATGACAATCAGAGTGTGAGTATCAAATGCGAATCAATTTTCATTTGTTTAACTTTAAAAACAACTGTGATGCATTTCATTGGAAAGTTATAGCCAACGTGATGGGGATTTGCTAAATAAATAGTCTTGAATGCATAGCCATCATATAAGCCTCTAATGCTGTAAAATGAATTGTTAGCACATTCATTTAACGGAACTGTTGCATAATAAGCCTGTGTTGACTTATTGACAGCACAATAAACTGTAGCATGTTCGTTCTGAAAGCTTGTTAATTACGCATTGTTTTTCCATTTTAATTCAGTTAAAATAATCTTAATGTTTTCACTGTCACGTGCTCTCAGTCAGTCTGTTTAATGTTAGCCTACTCACAATACATGTTTTGAGTACGTCTCTTCATTTTGACATGGTTTTATAAAGTTGGTTGAGACGTATGACATTTTAATAGTCAGACATAACAGAGAGGCCATCATAATAACTGACTGTTAAAATACCACGTGTTAGATTGTGTCATTTGTGTACTCTATATGAAGTGCTATCAAAGACACAGCTCAGGGTAGGCAATAGTATGACAAAAGATAAATAAATAAATTGGTTAAATACTAGGCTTAGGCCTTATTTATGTCTATTTATTTATATGAAATTAACTTAAAAATGTTTTTCAAGAAACACATAACAAATGTATAATATGTTATTTCTATTCAGATTTCTTGCATCTCTCTCTATTATTATTATTTTTCTCAGTTCAGATGTGCTTTATTGACATGAGTGTTTCTAGAACCTTTGTTCCATTTTTCCAACATTAAAATCAATTATTTCTTTTTTTTTTCAAATCTTTGAACAGTATGCAATAATAGTATTATGAACATTAATTGGTATGAAGATTGATATCATAATTTTTGTAGCCTATCATATATGTGTGTGCACTCTGTGGTAACTAAGATCTTTTAAATATGAAATTTAAAATTAGAGAGTAGAACATGTTCAACTAAATGTTCCTTATTTAATTCACTTCTCTTTCTCTCTCTTAGGAGTCAGTGATGATGGTGTTCACGTCATGAACAAATTTGTTTTTGTGTGTGTTGAAGTTCAGTTGTTATATATTATTTTGTAAAATATACACAATCTTAAATCTACCCCCAGAGTCATCCTTGTCTTCCCTCTGTACTTGAAAATGTGGTCGATCTGACTGAAAAGACTATAACATGATTCCTTGTTTATTTTATGTTTATTTTACTTGAGTTATTATATTATGCTACTTAGACCCAATAATTCCTCAACATTCCTAGGAACCAGGTTTAATTGCAATAAAGAAAGTTGAATTTGTGTTTAATAAAACTTAAAAAAAAATGTAAAACTCAAATGTAAGTAAAACTGGGTGGAAATACTGCCTTGGTGGCACTTTTTTTGGTCTTCCAAAACTAGGGTCTTGGAAATGCGTTCCTGAGACTGCGGTTCTCCGAGTCAGTAGGTGGCGCTGTCACAAAAACCTAGGGTCCTAGAAATGCGGTCCTAGAAGTGGGGTCCTGAAAATGCAGTCTCCGGCTCTGCAGGCAGATAATATTGCCCTTAGCCATAGTACCATAGACTGTATAGCATAGTACTAGCAGAGAATGTCTAATAAGGCGAGAAGTTTCACTCTCAGTACACTTCCGGCTTCTGAACTGGTTGCAGTTCCACTCTGATTCCATATGAGGGCGCTCACAGGACGAGTGCTGAATGAATGGAGGTCTATGGCGCTATACACATCAAAATCCACTTTTCTCAGGATATAATTTTTTGTCTAGTAATTTGAATGTTGTATTCGAAAGGAGATGCAAAGAAATTACACACTGCGGGGTGTTCGATTTTTTTAGAGTCACTTATTTGCTTTAAAAAGTCTTTTAAAGTGTCAATGACGTCATACACATCGTACGACCAGAGCTACTGCTTTACGGCAATCCTTCAGTCGCTTTGGTGATTTCGCGATCTCTGCACTTTCTTTTCTCTCGAGGCATCGACAACACAGCTGACACTGGTAAACACACGTGCTAGAAGAGCTTTTGTTTTGTTTGTTTCTGGTCCTTCTTCGGATGCCACGATGCCATCAAGCGGTATCTCTGGTCGTAATCAGTCCTTCACTGACCAATCAGTGTTTATTAGCAGAATGCTAGCGTGTTATGGGCAACAACAACTCAACTTGTAAGAAATCGAAAGGACATAAGTACTCGTTCATTCAACTTTCGACCTATAACCCATGTTGAACTTGCAAAACTTAGAATCAAATCTGAGATTTCTCAGCGGCAATCGGATGAAAGAGACAAATTTAGCCGTCTAGCCCCATAGACTCCCATTCATTTTGCACTCATGGGCGATCGCCCCCAGTGGATCTCTGGTGGAACTACAACCAAAAGTCGGTACAATAGGACTTAATAGGGAGTGGGCAGGCTCTCCGTAGACGGGCTCTGGTACTAGCAATGCTAGCAACAAACTACTCTTCCTCGTTTGAGTTTGAGCGCTCGGAGGAGGAGCCAGCACGTAAGCGCCACTCATTTCGCCATGGATCTCATAAATCGTCTCTTTCGCCATGTAAGAATTGATAAATTAGGAAATTCCAGATGGTCTGTTTTGGGGGTGACCAGGCCCTGAGAGAACAAAAGGACCTCTCTGGAGATTAGCATTTGAACTGGCTCTCATGCACCATCGAGACGAAAGTCTCACCTCCGAGTCATCTCCTTCCCTCTCCCCTCACCCCCTCTCTCTCATGCTCAGGTGACTACCTGATTTCACCCAAGAAAATGTATAGTTTAATGTGAATGATTATCACAGAGTATATTCATGTTTGGTATCGTTTAAAATGTCACAGTGCGACTGGTACAATTCTCTCATCTCAGAATAAGTAAAACACAAGGTAATAAGGTTTTTTGAAGGTTTACGGATAACTAGCATACAAGGAGGGGTTGATCTCTCAAGCAAATGGTCACACCCCCCCAAGAGGTGCTACAGTGTACCTCAGAATGCAAATTTACTATTGTTAGCACATGTTTACATGTGAAAGAGGTCTGTCTATTTAAGGAATTGCAGCAGGGAGATCGAGGCCTTTTCTGTATTTCAGATCGGTCCGTTAGGCTGGGAGATGTAGATCTCTCAGCCTAATGTATTTCTTAAATGTTGGGTATGCATCTCTTTTCTGTATTCCAGAGAATTTGATGTTTTGTATCGATTATCTTTGAATTGATTATGAAATTGGCATGATACATTTACCTGACATAATAAATTGTTACATTTGATTATTCTAACTGACTTTGATATTATTTTCATTGAAGAGTTAAACGGAATAGTCAAACATTCACCCATGATTAATGATCCACAGATATCATTAAAACCCTTTCATTTATGGAGTCAGATGAATTAACGAGAGAATACATAACTAAATGTATTGTAAATTTAACCAACCAATACTCTGCACGAGTAAGGACAGAACACGTGAGACCTTCCCTGTGTTATTGGAAAACCTCCATTGGACCAATTTCACGGGCCTTACAAAATGGTGACCTCGGACGTGATCTCAAAACAGATCAAAACAGTTTCACGAGAAACGTCCTTTCCAGCAAGTATTGGGAGTTTAGAATCAACAAGAGGTTTTAACATCATCTCTTTCTTCTGCAGTTGTGGTAAGTCAATTTTCTTTGCATCTTTTTAGAAGTGTTGAAGGAATGTTTGATGCGGCAGCCAGATGAAGATTGATTAGATTTTAAAGATCTCCTTGTTTTGCCTAAGCAACAGGAAGCAAAACCTAAAATAAGAATAACATCTTCCAAATAATTAATAACTCGACGAAGAGCTGAAAAAAGTAAAGCCTAAAAAGTTTTAAAATCAGCCGCATGTTTTCCGGCCATTGTTGTATCTGGGCTTGTTAAACAAACCAGCAACACGTGAAGAGAATGAGCAAACTAACGAGAAACAGAGAAAGAAAAATCTATGTTTGTAAACAATCGGAAAACACATGATTTTATAAATAAAAAGGCAGATCAATGCATTGTTTATGAAAAGAAAATTTGGGGAAAACAGGATGATATGATGTACAGGCTAAAACTCAAATATCAAGGATAATGCTAAATGCTATTGTCCATGTTGCTTTCAAAACGCTCAAGGCTACGCTAAATGCTAAAGCCATGCTGCGCTCAAGGCTAATGCTAAATGCTATTGTCCATGCTGCATTCAAGGCTAATGCTAAATGCTAAAACTTTAACATTGATGGAATTAAATTAAGATATTCAATTTAATTTGGCTTATTTCAGTTCCTCTGAAAAGTAAACCTCTAAAGTATTTGATATGCTATCCAGTCAAAAATTCTGGAAAATTAGAAAATTTTGCTTGGTTATCACTGTTAGGTGGTTGGGGATATGGCGAGACTGTAAAAACGATGGCAGAGTAATCTCTAAAATATATCCAACACAACTGACAGGAGCTGTTAAATGTGGCGAGTCTGTAAAAACGATGGCAGAATAAACTCTAAAACATTGTAACACGCTTTGATAATACAAGTATAAAAAGGCGCCGTTATAACTAGCTATGATCGCGCGCATCCTGATTTTGATGTCAAGCTGTTCAAATATTTGAGAATACTACTCTGAGCAATGCATATTCTGTTTGGATTTTCAAATTTGTAGTCGTGCTTAACACGTTGTGCTAGAACACACTTTATAGTTGTTTGTGCTAGATGCACATAGGCTAATTTAAAGTTTATTCTTTAACACAGGATTGCTTTACTGTAAGTGTATTTGAAATACTTAGGCAAAGGTGATATAGATGTTGTATTCTATTGCTTTGCTGTGAGTGTATTTGGAACACTTAGGTAAAAGGGTTGTAGATGTTGTATTCTAGGCCGTGTGTCCTGTGTAAAACTGAATTAAACACGTGTGTCTGTGCTAAATTTGGTGGCTACGATGTAAATCATAAGACAAACAAATCTGAAAATCAGAAACAGTGAACGCATCTCATTAATCCTGAAACAAAAACCTTTTCAGATTTAAGGCTTCAGAGAACTAAATATTGTCACGTTTGAACTCATTCTGGATTGCTCTGCAATTATTTTTCCCAAATAGATTACCGGATTCGTATATTTCCACAAGTTTGCGCCAGACATTAGTGACGACTAATACTGAATATCAGATTCAAGTGTACTTGAATGAGGGGGACGAGTTAATTTCCGTCCAGAATCAGCTAATGCTGTTTGATCGACCTGGATTCGGGTGCGTTCCATAACCTCTGTTCTAATTTAAATGTTCTTTTAGATAAGTGTACGTGGATATCCCACGGGCTTGACTAAACCAAAGCCATTTTAAGAAAAGTAAGTTGATCGGCTAACGTCTTTTAATGGTGGTCTTGACCTCTACTAATTGAAACGATTGAATTAAGTTCCTGAGGTGGCATTCAAGGGGGCTATTTAAGTGTCTGTTATTTTGTACGTGTGAATACGGCAGATTCCAGATATTTAGCCAATTACCTCTGTTTTGGTAAGTCAGACTGGCGAGATTGTGTCGTGCATCCTTAGGAGAAGGACTGCAAAGCGATATAGTTTCCTTATCTATAAACGGAAAAATCTAAAGTAAGAGTAAATAGAAGAATAAAACATTATAATGGCCATTGAAAAAGACTAAATTAGAAGAAAAGGTATTTGAAACCTAGCAAAGAAAAAAGAGAAATAGCGAATGTACATCTTATCAGCCCAGAGCCAAAAAAGCATTTTTTATATTCAAATGTATTGACATGAGAACAAGCTGAGATTTGACCATGCGTTGTTGTTCGAGAGACTCTTCAGAGACCGAAAACAATCTGTTATTTATTTAGGTTACACCGACCTCTTGCTGCATTTCCTTTGAATAATTCAGATCAAGAATAATTAAAATCCACTACCATTTAACATCACAGTGGTAGTGAAGAATTGGATATTTAAAAATGAGACCCTTCTAGATGACCCTGAGAAACATTTGAGACCAGATGTACCATTCGCACTTGCTGACATGAACATGATATTTTATATTAGACATGACATGATTTTGTTTTGTTGCATTATGTGTTCCCATGCATTTCCATACGACTTCAAGTTCATAAGTGCTCAATCGTGAAGTGGACATTTAAGATGCTTTTCAGGTGTCTCAAGCTTTTCACACAAAGCAGTGTGAACTAAGGAGAAGCCCTTCATCCACTGAGGTCTGCCCAGACAACCGCACCGCTGGAGGTGACAGGATTGGTCAAGAAGGGTCAGATCATCATCGTGGAGAAGGTGCCAGAGAAGCAGAAGTTTCTCCATGGAGGAATGACACATCAACTGAACAAGTCACAAAGGTCCAGATTGACTCTACGAACTTTGCTCGCATCACAGGAAGAGAACCTGAATGCATTCATCCACCTGCTGGACTCAAGCAACATACATCTGGTGAGACCAGGTGTTCTGCTGGTGAACACAGCCCTCTGCATGCTTCTACAGATGCTAACATTGAAGAGACAATTTTTGGGTGACATCTCAAGAATGACAACAGACGTTTATCAGTGACTCCATAGGAGCTCATTTGAATTTGACCCACGGAGTCAAGGAGGGAAAACTGTAAGAATTGATAAATTAGGAAATTCCAGATGGTCTGTTTTGGGGGTGACCAGGCCCTGAGAGGACAAAAGGACCTCTCTGGAGATTAGCATTTGAACTGGCTCTCATGCACCATCGAGACGAAAGTCTCACCTCCGAGTCATCTCCTTCCCTCTCCCCTCACCCCCTCTCTCTCATGCTCAGGTGACTACCTGATTTCACCCAAGAAAATGTATAGTTTAATGTGAATGATTATCACAGAGTATATTCATGTTTGGTATCGTTTAAAATGTCACAGTGCGACTGGTACAATTCTCTCATCTCAGAATAAGTAAAACACAAGGTAATAAGGTTTTTTGAAGGTTTATGGATAACTAGCATACAAGGAGGGGTTGATCTCTCAAGCAAATGGTCACACCCCCCCAAGAGGTGCTACAGTGTACCTCAGAATGCAAATTTCTATTGTTAGCACATGTTTACATGTGAAAGAGGTCTGTCTATTTAAGGAATTGCAGCAGGGAGATCGAGGCCTTTTCTGTATTTCAGATCGGTCCGTTAGGCTGGGAGATGTAGATCTCTCAGCCTAATGTATTTCTTAAATGTTGGGTATGCATCTCTTTTCTGTATTCCAGAGAATTTGATGTTTTGTATCGATTATCTTTGAATTGATTATGAAATTGGCATGATACATTTACCTGACATAATAAATTGTTACATTTGATTATTCTAACTGACTTTGATATTATTTTCATTGAAGAGTTAAACGGAATAGTCAAACATTCACCCATGATTAATGATCCACAGATATCATTAAAACCCTTTCATTTATGGAGTCAGATGAATTAACGAGAGAATACATAACTAAATGTATTGTAAATTTAACCAACCAATACTCTGCACGAGTAAGGACAGAACACGTGAGACCTTCCCTGTGTTATTGGAAAACCTCCATTGGACCAATTTCACGGGCCTTACAGCCATAAAACGTTAATGAAGCTCTTCGTCAGATAGAGATTTTAACTTAATTTATTGTTGATGTGCAGAGATTAGGTCAAAGTAACCATAAGACTTGCATAGAACTCGAGATGCTGGCATAACCATAGGCTTATATTGCCTAATCTTTAACATTTATCGCATTGTTTCTGTGACAAACTGCCTGACTAGACTATCTGTGCATTTCTTCTCTCAACCCACCCCCCATTAAGGCTATGTAGGCTATTTGTGAATCTATCTCAATCATAACTAATGTAATCAAGTATGCTCCTAATATGCTCTTTGCTTTTAAACGTGGGAACTGAGTGTGTCAGGTGTGATTAAATTTGTTTTAATAAAACAATCACCTATTTGCTTGTCTTATTTCATTTATTCATTTTAAATGTCCACTTAGGATCTCTACCTCAAAAAAAAATATGTATGCATGTAAAACAGTGTAGTTGTGTTGTGAATATAATTTAAATTGTCTTGTTCAAATGGTGATAAGTACCCTGTCCAGTTTTCCGAAAGCAGGCAAGTGTCACACAAGGACTCATTAGGACTGATTTAAGTAGCTTTTATAAATGTGCCTTAGAAAAAAAAACATTACTGGTGTGCATCTCGAGACAAAACAATGACACTGACATGCTTTTAGAAATGTGAGTGTGAGTTGCTTTCAGGTAAAACAGCTCAAGCATGTATTTGAGTCCGGGACTATCTTAAGCCTGATCTGTGAAACCGGGGTCTAATGTTTAAAGGTGCAGTACGTAACTTTTTTTTTTGTATTTCACATTAACCAAATATGATCAGATATGCACACAATCTGATTTGGACTGATATATTGAACAAGGCTAAAGTGCTTGTAATGTTATTTCATGTTTTTAGACACTGAGGTCTCCGTCAGAAGAGATTCAGTGTTTTCTCCACAACCGTTCATGGCGACGGACACACAGTCACTGGAACTGGATCCCAATTCTTTCTTTATTTTAAAACACAGGATCTGTAAAGAAAACAACAGAAATCTGGGCTTAGTGAAAAACACAATTACAAGACGACATGTAAACCAAATCAAATAAAATGTTGCCAAAGTCAAGCTTAATTATTACAATTAAAGCTGATGCATTTAAACCACATTCTTTAACATTATTTTAAATATTCAAAAACAAGCAAATTATTTATTAAATTAACATTCACTTATTTTTAATCATTAAAACTCATTCTGTCTGATCCACTGGGCAGGCTTCACACATGAATATACTCAATTAAGGATCAACTTTTCACTTTCACTCACGCTGAATAGCCTACAGTAAATATCGTGAACAGTAAATGAATGGTGACCAGTAAAAGGCCTGTTTTTTTGGTAACAATAGCTCCATTTACAGGGACATCTTTTGTTTCAATCAGTAAATTAATAAAAAAATAAATAAATTAATTTCTCTAAATTGTCATGGCAGACTAAAAACAAAAGGTGTGAGGACTCAAATGCAGGAGAAAATAAGAATTTATTAATGAAAACAGAAAACAAACCCACGAGGGGGAAAACAGAACTAAGTAAATACAAAAACAACAACAGACTAAGAAAACTCTGGAAAATCTCGGGGAACAGGAAACAAAAGACAACGTACCGACACAGACTGCAAACAAGAGGGAACTAATAAAGGGAAACTAATCAGGAGGGAACAGGTGGATGAACTCAAACAATAATCAGATAACAAGGGGGAGGGATCAGACAATAACACGAGCACATGGCCCAAAATAACAAAACACCCATGTGCAGCACAAGACAGGACAGGCATGTGACATTACCCCCTCCCTACGGAGCGGCTACCAGACGCTCCATAAGACCCGGACGGGACGGAAGGGACAGACCAGGGCGGGACGGGAGGGACAGACCAGGGCGGGACGGGAGAAACAAAATGTTTGTGACACCGGAGTGGCCCACAGGGTTCGGGAGGCCAGGACGGAGCAGGCTGTGCTGACGGCCAGAGTGGAGACGACAGTTCATCTGGCGGCCAGGGCGGAGACCTCTCCTCGGGCGGCCAGGGCGGAGATGACCCTTCGAGTGGCCAGGGCGGAGATGACCCTTTGAGTGGCCAGGGCGGAGATGACCCTTCGAGTGGCCAGGGCGGAGACGATCCCACGGGCGGAGACGATCCCTCGGGCGGCCACGGCGGAGACGATCCCTCGGGCGGCCACGGCACAGGAACCACCGGCTCAGGAACAGACACCACCGGCTCAGGAACAGGAACAGACACCACCGGCTCAGACTCAGAAACAGACACCACCGGCTCGGCGGCGACCATCTTGTCTGAAGACACAGGCTCGGCAGACGTGACGTGAACAGTCTCTGGCTGGGCAGACGTGAAATGAACAGTCTCTGGCTCGGCAGACGTGAAATGAACAGTCTCTGGCTGGGCAGACGTGAAATGAACAGTCTCTGGCTGGACATGAACAGTCTCTGGCTGGGCAGACGTGAAATGAACAGTCTCTGGCTGGGCAGACGTGAAATGAACAGTCTCTGGCTGGACATGAACAGTCTCTGGCTGGGCAGACGTGAACAGTCTCTGGCTGGGCAGACGTGACGTGAACAGTCTCTGGCTGGGCAGACGTGACGTGAACAGTCTCTGGCTGGGCAGACGTGACGTGAACAGTCTCTGGCTGGGCAGACGTGACGTGAACAGTCTCTGGCTGGGCAGACGTGACGTGAACAGTCTCTGGCTGGGCAGACGTGAAGTGAACAGTCTCTGGCTGGGCAGACGTGAACAGTCTCTGGCTGGGCAGACGTGACGTGAACAGTCTCTGGCTGGGCAGACGTGAACAGTCTCTGGCTGGGCAGACGTGACGTGAACAGTCTCTGGCTGGGCAGACGTGAACAGTCTCTGGCTGGGCAGACGTGACGTGAACAGTCTCTGGCTGGGCAGACGTGAACAGTCTCTGGCTGGGCAGACGTGAACAGTCTCTGGCTGGGCAGACGTGACGTGAACAGTCTCTGGCTGGGCAGACGTGAACAGTCTCTGGCTGGGCAGACGTGACGTGAACAGTCTCTGGCTGGGCAGACGTGAAGTGAACAGTCTCTGGCTGGGCAGACGTGACGTGAACAGTCTCTGGCTGGGCAGACGTGACGTGAACAGTCTCTGGCTGGGCAGACGTGACATGAACAGTCTCTGGCTGGACATGAACAGTCTCTGGCTGGACATGAACAGTCTCTGGCTGGACATGAACAGTCTCTGGCTGGACATGAACAGTCTCTGGCTGGACATGAACAGTCTCTGGCTGGACATGAACAGTCTCTGGCTGGACATGAACAGTCTCTGGCTTGACAGACGTGACGTGAACAGTCTCTAGCTGGACATGAACAGTCTCTGGCTGGGCAGACGTGACGTGAACAGTCTCTAGCTGGACATGAACAGTCTCTGGCTGGGCAGACGTGACGTGAACAGTCTCTGGCTGGACGTGAACAGTCTCTGGCTGGACGTGAACAGTCTCTGGCTGGACGTGAACAGTCTCTGGCTGGACATGAACAGTCTCTGGCTGGACATGAACAGTCTCTGGCTGGACATGAACAGTCTCTGGCTTGACAGACGTGACGTGAACAGTCTCTAGCTGGACATGAACAGTCTCTGGCTGGGCAGACGTGACGTGAACAGTCTCTAGCTGGACATGAACAGTCTCTGGCTGGGCAGACGTGACGTGAACAGTCTCTAGCTGGACATGAACAGTCTCTGGCTGGGCAGACGTGACGTGAACAGTCTCTGGCTGGACGTGAACAGTCTCTGGCTGGACATGAACAGTCTCTGGCTGGACATGAACAGTCTCTGGCTGGACATGAACAGTCTCTGGCTGGACATGAACAGTCTCTGGCTGGACATGAACAGTCTCTGGCTGGACATGAACAGTCTCTGGCTGGGCAGACGTGACGTGAACAGTCTCTGGCTGGACGTGAACAGTCTCTGGCTGGACGTGAACAGTCTCTGGCTGGGCAGACGTGACGGATCGCTGGGGTGGTGCAGGCAGTGCGAGCTGCTCGGGCGGGGCCAGTAGAGCAAGACGCCTGGGCGACACGTCAGGGACGGTAGTCACCTCCGGGATGGTCTCCGTGTTAGGAGCCACCGGACTCGGGACCACCGGACTCGGGACCACCGGACTCGGGACCACCGGAACTGGGTCCACCGGAATAGCCACGGAGGGGTTCTTCCTTCTCCTCCTCCGTTTCGGAACCACTGGAACTGGGACCACCGGAACTGGGACCACCGGAACTGGGACCACCGGAACTGGGACCACCGGAACTTGGATCACTGGAACAGAGACCACTCCCCTGGCGATCCTCTCCCGATGGCAAATGAAACCCTCCACTATCGCCTCAAAACTGACATGATCAAATGCTCTACAGATCAGCCAGTCCATCGGTTCATCCAGCGCATAATTAAATAGATCCCTGCAAGCCTCCTCGCCCAGGTTCAGCCCTTCAGCAGCGCGACGGAACCTCTGACCGAAAACCCTCACCTCCATTCCCTGCTGACGGAGGGAGACCAACTCCTGAAATCGGAGAATCCGCTCCCATTGCGGACAGGAGACAGGTTGCGGCTCTCTTCTCCGCTGAGTCCTCATAATGGTCGGTACGTTCTGTCACGGCAGTCTAAAAACAAAAGGTGTGAGAACTCAAATGCTGGAGAAAATAAGAATTTATTAATGAAAACACAAAACAAACCCACGAGGGGGAAAACAGAACTAAGTAAATACAAAAACAACAACAGAATAAGAAAACTCTGGAAAATCTCGGGGAACAGGAAACAAAAGACAACGTACCGACACAGACTGCAAACAAGAGGGAACTAATAAAGGGAAACTAATCAGGAGGGAACAGGTGGATGAACTCAAACAATAATCAGATAACAAGGGGGAGGGATCAGACAATAACACGAGCACATGGCCCAAAATAACAAAACACCCATGTGCAGCACAAGACAGGACAGGCATGTGACATAAATATATTAAACCAAACGTAGCGTCTACATGGATGCTAACACACTGCAGGAATATACAGTTTCCCGCTGTTGGCGCATATACTAACCATTTTCCTAATATTTGCCTCTTTTCCTTGTTTTAAAGAGCAGACTTAATCAGTATTTATTTCAGGTCCTGATTAGGAGACGAGCACATGAACCGTTGTGTCGTGCTGCTTATGTTTATCACGCAGTAAAAGCGCCTCTTCCCGCTCCTAACACAAAGCCTCTGTGGATGAGAGTCTGAATCAAGCACTGGTGGGACATCGTCCAGCTCCACTTCACAAACGACGAGTAGGAGAATTTTAGGATGACAGGACACTCATTTATTACACTATATTTAACAACAACAGCTTGTTCATTACATTACTGCACTGCTTCATGACCTTCACTGTATTTTTATTAGCCTATCTAACATTAACAATGATTAATAAATGCTGTAATACATGTATATATTATTATATAGCTTATATATTGTTCATTGTTAGTTCATGTTTGCTATAGATTAAATAACCTTAAGTATCATTACTGTAACTCTGTCAAGCAAAATAGAAAGACAGTTGCAGAAAGTCAGTGAATAAACGATGGCGCTATGATGCTATAATAACTATATTAATGGTGTATGTCTGTCCCTCTCAGGCTCTTCAGTGTGGAGTGTTTGTCCATCAGTGTCCTGCTGTCTGTCTGCTCTCTGGAAGATGATGAGGACTTCTGTTTGTTCCTCTGAGGGTATGATTATTCTTTAAACAACATATTATTCATTTATTAACACACTCGCGGTCAAAACATGAGTTTAGTGTCATTTGTTTCTGAATGAAGATCTGCACTGAAATAATAGAGTGTGTTTAAGTTGATGTTCATCTTTTGTAGAAATGGATCAGTCTCTGGATGTTCCTCTCTCTGTAGAGGAGACCCGAGCAGAACCGGCCCAGAGTTCAGTGCGGCCATGCTCATTCACACACGAGGAAGAGTGTGTGTGAGCGATGATGATGATGAGGAGGATGAGCAGAATATGAACTAGATATTCACATGTTTCTTTTTGTATGAAATATTTTCTGTGATCACTTATTAAAAGAATGATTACAAAAAGCATGTTTCATTCCTTTTCATAGTTTCTTATTCCATAGCTTTTCTCCACACAATGGAAGTCAATGGTGCCCTACAACTGTCTGGTTACCAACATTTTTCAAAATATCTTCTTTTGTGTCCAACAGAACAATGAAATTTATACAGGTTTGAACAAAACTTGATGGTAGAATTTTCATTTTTGGGTGAACGATCTCTTTAAATGGATTGGCATCTCTCGCATCTCCTGTAATGCTGGAGTAGAAGGATAATCTCCACAACAAATTATGAATGCTTGTGACTGAATTCTCTCTAACAATTTAACTTCTCAGCTCATGAGCACCTGCCCGTTCAGAAATGAACATTTGTATGTCTATTAACTAGCCTAACATTGACATGTATTAATAAATGCAATAACAAATAAATATTGCTGTGTTAGTTCATGTGAGCTAATGGTGTTAAAAGAATGGCTTTATTATGATTATAACAGGTTTATTATTTTCCACCCTGATAATTTTTCTTCACTCTCAACTTTTCTCCAACAAAGAAAGTGGTCAATCAGTCCTTTTTTACAGTCTGTTTTGTATTCTGATGTTTCGCCTATAGATGGCGCTACAGTGTAAAACAAATAAGTCATGGCTTTTTTTCAGTGCACCTTTTTTTAATTCATATAGGACTACTTTTTGAGACCTTCCCTGTGTGGGACACACCATGGGGCCGTCCTTAATCACCTTTAAAGGCGCTCTACATGCACTTCTCGTGGGCTTGCACACACTGGAAGTGGCGGTAATATCCACAGGTTTTTGACACCTCTCTTGTGTGACAGACGCCTCTTGCGTGAGATTACTCTTTCACCTCCCTCAGGTGTTTGACGCATGCGAGTAGGCCTAGGCCTACTCTTAAACCGTAAGGCCACCCTATCTCCTACCAAGGGGCTACTTACTTCCCTTTGGCTGTTTCCACGCCAGATCACTAATCTACACTACGCAAGCACATCTTTCGAAATCTAGAACTCCTTTTCCCCTATTATATAATTCATGTTTCTAGGTTTAATTTGGTGAAGCCCTTTCTCCAATCACAGCCACAGGTTTGAACCAGCAGACCTCGCAAAAAAAAATAATTAATTAGCAAAAAGCTGCTCTTACCTCACAGCCCCGTTTGCTTGACCTTCCAAACCACACCAGCCCCGGCTCTCGCCGATATCGGCCTCAGACCTCAGGAACATTTTCTTCTCTTTCTTGCAAATCAAAATAATACTTTATTGAACAAAACATCAAAGTCGAGAATCCAGCAGGACATCTGAATTTGTCTCTAACCAGGGCGCCTTTCTTAAGGCCCGTTCACTCCAAGGATGATAACTATATAAAGATAACGATAAAGATACAGTTCTAAAAATCGTTCTCCATATTAAAGAATAGCAGAGTTCATACCACAACTATATATCAGATATGAGGAGGAACGATATCGTTGGGATCACTTTCAGAAAGTTTTTTTTTTTTTTACCTGTCAAACGATAAAACACTGACAGCCAATCAGAATCCACTCGATTTAAAGGGCTCGCGCATTTAAAATGGCAGACGATATTGTGGAGAAGTTGATCGCAGAGGTCCAGAAAAATCCAACATGAAAATGACAAGGTGTTGTTTTTATTCAACTATATTGACTACGTCAGTTAAATTCACTGTTACATTATTAGATCATTACACTTGCATCACTCAAAACATAGCATGCTGAGGACATCTGCTGGTAAAAGCCGTGTAAATGCAACAAGAACAGCAAAAACGTGTTCATTGACGTTGTACACACTTCGAAACCTTAATAGACCATTATCGTTCGCTGGTGTGGATGCAAATATATAGTACATCGTTATAGTTATCTTTAGTTATTGTTCTTGGTGTGAACAGCTAGCCCTTTATACCATTTTGTTATATATTTATTTCGAAATAAGTGACTTAACTCTTTGGTAAGATTCATCCCTCGTTTCATCCAATTAAATTTTTCATCCCTTGCCTTTCTAATTGTGTCAGTCTGCCGAGTGATGGTAAACTTCTTATCAAAGACAAGATATATAGGCCAAGCATTTTCCAAGGCTAGTCAACTCCTTCACATGGGTGAGATGCCCTCACCTGACAATAATTTCACCTCACAATAATGGTTTTATTATTTAAGGTTGAAAATAATCAAAGATATTTGAAAATGAACAAAGACATTTGCTTTTACTTTCAACCCCCCTCTTTCTTCCCCAAGGACTGTTTGTAATTCCTAAAGGCACAGAGGTGCTGATACTGATCAAGGCCTGTAGGCCAAAATGTGAACAACTGATTGTCACACCTTTAGTATGATAGGGAAGGTGTAATTATCTGATTGGTCAGTTTGAACGTCTCACATTTGGGTTACAGTCACATGGTCAAGGAAGGGATAAAAGAAGATTGTAACATTTGCTCTGTCTCTGTTATTCTCATGCCTCTCTTTCTTGGGGCTCTCTCTCTTTGCCTCCTCTTTTCTTTGCCTCTTACTCTCTACCTCTCTTTCTATCCCTCAGGTAACATATTACATGCTGTGTACGATATAGTTATTATCATCTCATACATCTATTTTGTAGCTATTTTAACCTCCTGAGACCCTGCGTCCTCATATGAGGACATTACATTTTTGCCTCTTGACACAATGATAGTCAAATTTGTAAATCTTAGACATGTTGGCCACATTTAGGGACACTGCCCGCACTATCTTGTGGTGATATCACAACATTACACCAATGTCAGTGAGAAAAAAAAGGCCCTAACCCTAACCCTAACACTTCTATACCAGTTCCCGAAAGAAAAATGACCCAGGTAAAAAATCTATTCAAATTATATGAATGAAACAAATGTATTTATGTACAATACTGTCTCTATCATCATATGGGGATTAAAATTTGACATATTTTAGTAATAGTAGCACTCTAGGACATCAGTAAATGTGAAGCACTCGTTTGAGGACATTGGGACTATATTACGTTATCCCCTTAACTGTCACCGTCCCACCTGGGATGTTTGCCCATATATATTTAGAACAATAATATCTTAGTAAAAACCTAAAGTAATATTGACAAACTATATTTCATTTGAAAGCTTACAATCTCTAGTTTTCATATTTGGTGGCTGTTTTTTAAAATAAATTACAGAAGAGCAGTAATTTATCAATTTGCTACAAGAATATTTCATATTCATTAGGCATGTTTAGGCCTTTATTTTGAAATAGAAATAAACATGTAAAATCATGAAAGATTGGTAGAAACCTCAGTTTGTTTTCATGCCAAGAGTTCAAAAGATAACACTAATTAAATGTTATGAGAAAAAAAGGTCTAAAAATGTTTAGAATATAAAGAAAAATATTATGGATTCTCGATTTGTGATGCGGCAGCGAGCTATAACGCACATATGTGCTCTTTTTATGTTTATTAGAGGTTGAAATCAAATCAAATACTGCCAAAACACCCATACTATTTCTGAATAGGATGTATACTTAATAAATTGTTTGAAATTATGGAAAGACATGGTTCAGATCCCTCAAAACATATGAAAATGGAGGCGCCCTTATATGGTCAGTAAGGAAGCTGGCTGTCCATCTAGTGAAAAAGTTTGGTACTGCGCCCAAATAAAATCTTACTGAAATGCTATGGTGCTCTAAATGGTTGCTAGGGCGTAGCTTGATAGCTTCACAATGATCCTGAGAGACTGATTGGTCGTCTGAGTAAAATGAGCCCGCCCCCTTGTCTCTATGACACTGTGATCCAGAGTTGTGTTCAATACAAAATCCCTATGCAATTGACCATAGTAGGAAAAACGCAAGCTATGGTATTCCAGGGTGACAATATCTAAATAAACCTTAAATTAGTAATTTTGTATTGAATTTATCTTGCTTATAGCATTACGGTTCATAACATTAAAATGTTCTGTTTTACTTCAGAAATCACTGGCACAATTTACCCCCAATGTATTTCCCCAAAGGCACAACTTCCCCCGCACCAGGGGCAAGTTGTGCCATGAGACCACTTTTTTCCCAAGAGCTATATTTCTGAAACAATTTATTTCAGATCCAAAGTTATTGTTCTCAGGGATACACCACATCCTGAAATATATGTACATCCTTAAGTTGAAGGCATTACTGTCATGGCCTCACTTTAAAGTCACTTTGAGTAAAAACTGGCACAACTCAACCCACTTTCCCCTAAGTGACCTGGTTGCCTTAAAATTTTGAGTTCATTGAAATAAAAAATTTAGTTAATAAAACAAAGGAGATTGGTTTAATAAATAGAAATTCATCTGAAACACATTAATTACAGTAAGCTATCTAAGTTGATTTCACAAAAGATAAAAAGTTGTTATCAATAATTTTTTTTTTTTTTCAGCACATATTTAGTTATTATAACTGCGCTTATTTCTGTCATCGGTAGCAGTGGGTAGTAATAGACAACAAATGTACAGTTTTCTACCATCTTGCTGATAATGTTTCTTATAGTCATGCAGCCTGAACCACTGGAAAACCACTCTTACAATTCTCTCAGCCAACTGTTGTTTACTGGAAATTCCCTCACTAAGCTAAAACTAATGGCTGCACAAAGACTTGACCTTTGTAATCACAGTCACAGCTATATGAGGCCTCAAAACACTGGCTTTTATAGTATTCTAAACTAATTCTAGGCTACAATTGTTTTCTATAAGATGAATAAAAATATTTCAACACCTGTCTCTCATCATGAGTGAGTTTCACATCACTCATGTGCTCAGCTGGTTCGCAACAGTGTATTCTCGATTTTGTGCCAAAAAACATTCCAGTTTGTGTTGTTTTTTAATGTATTGTCTTTCTGTGTTTATAATTTATGTGGGCGGAATGCACGTACGTACGTGTACGTGTGTGTGTGTGTGTGTGTGTGTGTATCTAACTGGCAGATCTCTACAGGTGTGAGCTCAGTCAGTTTCAGGACCAGCTGACTCTTCGTTAATGGTGTGTGTTGGGGTTGCTTGTTGTTTTCAGAATTTGATGGCTGTTTTTTGGAAGTTTAGAAGACTTTAAAAGTTTAGAAAGCTTTAAAATCCTTTACGTTGTGCACAAAATATAATATGCTTTTTTATAATGAAAAAAGGGACTCTCTGAATCTCTCTCTCTCTCTCTTTCTGTCTAGATGGCGGTAATGCTAGAAACTGGTGAGAAACGGAAGGAGGAAGAACATCCACGTCAGTAAAATCTGCCCAGTGACAGCCCATAGCCTGACAACGAACATCGGATTGAATATTTCAGAACGACGGCACGGCGGCCATTACACTGAAAATGTGTTCTCTCTTCAGAAACCTTCGATGTTGCACGTAAATAAAAGATTGTAACAAACGTTAAAAAGTAAATAAGCAAATTTTATTTTTTAAAAACTAGGAATTTAGAATTGGTAATGAAACACTCTAAAATTGGCTGGGTTAAAAACAACCCAATTGGCAACCCAGTGCTGGGTAAATATTGGACAGAACACATGCTGGGTTAAATTAACCCAGTGACATTTTAACCCAGCAGGCTGGGTTGTCTAGAAACCCAAGATGTAGTAATTTTTTTTACCATTAATGGGTTTGCTATTCTGGGTTATTTTTGCTGGGTTATTTTTATTTTTCTTATAATTTCACCTGTGCTTTACTGTAAAACTTTGAATTAAGAAACAATGAAGAACATGTTTAGACTTAAAATAATTTTTAATGCTTGTTAACTGACATTCACAAATGTGTTAAAATTGGCAACAATGACAACAAACTGCACATTAAATTTAAATGCAAAAATCATTTAGTGCTGACATCAAAAGTAGTTCAATATTGTCAGTTTTAATAAATAAATAAAGATTAGTTCTGAAACTATTACATGTTTAACGGTTTAAATACAGTGACATTGACAATTATATTTTAAATTCAGCAAATGCAAAATCATTTAAAAATACATCAAGTATTAAATAGTCAAATACAATTAAAGAAAGAAAGAAGATTAGTTCTGAACAATGACATTTATACGTTTAACTATTACATGTGTAACGGTCTAAATACGCAGTGAAATCAACAGACAATTCATTTTAAAGTCAGCGAATGCAAAATCATTTTTAAAATATGCAAAAATGTACACAAGTATAGTTAAATAAAGTCAAATACAGTTAAGAAAGAAAGAAAATTTGTTTTGAACAATGTCATTTATACCATTTAATTCTTTAATTAAAGGAAATTAAAGTGAAATTCACAGATGTGCAAAATTGTAGGCCTATTTTACAGTATGTACACAAAAGAATTTACTTTTTTTTGACTCCGAAGAAGAAGACGACTCTTAGACGCGGGTTATGTAGACTCTGCCCGGTTTAGAAACTCCACCATGTTCGTTCCGACCTATAAAAGAAAATAAACACAAAAATACAGAGTTTAAATGGTAACGGTTTCATTATTCAGTTGAAGTCAGTTCAGTGTTGATTCAATTCAGTTCAATAACTGTGTGAAGTTTATCATGAAATGGAGTTTATCATGATTTCAACAATAAATATTTTTATTTGGTGAAAAGCCATATAATAAGTGGTATGCTTTACATTATGTCTTGTTTGATCTTGTTTTTTTTGTCTAGGATCAAACACTGTCTAGGACTGTTGCTTAACAGGAATTGTTTTGAGGTAATGTACATCCAGTCAGTTTTCATCACAAAATAAACTCCTTCAGGGTGATATGAGATCCCTCCACTTTGTGTTGATTACCCTGTTGAAGTTTATTCTGCAATATCAACTGGCTGGATGTACAGTATCCCTTGCGTAATGCACAGGCAGTTCCAGACAGGTTACAATGCAATTTAAATAGCAGTTATGCGGTTCTATACTTACTAGATGAAGATCAACGAAAGCCTTTCTAGCTTCGTCAATAGATGGCCGATTTACCTTCTGACCAATACACTGTGGCAGGAAGAAGAAGGGGAAGGACCAAAAGAGCAAAATCACCTCTATTCTCTGCAGAAAAGAGACATAACATCTCAGAAACAGGACCAGCTACAACACATATACTAAAGTTTGTGCAGTAAGCTACAGACATAAAAAATAAATATGCAATAATGATACTAAATACCTTGCCTTTTATGTTGTATTGAAGATTTAAAACAACAAACATCACCTTGTGGAATATTTTCCAAAGACTGATTAAATTTTTCTAAATTAATTGCAATCCTTAAAATTCTGTTACATAAAATAGGCTATCTCCCTTTGGAGTGACTGATTTTTGTAACCTTACAGATCTTTTTTATGCAAACAGCAACACAACACACTAAAGTTGAAAAAAAAAAAAAAAGAATAGTAGGGCCATACTATAATAGGTTTGAATAGTAGGTTCATTAAAAAATGAACATGTAGCTACTGATATTTATCCAAATGAATCGACATTGAATCAAGATCGGAATCGAACCACAAGCTTAGGTATAAATTGCTAAATTAAGAAGTTGGCAGCCTACCTATATTTAAGCACGGATCAAATGTATATGCGTTAAGTTCCGCGAGGTTGAGTTGATTATCACAGGCAGTCAAAAGCAGCTAAACATGAACTTACCGTTAAACTTGTCGATAAGACTGGGTAACTGCCACTCGAAGAGAAGAGTTCATATCCATATGGTTTTCTAACTAGGAAAAAAAACGAAATTTTAAATTACACCACTTACCAAAAACGAATTTATGTAGCCTATGTAAAAAATACTTTTTGTACCACACCAAATCACCTCACTGGTCCAACCCACGGCAAGTGATGCACGCACACGCACGCACTTTGAAAGTGTTCGCGGTGCTGATAAGTCGATTCATTTCCGGGAATCATTTTGTTTCAAACTTGGAAGTGTGAACAGGTTTATTGAACCGGATGGTAGTTTCTTTTATAACTGCGGTCCCACGACATTTACGTAGGCTACTTTTTATGTTTTTTACATGTCGGTAAGGACAATTGCAGGCGTTTTACCTAAGAGCAGCGAGTCATATTACTCAATTGTTTTGTTTTGAGTGACTCGACTCACTTTGTTCAATTCGCTTGTCAGTGACAGAAACGACTCTTTCCTCTGTTTTCACAGATATTCACATATTTCATAGTTCCGTGTGATACAGAATCATTAACTGTATTAATCTGTCGTCTCACATTAAAATGACTATGCGAGTCAATATCTGATTCTGAGGTAACTGTTTGTCGTACAAGTTGCATCACCAATTTTAGTCTGACTATATAAGTTTAAGAATTATTGGTGCGAAAAAAGTTATAATTGTGCTAATTCAAACTAAATATTAATAAAGAATAAAATAAAACATTATAAACTTACCTTAAAACAGTTGCACCCAGCTGCTTTGCCCCTTTGTCCTCTCAAAATGACAGCTTGGGAGCGAATTTAAACATCTCCAAGGCGGGAAGCTCGTGAAACAACCCAGCGTTGCGACCCAGCAGGTTTAACCCAAAAACTGGAAAATTAAAACTACCCAAAGGTGTTTAAAATGTGATAAAATAACCCAACAAAATTACCCAACAGACTTGACCCAGCATTCTGGGTTAAAAAACAACCCAGCATTTTTTAGAGTGAAGATGAGAGCAAATCCGCCCAGATCGGAGATTATACTAGGCTATGTATTGGCCTATTATAGCTACAAAACATAACCCTAACCGTACCCCTTCAATAACATAAATGAAAAGAAAAAAAACACAGTAGAGTTTAATTATTGAAATACTTAAAAACGGGGGGAACGAACAGGAATAGTTCTGCCATCTGTGATCGCTATACGCAGGGCTTAATTTGAGCCGGAACACGCCGGAACATGTTCCGGCACCTCCGACATTGGATCCGGAACCTTTTTTATTGGATCCGGCACCTCCCGTCCCGTGTCAATAAAATTAATTGCCTAAATGAAATAAAATAAAATTACTGTTTTAGTGTTCAATGTTTGTGACACATGACTTGCGCGCTTGTTGTACGAGTTGAGATTGATGTTAGCCTCGATCGTTTCACTCAGGGGAAAAATGTCAAAAAGACGACAGTCAGATCCCAAACAAGCAAAAATCGTTTCTGCTGATCAAAAAGGAGACCACGGTGGACACAGTAGCCTAGTATCGACATTATATCTCGTTATTTCGACATAATAAGGGGACATTCTAATCTGCCATATTAAGCGTTCTTATAATGGTTTTCTTTATATGGGAGGAAAATGCTTAACGTGTAAATGCGTTCATATTATGGGCTCATCTGATTTTTTGTACATAGCATATTTGTCAGGATTTTAGTATCATAATGATTAATAACGCACAATTATCCGTGAACTTGATTTGAACAAATGCCTTTCACTTGTGTGTGCAAAATTCAGAATTAAATTAATGTGCAGAAATGTGTACAAATAGAGAGTATGTAGGCCTACTATGCCGTTGTAGCCATTAAAAAAGCGCATTTAGTTTCATATTTGTTAAAATATTATAATGTTTTTTTTTTTTCATGTTGATTTATGAAAAGTGAACAGCACTACCGAGTAAGATAGGATGCGCAATATGAGACATGGAGCGGGTCAGACATGATTTTGTCCGTTGAAGTTGAAGTTGAAGTTGTTTAGAAAGCCTTTCTTTAAAGTGAATTTCGTTTTGTATAAATTGTATCTTAATTTTAATAAAATTTTCATCAACCATTTGCCTGTAGGCCTATTTATTGAATACGAAACAAATATAACGGAGGCACCCGCGCGCTCACTTGCATTGCACGTGAACTACAGCACGAAACTCAGTGTATGCCTCACACAGACATGACAAATACATCAAATACACAAAGCTTGAAATGTCTTTAAACGAAATAATTCAAAACGAAAAAGGAAAAAGGCTTGATTATGTAATCCATTAGGCCTATTTATGTGCATTTTTCTCTATAAGTGCGTTCACACGGAGATGGCGATCGTCAACTTCATCTTTGCAGCTGAGTCGACAATTTTAGAGAAAATACTTTATTGTTTTTATTAATAAAAATCAATACACGCGTCACCGGATTTACAGATGCACGCACACATATTATTTCGAAATAACGAGATATTTTGTTGAAATAACAGTCATTATTATTAATTTATTTGTTCTATCTGTAATAAAATAAATAAATAAATAAACATTATTATTAATAATAGCCTACATCTTTTAGAATATTTGATTGAATGCTGAATGTTATTTAAGTAGCCTACTTGTTCAATTTAATAAAATTAAAACTTTAATTGTGATCATTAACATAACTGAATATTAAATATTTAGTGGCCAAGTTTTGCGCAGCTCCCCGTCAATGATCTATCTATAGCACCCACTCAGCTGGCGCTGTCCCTGCAGAGAAGCTACGTAGGCAGTGTAATTATTATTATTATTTTTTTTTTTTGTTGTTCCGTTACCTCCAACCCTCGTTTTGAGTCGCCGGATCCACCCCCCCTCTGCGCTCCGGGACCTCCCACTTTACAAATTAAGCACTGGCTATACGGCTTAGGTGGTGATAGTGAAAATATAAAAACGAGGAAAGTGGAAGAAAATAGCATTATAAGCTGTTTTAGTTTAACAATGTATCCAACAAACATGCAGCCTATAGAAAAGAAACGCATTGTAAAATGAAATACCCAAATCCTAGGGTTGACTTTCGTAATTCGTAAGACAGAAGTAGGCTAGCCTACAAGAGTCGTAAAGAGGTTAGCGATTGGCTGTGAGGAGACGTCGTCAGCTCTACGCGTTTCATTATTGGCTGCGGCATGGCTAAAGGCAGCTGAACCCACCCATTCGGCCTGGGCGTGTACTGCGGCCGAGGTGGAGATATGTTGTGTGGTAAAGAAACGAGGCTGTGAGTTTGGGTTAGTGCGCCATTTCGCAAGAACAGAAACGATGAGCTGGTTTTCCAAACCTTCCTCGCAGTCTCAAGTAAGTAAAATATGTTCACATTCGAGAGTATGAATCTGTTAATTAGATATAATCTAGATATGACTGTATATGTTAGACTAACATACTGCAAATTTAACAGTTAACACATTGCGTTGTTTAACAAATAGTATACCATGACGTTTTAAAGTAATAAAAAGAGCATTTCTTTTATAACTCGGAATTTAGATGATCTGAAATTGTTCAGAGATCAGGTAAAACCCACAGACGCTTGTTTATTTGAGTCCTCATGATTCATGGGTTACATAGACTGTAAAGAATATGGACGACGAACCAGAGAGAACTGAAGCCGCCAGTGTCCCGATATGGCGCTGACATCTTGTATTGGGGTTGAATTTAGACTTGACTGTAAAATTGGTTGTCGGGCAGAATTCGTAATGAATATTTGGTTGTTGCTTAAAAAAAAACCTAAAACCTATTGTTGGTGAGTTTTTATTTTATTTATTTTTTGGCCGTCACTAAAGAGTATAGAAGATATATATATTACTTCACAGTTCACACTCCACCCCAGTAGGTGGCGGAACTGGTTTGCCAACCGCCAGAAAACAACACAAAAAAAGAGCCCGTCCCTATGCGCGCGACCCTATACGCGCGACACACACCCCAGACTGAAAGCAGCGCTAGCGTTTGTTTCGACACTGAAGTGAACTTTTTGGCTTTGTTTTGAAGTTGTTGTTTGTTTGTTTTTTACGAAAATGATCACCGTAGTAGTCTGGCTCTTTATCGCTGCTGCTGCTACAGGTAGGTGGGCAGTTCTGTGTGGACATCATCAGGGAATGGGTCCGAAAAGTGCTAAATGAAAAGACTGTAGAACCGACCAGGGGTGCGTTTCCCGAAAGCATCGTTAGCCAACTATGGTCGCAAGTTCCGTCGTTACCAATGGAGTTCAATGGACATTGCGATGAACTTGCGACCATAGTTGGCCAACGATGCTTTCGGGAAACGCACCCCAGCTCCGATGTTACCGGTGTTGTGTGCCACTCGACCGAGTAACGTTAGACTCCTGTGATTTGTTTCATGCTTCAGAATCTCTGTTAAGGGAAGGAACATAGTGAGTGAGCATCGATACTGCCTGTTTTTCACCGTGCATTTTACTAAAGTGATCCGCATGTGCATAAGAACAGTAACACCGAAGGCATGCTGTCATGTAGAAGTAAAACGTAATGATAATTTGGTGACAGGAATAATGAGACGCGCGTACACACACACTCTCCGTCTACGCGCACACACACACACAAACAAACAAACTCTCTGGCTCCGCGCACATGCCCCCCCAGCGGTGAACCAGAAGTCTAGTGTTTCAACACTGTTATGACCTAACGAAGCCTCGTTTTCTCTGTGCGTTCACACCGCCGGCGGCGAGAGCGTCAAAGTGGCCGGAAGCCATTCATTTTCAATGAGAGCCGGCGGCGAGCTCCGGCGAGGGCGGCGCGGCGCGTCTTGGACGGCGAGAGGAGTTGAAATCAAGTCAACTTTATGGTAATAAGCTATGACGCGGTTCGGCGGCAACCAATCGGAATGTAGAAGTCCTCCGCCTGAGAGGAAAAAAATCACGCATTCTAATCTACGTCAGAGCGTCCCCGAATCTTTCTACAGCGTCGGTGGCAATTTTGCTACAATTTTGCGCTCTCGCCGGCGGCGGTGTGAACGTACAGTAAGGATTCGTTAAAGGTTTGAAGCTTCATGAAGCAGTGTTTTGAAATAGCCATCACTGAATTTAGACCGTGATAGAGAGTAGTGAGTGAGCATTGATTGATGCTCTCTGGTTTTCACAGTGCATTTTTTTTTTATTAAGGTGACCCTGCATTTGAACAGTTACACAGATGACACGCTTTTATATTGAGGATGAATGTGTGCATATTGTGAATTCATTTAATTGAACCTGGCAACCGGCTTTCCTGAAAGCCTTTGCACATAGTTAAAATGCATTATAATACATTCTTAGTTCATAGTTCTTTGACTAGCTTTCTTTCTTTTTCTTTTTATTTCTTCCCTTAAAAAACAACTAATTTTTCATTTAAACAATAATATCATCATAATATATGTTATTTTAAGTTTAATTCTAATAAAGTTTGAAGAAAAATAAATACAACTGCAGCAGTTTCTGATTATTTCTTGGTCTAAATAGTCTACATAATGAATACAAGTCAAAGACATTATGTAAATTAAACATTTTTACATTTACAATATATTATTTCTCCAGACACACATTAGTTTGTAAAGTGCAGCCACTGTAACGTTAACCTTCTTGCATGTTGGTCTACATTAAAAACATCTGGAGATATACACACGTTGACATTTTGGTAGTGTTGTGGTGAGCATTATGTGATGTTGGGCTATCGGTTTGTAAGGGGCTTACTCTGTATTGCAGTATTTGCCTGCCATTTCCTGATTTGGGTTTACAGACCGTGGTTTGGTTGCCATTTTCATGTTCTTTGATTAACTTTGTTTTGATAAACCACCATATGGACTTGTTGTTTTGGCTTTGCTGTCTCTTGAGCAATATTGCTTCACTTAAAATAACTTTTTGAATGAATCTATTTTACTTTTTCTAAAGAAGCCTTTGTATTTGCCTTGTAACAATTGTGGACTGAAGAGTTGTGGGACAGGAGACTGGAGCTCAAAGAAGCTAAATTATTTTTGGTTATTTTGTTACGGAAGGACTAAACAGTGATCCTGATTTGTAATCATTTTATCTACAAGAACAAAACTAGTCGCTTTAGTATCTAGGCATTTTATGGTCTCAAACATGCAGTATATTTCTATAGTAAAATGGCCTCTTATGTCAAAATATCACATGTGATTCATGACCTTTTTAAAGGGATAGTTCGCCCAAAAATGATATTTAAGCCATGATTTACTCACCCTAAAGCCGTTCGAGATGCATACGTCAATCTTTTGACCCAATCAAATCGCAAAAATTCATCTCTGTGAACGCGCACCGACCGCCACCGGAAGCCAGTTATTTTAGTTTATAAAGTTTTAAATATGTATATTTTTACGACAAAACCGCACGGATTACCCTCAGAAGGCCTTCGTTTATCCCCCTGGAGCCGGATGGATTATTTTTGTGAAGGATGCATGTACATTTTCCGACGTGAATCAGCTGGACCCCATTTCTTCACATTATAACCACTGAAAGATCTAAGACATTTTCTAAAATAACTGAAAATGTGTTCGTCTGAAAAAAGATTGACGTATGCCTCTCGAACGGCTTTAGGGTGAGTAAATCATGGCTTAAATATCATTTTTGGGCGAACTATCCCTTTAATACATTCAGTTAATTTAAAAAAAAAAGTAATGATAATCAGGTTTGGAACCAATTACGCTACTTCTGCCTCATTAACGGCTGTTGGAATACATAAGATGACTTGGGAAACTGTTCTAAAGTATAGTAAATAATTTCCTTCTTTGTTTCTTTCTTTCTAAACAGTCGCTGTGCACGTTGCTGGGTTGGAGTTTGAGGCAACGGAAGGACACAATGTTTCCATACTCTTCAAAACCGGTCTGGAGAGAGTCGATGAAGTCAGAATCAGTTTTGAAGGAGAGGGCAAGAGAAAACTTTTGCTTGCACGGTACTGTTTCCCTGCCGCTGTTCTCACCTGTGACCCCTTTGAAGCACAACATCTGCAAGTTGAAGGAGGAAATGTGTCCTTGATTCTTCTGAAAGTGAACATCTCCAGTTCAGGCCTCTATATAGCACGAGTCATGACTGCTAATGTAGAGACTAAGGTGACTGCTACGCTTGTTGTAAACCGTGAGTATATTACTATTATAAATCTGTTTGCCTGTAATGTACCAGAATCAAGATTATAAGATAGATAATATTAATGGTCATAACTGTGCTCATAAAGTCTATTAGCTGCCTTATTAGCTATCCACTGTCGGGTCAGTGTGAGCCAGGGCTTTAACCCTCTGAGGTCGACAAACGCGCCGGCGCGTTTTGCTGGATTTTTTTCACATAGCAGCAACATAAACTTAAAAAAATTCGTAATTTGTGGTCATAAAAATAAAATAAATACATGATTATAAACTATAGAGTGTCTTCATTTTTTTGTGTACGCTCACATTAACATCAAAACCTTGTTTTTATTTTTAAATAAATAAAATAAACAGGGTGCGCTTTCAGCTCACTCTGTCTCCGCAAAAATCTTTCTGAAACAAGTCTGGAAAATGAACTGAAACTCAGCTAATACTTATCACACAACCATGAAACATGCGTCTAAAGAAAGCTTTAAATTTCTACTTTTAAATAAAACAATTCACATTCAAAACAAATATTCTCCTGCAATGTAATCTGTATGAAACTAAATAGAAGTACAGTTTCTCCCGTCTCATCTAATTATCGATAATGAGTTCACACCCACTCGCAGAGCGCGCTATTCATAAGATAATGTGCTGAGGTGATCTATGCAAAATAAGGTAAACGCCCCCTGAAATGCCTTCAAACCTCTATGCTTCAAACCAGCAAGTTTCATTCATTCACATTCCTGCGCTGTTGGAATATGACACGAGTTCAGATTTTGCTCAGAAGAAGAGCAGGACTCTGACGAGTCGACGAACGTTTGTATTTTGAGCAACGAACGTTGAGCGACTTGATCCAGCCGTGGATAATATTTCGGGTGAGTAAGTCTTTTAAATTTACTTGCATTAGTTGACACGTGTTCGCATTTATGAGGAAAAAACAATATTACGTGACAGTTCTCCATTATGGACGCGAGCGCTTTGAAAGCAGCAGACTTTCAAACTTTCACAGAGACCTCAAAACAGAAAGCACAAATCCTTTCTTTAAAACGAATTTCGTTTTGTATTAATTGTATCTTAATTTTAATATTATTTTCATTAACAAATTTAATACATAAAAAGCAATCACAACATAACTTCATCTTTGCCAGAAGTTAATAAACAATTACAATGTCTTATTGCAATATTTTACATATTCATAATCATTACTTTTGATGGATCTTTGAGGCAGCTTTTTAGGTTTATGGCGTTTTGGAAAAGAGCTTCACGTACAAACAATGTTTCACCAAGGCACAGAAAATGACATGATAAAATAAAAATAATTAATATATCATTTTACAAAACGGTTTTGCGCATGTGCTTCTGCGCGCACTATTTCGAATTTATGTATGCGTTTTTAATGAGCAAATTTAGAACATTATGTTCCTCCACATAGAGGAATTACAATAAAACACTGAAAAACAAAACCTCCTCTACTTCTTTGTTCAGGCTGTGATGGGCCATTAAGTCATTGGGGGGGTGTCTGTCACACCCTGGTCTGAATCTCATTAATATTTATAGCCATTACCACTCCCATGCATAAACCTCTTCTGACAAAAAAACTGTTTTACAATGTTTAAATCAATGTATTGTTTTATGAAAACGATTAGGCAGGATGATTTTCACATCATTTTGAAGAAAAAACACTAGGGAACAAGATCCATTAGTCAAAAGTCTTGTGGACACATATTTACTATATTTTTGTGGTGTTATTTCAGCAACTTTCATTTTTATTTTTTCAAATAACCACGCATAAACATTATTTTCTTAAACACAAAGATTTACAAGCATGTTGATCAGATATGATGGTAGCCCTGTTTGTGCTTTATAGAGTGAATTTACACCTTTGCCATTAACATGTTTATGAATAACTGAAAAAAGCACAAATGTCAGAGCATGTCAGAACACCTCCAGGGCCCAGAAAACAGCTCAGACTCCAGAGGGTTAAACGGGCCGTGCCGGGCTAAAGGCCTGGTGCACCAAATGCACTGTCGGGCCAGAAGCTCCACAGTGCTTCAATAAAACGCGCCCGTAACACGCCTCTCTGGAACAACCTCACACTAACCCATCAGTTCACCAACAAATGGATGTTTATCAGAAAACTAATCCGAAAGAAATCACAGAAACAGCGAAATAGCAAAACAAACATGATAAAAGCGGCCGTTTGCTGGCATTTGTTTACTTGAATATTTAAACCCAAGCATCGATGTTTTACCACAGGTTTACAATAAAAAGTGATACACTGATCTTAATGAATTAAATTGTGTCAAAATTGCACATTAGTCACACAGAAATAAAGTGGTTTACCGTTAGGTCTATTTCACAGAAGAAATGTGAACAGTCGCTGTTTCTGTTTATTGGGTAGTTACAGGACATAAAGAGCAAAAGCTTGTCTGATAGTAGGTTTGGTCAGTAATGTTTTAAGGTGATAAAGGTCGTTTGACTTGCAGTTTATAATCCTCTAATTGTCTCTTGTTCCTGTTGTCTCTTACAGAAGCTCCAGTTACTTTCACTACAGCTCCTCCACACTCCACCAACCCACCACCTCCCAACTCCTCTGACCTCCGAGGGCTTTACGCTTTAGTTCCAGTCTTCATCGTCATCATCTTGGGCTTTTCCTTCTGGAAACTCAGGAAGGCAAGTATTACTTACATTTATTCTTTTATCAATGGTTATGAGCAGCGCTGCAGTTCTAATAAAGTCGCTGCTAAACCCAGGACAGTTTAGTTGTCCTCCTGAGCTCTTCTGTATCACTAAAGGCTCGGGTATACTTTCAGTTTCCACATCCAGATGCGTCTCGCGCACATCCGTGTCCGCACAGCTTTCAAAGTATGTTCGTGGCTGAGTTCGACACATGCGCAGTACAATGTTGAATGACGTCTTTGACGCTCTTCATCAAGCCCTTGCACAGATACACACAGAAGTGTTTAAAGGGGACATATCATGCCAAATGCACTTTTTTTAGCCCTTAAATGCATTGTGTTGTATATTTGGAGTGTTTAGAAGTACAGAAAATATGAAATTATTCTCTTAAGGTGCTTCGTTGATATCTTTATATTCTGTTTTGGTCATATTTTTCAACCTGTTCCGATTTTTCTGTTCTCTATGACGTTTTTTGAACTATTACGTCACAGTATTTGCAGCGGAACTGCCAAATAAGGACATTGACTTCTGGCCCAACACTTCGAGCAATCCGCCATTTTTATTTCTCGCTGCGATTTTGTAGTCCAAGCTAAAGGATGCAGAAGTTACGAGAGGGTAAGTTAAAATGTTCGGTTGTTGGATGTAGTAACCCACACGCTTCATTACACCGTCTAATGTAGATGAACTGCCGCGCTTGTTACAGGACGCAGGTTTAACTGAAAGAACGAGCAGAGAGAGAGAGAGAGAGAGAGACCCGGTCTCTCTCTCTCTCTCTCTCTCTCTCTCTCTCTCCCTCTCCCTCTCCCTCTCCCTCTCTCCCTCTCCCTCTCCCTCTCTCCCTCTCCCTCTCCCTCTCTCCCTCTCCCTCTCCCTCTCCCTCTCCCTCTCCCTCTCCCTCTCCCTCTCCCTCTCTCTCTCTCTCTCTCTCTCTCTCTCTCTCTCTCTCTCTCTCTCTCTCTCTCTCTCTCTCTCTCTCTCTCTCTCTTCAGAGCCAGGTGAAAGTGTAAACAAGACATCACCGTCTCCAAACTAGACGCTGTCTTGCTCTCTCTCCCTCGCACATATTAATCAAAATAAATCGACATGGTGGTAAAAGGTCGAAAGACCAAAGTTTCATGTGTAAATACAGTAACACACCATTGCGATACATCCATATGAAGACGTTGTTCTGCAGGTTCGTCGTCTTCATTTTCATCTCGCTCCGGCTCTGACTCTGGCTCGAACATGTAAGGCTGGCTGGACAAGTCTTCCGTTGTTGACATTTTGTTAATAACGTGTGAATAAAAAGTTTCTGTGCCGCTAGATAATCGTATCTCTGCTACAAAAATGGCCGAACGGGGTGGAGTTGCTCTCAGACGCACATCAGAAAAGGGGCCTGTGGAGCTATAATAATGAGGAATTCAGACCCAAGCATTGCAGTTCCGCTTTATATAGACTACAAATGTATGATTTATATGTAAAAAGGAACAATTTAAAAGCATGATATGTCTCCTTTAAAATAAGACGTCTATCAGTGGATCCCTAATATATTCCCTAATAGACGGATCCGCTGTTAGACGCCGTTTTCAAACGCTCCCGTGTGAATCTGTGTAAGCACTCTATGAAGAGCGTCAAACACGTTTTTGAAGCGTTGATCATTGAAGCCAATCAGAGATATGTGTTGAGTGTGTGAACATAATGGCCAATCAGAGGTGTTTAAGAATCTGTTTAACAGCGCTTAAAGGAGCATTTCACTCATGGGAACATTGATCTTTATTGAAAGTGGGTCATATATGTAGTCGAAATGTAAAATTAATTTAGAATTTAATGCCTTCTTGACTGAGGAAGGACAGAAAGTAACTTCAGGGCGCATTTGTATGAAAGACAACAACTCCCACAATGCACCACATTGCACCGCTCCGCAAGCCACTCCCACTAATCCGCCTATCCGCCTAGTTATCCGCCTATCAGAGAAGTCACTCTTCCGTCTACAAGGCTAGCTCCCACCAGAGCTTGAAATTCACTTCACACAAAATGTCTAGTTAGTTGGCGAACTCATTAGTGAATTACTCCTCGTTTGCATTTCTTTCGAAATGGTGAATTATTGGACGGTACCGGGATGTTCAGTCAGAACATATGTGGTGCGAAACTAGGATGGTTCACCACACAAACGTCCGTGTCCTCGTCTGATTCAGAGATTTCGTCCAGGAGAAATTGCCATCATTGAAATTCTTTACAGCAGACGGACTCTATCTCTGTCCATAAGCGCACAGTGAGAGCACCGGCGCCACCAGTCCGCCCCAGCTCCTCGTCAGGCAGGTCTTCTGCCTCCTGTTCCTCCAGCAGCCTCCACTGCTCTTCGCTATAATGCGGCTCGTAAAGGTAGCCACAAACACCTGATTCGAGCATCAGACTTCCGAAATCCTCTTCTTCCATATCATATTGAGTAACCCTCCGCTATTGTCGTAACTTCACATCTGGCTTCACAGCGCCTGTTAGCTTAGCTTCAAACAAGATGGAGGATATTGCTTTTAGTTTCTGCAAGTGGAGTCCCACCCACTGATCTGTAATAGGTCTGTAGCGTGAGCGGGTCCCACCCCTGGAAAGATGAGGAACGAGTGTTTGTAGTCTCAACCCCTCTACAAAGATATGGGACTTCCTGCTTAGAATGACCCAAAATGACGATTTTTGCATCATTATAAGCAGGAAGTGCAACACTGAATCCTTATTTCTCCCGTCTCAGGGGAAAATGAGGGAATAATGCACGGCCATTCAAAAATATGACTGGGTTTCTAACGATGCAAGGCTTTATGCAAATGAGTTAAGTGTCCCATTTGAGGCAAATGCTTGTATCGTCATGTTGCTTTTATGCTTGTATCTTGGTACCAAAGTCGGTACTTTTGAGAACTCGCGCTTGAGCAAAATAAGCAAGCTGACATTAGTACAATCTGGATCTTTTATTAAGAAAATACAATACAAAGTCATTTGCGTCTTTTAGTTTGTCAAGAGATTTAAAGCGTAGTTTTTGAAGAGTGCACATGTGTGAACGTGCTGTAGTGTAAGAACGAGCCAATGATTGAATCTGGAAATAAAGCTAAATAACTGAGAAAAATGAGAAATAGTCCTCAGATGCATGTCCATAATTTATAGCAGAAAGAAGTTATTACTCCATGTTCATGACATTAACCAACGTGGTTGAACGACCAATTTGCGACGATATGGTTTTGGGAAACAGTCGTGACTTGATTTCTTCAACGATGCATCGCACTAAAGTAGTGAAGCAGCAAGTTACATCGTTGTACAGAAAACACACATTTGAAGGCTACAGTTTTAATGTATTATTTATTTGTTGTTATTTTTGTTATTTATTTGTGATAGCATTAAAATTCATGTTTTTTATTTTCAAATACAGTAGTCATTATTTGAAGTGGATCAAAGTTCATCAAAGTTGTCTTAAGACAAGAACGGATATTGTTCAAAATTCATGTATGACTTCAAATGTTGACTACTGTAGTTAAATGAAAAAAATAATTTTAAAACGGTTACTATAGTCTTTGCTCTGGTACCAAAATTGGTTCAGAGAACCGTGAAATTTGACTGGTATTGGTACTGACTACTGAAATTTTGGTATCATGAATGTGAAACGTAGAGCCAAGCCTCTTTCTTTTTCTTTTTTCCTGTTTATGAGGTTTAATAACAGCCAGTTTGAAGGTTTTTGACGCATATCCTAATGACAATGATGAATTAATAATATTAAGAAGAGGATCTATGATTCTCTCAGTAGCTTAGTAATATATGGTCTAACATTTTTAATGTATTTGCATAATTAATTCTGAAAACGAAAAAAAAGCGCTTAAAGGGTTAGTTCACCCACAAATGAAAATGATGTCATTAATTACTCTCCCTCATGTCGTTCCAAGCCCGTAAGACCTCCGTTCATCTTCAGAACACAGTTTAAGATATTTTAGATTTAGTCCGAGAGATTTCTGTTCCTCCATTGAAAATGTATGGATGGTATACTGTTCACGTCCAGAAAGCTAATACAGACATCAAAGTAGTCCAAGTGACACCAGTGGCTCAATCTTAAGTTTATCAAGTGACGAGAATACTTTTTGTGCGCAAAAACAAACAAAAATAACGACTTTATTCCACTATTCATTTCCTTCTCTCTGGGCCTTGAGTTTTTTCACGTGGAATAACTGCACAGCGCTTCTGGGTTGTATGTCATACGCATCACACATGACCAGCATCGGCCAATAGTGAGCCTACGTGTGACGTGCAACACAGACGCTACGCTATTATACCACGCGAAAAAACTCGAGGCCCAGAGAGAAGGAAATGAATAGTGGAATAAAGCCGTTATTTTTGTTGTTTTTTGCACACAAAAAGTATTCTCGTCGCTTGATAAACTTAAAATTGAGCCACTGGTGTCACTTGGACTACTTTGATGTCTGTATTGCCTTTCTGGACGTGAACAGTATACCATCCATACATTTTCAATGGAGGAACAGAAATCTCTCGGACTAAATCTAAAATATCTTAAACTGTGTTCTGAAGATGAACGGAGGTCTTACGGGCTTGGAACGACATGAGGGAGAGTAATTACTGACAGAAATTAAGTTAAATAAGTTCAACTTTTAAAAAACGCATCTCTAGACCATGTGCTTTTTGTCGTTCCCCTGAACCAGTCCTTACTCCTGTTTATTATTGTGAAGCTGCTTTAAAACAATTTCTTTCTTTTTTTTGATATTATCTTTTTATTTGGAAAGGCAAAATCCCATCTCTTACATTAATTACAATTTTAGTCGTTCAAGTACATAGGTAGGGATGAATTCATTAAGTTTAGATGAGTTGTCCATATTGCCCTTCTGAGGTTTCCTTTACGGACCACTTCTTATTTCAGTTAGGAACAATAACAGGGACAGAGCAGAACTGGGATGCGCACCACTTCAGATAATTAAAACATCACTTAAAAAGAGGGCAGGTCTACACAAAGCACAAGTACAGTCAAATGAAATCGGGAAAAGGATATCTTTTCCATAACATAAATCTCATAGACAATTTCAATCCATTCATAAATGGTGGGTGGATCTACTTTTAACCATTTCTTCATAACAGATTTCTTACTGGCTGCCAATGGTATCGCCAGCAATTTTTTATCGTTGATATTCCACGTTTCGAACCCTAGATTGCCCCCAAATACACAGTTTCACATTTGAATGGAATGTTTACATTAAATACATTGTTTATATGTTTGTGGATCTCTTCCCAGTAACGTCTAATTGTCTGGCAGTAAACAATTTCTATTGTATATAGCATTATAAAAATAAAGGTGACTTGACTAACATTCTGATTTAGATGATTTAACAAGTTTAGACAGTGAATGGAATTGTTCCACTAGAGATCTACAGTGCAGAATAGCAGATGTTCCTGCATGGTTTTCCCCATTGTTTTCAACTGTGTAAACGGCACCTTTTATTTGGTTTACATTGTGTTTTTGTGTTGACTTGCAGAGGAGTACCCAGCGGATGATAATGAAGAAGCCACAGAAACTCCTGCTGTCTCCAGGTATGAAGATCTTCACTATTGTCTTTTCAGGTCTTTTGTTGCATCACATGACTTTTTCCATAAAGGATATTTCACGTTGCCATGTTCCTCACTAAGGACAGTTTTCTGCTGTTTTCTTCACAGCTCCAGTTGTCTCAACTGAAAACAAGGATTGGAAAAACGATTGCGGTGGTTGTGTAGTCGTCGCCATGGACGGCTGTGGAGAAAATGCTGAAGCTCTTCTTGTGTCTCAGAGAGTAGAGCTGTCGCGGTGAAGGATTTTTCCTTGTGGTAATCTTGAGAGGCTCAATAGTGCGATTTGCATTATTATTTATTTTGATTTATTTATATTTATTTGTTGCTATATAAGTGGTCCGCATTCACAAAAACGAGGACATTTCCAGTAACCGAAACTAAACAGCGTCTCTGCGCATTGAAAGGCTGTTACTCAGCGTGCAGTTACATTGTTGCGGCAATGGACTGTCTTTGAGTGAGTCATTAAACCGTTCATTCAACGAACACGTTCAAAAACGCTGATTCATTAAAAGATAGTAATGAAACAAGATGTTAATTATTTTTAACTTTGAGCTCCACTTTTCAAGACCAGCAATGCGTCACATGGGTAACGCTGAAACTGATGCTTGTCAGTAGTGCGGTACTACAATAATGCGGTTATCGCGACAGCCCTACTTAAAAGACCTTGTTCAAACTGTCAGTCCAAATCCAATTTTTGTGCATATCCAATCATGATTAGTAAGTGTGAACTCTAAAACAAACAAAAATAATCACATGAAATATGATTTTAACAGATCTGGTTTAATTTGAAAAAGATCAGTCTGGCACCCTCTGATAGACGACTGCTTTCAAACACTCACATATTTGTTTGTGTTTTTGCAGCGTTGTAGCGATTCATGCCTGTTTGTTCAGTGTGTGAATGCAGTGGCCAATGATAAGTATTTAAGTTATTCAGTATTGGCTGTTAATCAACAAACACTATGGAAATAAGAGATTGGATTATTATAACAGTTTTCACACTGTTATATATAGTTTTCACTCAGTCTGCAGCTGAAGTGAAGTGACATGAGCTTTATTGATTATTACTGTGCTCTTTGCTTGTTTTCTTTTTGTTTTCATAAGTTTTATTTTTTATGCTGATACACACTGCTAATTTTCTGTAGCGACTGACAACCAAATTAAATTGCAGTCTTGACATGGTGATAATCATATCAATGAACGGGACTAAAAACCCAGGTGTGTTTAAATCGATCAGTGCATTAAGTGTTGCAGTGTAAGGGCTATAGACCTTCTGCTGCTTCTGTTACTGTAACTTTGATTTTCATCTTATTACTTTTCTTTAGTTTATCGCATTGTTTACTTAACTGAACCGTATTTGAACTTTTGTTTCCTGTCAACCAGTAGAGTGTTAGCGCTTGCAACGCAAAGGTCATGGGTTTGATTCCCAGGGAAAGCAAGAACTGCTAAGAATGTAAATGTGTACCTTGAAATGCAATGTAAGTCACTTTGGATAAAAGCGTCTGCCAAATGTGTAAATGTAAATGAAAGCTACATACTATAGTTTTAATCATATTTATTTATAGTCATCCATAGCATTAAAAGCAACTAATTTATAAATTGAAGAACTTTGCCTTTTTAAACCCCAGTGCTTTGCGGTTTTGTGTGCAATATGAGTTGGTCAGTCAATATGCTGTGGTCATACATGCTGTCTGTGGGTCAAATGATACTGAAAGGAGATCAGACTTGAAGTAATACAGATTGAATTTGTATTTGAACTTGTATGTTGGTATTGATGCTCATAATCTTTTTGTTGTTGTTGTTTTAAGAAGTACAGTACAGTTATACAGATTTGACCATATTGTTGAGATTGCAGGTTTGATGAACAAAAGTTTCTACAGTAGATCTTCAACAATCAGATCAACACATCATGGGTTATGTTAGGATATGTGTATTTGGAGTCTTTATAAAAGAAGGGAAAATAATAAAATATTTGGCCAAAACAGCCCAACTACCTGATGTGAATAATGGAGTGTAATGATTCATGATCTGTTACAATAAATGAGTATGGACTGAGTGGACCCCTGTGTTTTAATGGACACACCATCCTGGTAGCACATTTCCTGAACCAAACATTCCCAAATTTTACAACAGGAGTGAACATCATATTTGGTAATGATCTTCCAAACCACAATGCCATGCAAAGAACAGTTTTTTTTTTCTTCAGCTTTCAGGTCGCAATTCATTAACAACACATTGTAAAGGCCAGACAGAAAAGGTGATTAAAAAATGTCCTGAGTAGAGCCAGATCTGTTTCAATTCTGTTATTTTCAAGCATTGTTTTGCACATTTCACTCATATTTCCCACTCAAATGCTGTTTCCATGTCTTCCACAATCAGCTCCTCATCCTGAACGTGACGCATTTCATTTAACAATATGGCATTTAACCAAAACTTATATCATACTAAAATAAACCATTATATTGTTTTGTTACCTCAGTTGAGCCATCTCCACGCTCTTCCTCTTCCCAATTCTTTGTGAGAATGAAGAAAGAAAGAAAGAAATGGTTAATATTTTGTTTGTTTGTTTAAACATGAAAGAAAATGTGCTCATTAATGGTGATTAAAATACTTTATGAATTAGGCTGAAAGATGAGGTATGAATTAGAAGGTCCGTGTGTTTTGATCACATTTCTTATTTCGAATGGAATAATGAGAAATTAGACGAAAAAAATATTTGAGTTAATAATATGATGTTCATGAATCAAATTGCACAAGACAACATTTCACATGAACATGTTTGTTTGTGTAGTATTACAAAATAAAAGTTTTAAGTTCTACTTAATCTTGGAGTTTGGTGACTTTAAAACTTATTAGGGTTTAGTGTATAAAGGTAGAACACAGGGTGGTTCCTTCACATTTGAAAAATTAATTTTTACTTTTGGTTGTTGTTTAGAACTAATACTTTGAAGCTGATATTTTAGAACTATACAATTGAATTTTTTTTGTTTAGAAATTATGACTTTAAGTTTTTATTCATTTCCATGAGTTTCTCAGGCCTTGCTATAATTTGCCAAGAAGGTAACATTAAAATACCTGAATAAACTGATCAGCAATAACTCTATTCGCTAAGTATTCAAGTCTCATTTGACACTTAATTCTTCCCATGAATTGTTCCAGTTATTCAAATATGTTGAATCCATTCACTAAAAGGATTAAAGGTCCCGTTCTACGTGATCCCATGTTTCAAAGTTTAGTTAGTGTGTAATGTTGTTGTTAGAGTATAAATAATATCTGTAAAATTATAACGTTCAAAGTTCAATGCCAAGCGAGATATTTTATTTAACAGAAGTTGACTACATAAAACGGCTCGATTGGACTACACCCCTCTACTTCCTTCTTTAGTGATGTCACTAGAACCGTGTTTAGACTAAGCTCCGCCCACAGGAATGCTCCCTCAACTCTACTGGCTACTTGCGCACTTCTTATAACTTAGGCTACTGTGTTTACTCAGCTCTTACAGTGATTTTCTGAAGTAAAACTGACGCTTCATCTTTTGTGTGATGTACAATAAACTTTATTAAACTCATCAGTACATGTTTGATCATCATTCGGACCTGGTCCGAAACAGCAGACTTGTAGGCTGTTAATAAATAATGGATACATACAAGCAGATGACAAATACGTTATAATAACCGTAATTAAACTACTAAACCATACCTGTTTCATCTCTATACAGCACTCTGACTCTGTAGGCATTATTGTCCGACTCGAAATGAACACCGTTACTGAGAGTTTCTGATATTATCATCATTCCGTGAGATGAATTTGTCCTGACAGACTGAGCGCGAGCTCATGAAGCTCCGCCCCCTGTGTCGTCCAGCAGCAGCTCATTTGCATTTAAAGGGGACACACTGAAACAGCTCGTTTTTCTGAGCCCCAGAAAATGTCAATTTAAACATGCTGTAAAAAATGATCTGATGAGTATTTTGAGCTGAAACTTCACATACACACTCTGGGGACATCAGAGACTTATTTTACATCTTGTGAAAAGGGGCATATAACGGGACCTTTAATTCAGTGACTCTTTCTGTATTTTACAGCATTGCACCACTAGATGGAGATCAGTGTGTGTGTGTGTGTGTGTGTGTGTGTGTGTGTGTGTGTGTGTGTAGTGAATCCTGGGTCCTGTCCTGCCAGTGAATCTCATCCTGAAAAGTGAAACCAATACATTTTGAATATGATATCACTGTAGAAATGTACTAGCAAACTTAGTTCTTCAGTTTGTATTATGTTAAGTTTTAGCTTAAAGGGATACTTCACCTCTGGGAAGATTAATGTGTATTTAAAATAGGTCATTTAAGTAGAAGAAATGTGAAGAAATTTTTGAATTTGGAGCTTTCTAGACTGAGAAAAGCCAGAAAATGTATTTTTGGCTTATATGGATGAAAGACAACAACTCCCAGAATGCACTTGCTTCGCTGCCTTAGGAGGCCACGCCTACCGGTAAGAGTGCGCAGTTGAAAACAACAAGGCTTACTTAGCCTACGTGATGAGTTTGCCAGGGATCTCTAGAGATCGCCCAAAATGTCCGGGATTCGGCTTTTGCGTTCTACAGTCGCCATTCATTATGTTTACTGTGGCGAGCAGGACGAGGCTGACGGCCGCGGGAGAACGGCGCGAGGCCGGTGGCGTCATTACTGAGACGCGCCGGGTCTCGCATCTCTCACGGAGGAGCGGGAATTTTCTTAGCAAGGGTAAAACGCACATCAACCGATCACTTGTTTAGCGTTCATGTAAACACTACATTCAGATTCACCGATCGGAATGAATTCAGTTAGATTGAAACAAAAGGGGTGCATGTAAACAATGAATGGCGACCGCAGAAAGCAAAAGCTGAATCCCGGACATTTTGAACGATCTCGCCCGCCGGACAAGTCCGGGAAAAGGAGGATGTAACCCCTACTTACTCAGCTTTCTCCTACTATTCAGCTTTCTCCACAGAACAAGAGCTTGCTAGCTTAGCTTCCAAAGAAAGACGGCTGACACTGTGTACATTCTGTGAGTGAGATCCCACCCTCTATGGGCGGGTTGAAAACATGCGGAACAACGCCATCTACTGGCTGTAGTCTTTAGCCTCTGGCCAGAAAATCCTCCGATGACGCAAAATGACGATTTTTGCGTCATCGGAGGATTTTTTCCAGACAAATAATACATAAATCTCTCCTCTCAGGGGGATATGAGGGGGGAAAGCATGGTAATTCGAAAATACTACAGGTTTTCTACTAATACAAAGCTTAATGCTAAATCCTGAAGTAACCCTTTAAGTTTACATTTGTTTAAGTAGGCCCACATAAAAGTGCAAACTGAAAAGTCTATTGTTATTTTATTTTTATTTTTTTTAACCAGGAAGGTCCCGTTGAGATACAATATCTCTTCTACAGGGAGTTCTGGTCAAGATAGGCAGCACAAGACAAAAAGTATAGGCTACATAACCCAACATAATAAACAAACGCAAAATACCCATATCTTAAAGACAATTCAAATCTATAATCAACTATTAAAACATTTACACCGTTCTATAAAAACAAACAAAGTTCTCAGTTGCCTGAATTCATTTTTGCTAATTGTGCAGTCTGTTGTCAATACCTTAAACCATTTCACATGGTAAAACACAATTTGCAGATCTCACTTCGACTTTTCAGCAAAACTCTAAACACATTCTCATTCTCAAAACACATTCTGCACTCTAATGCACATGTCATCCATACTGGTAAACACAAGAGGCAACAATCAAATACAAATAGAGAACACGCGTCATTGATTGAACACAACCACTCAAAATTGATTTAACCTGTTTCAAATGATGTGACACAACCAATATGAGCCAGTTCAAAGAGTGAACAGGTTGTTGAATTATCCCTACATCCGTTCTTCATCAGTTCTTCCTCAATTCTTCCTCAGTTCAGTGGAAGAGAATAATTAAAAAATAATTATTCTGTGCTGTAATGTAGAGCTTTCTCTCCAGCAAGTCAGTGTGTGCTGTAATGAAGAGCTTTCTCTCCAGCAAGTCAGTGTGTGCTGTAATGAAGAGCTTTCTCTCCAGCAAGTCAGTGTGTGCTGTAATGTAGAGCTTTCTCTCCAGCAAGTCAGTGTGTGCTGTAATGAAGAGCTTTCTCTCCAGCAAGTCAGTGTGTGCTGTAATGAAGAGCTTTCTCTCCAGCAAGTCAGTGTGTGCTGTAATGTAGAGCTTTCTCTCCAGCAAGTCAGTGTGTGCTGTAATGTAGAGCTTTCTCTCCAGCAAGTCAGTGTGTGCTGTAATGAAGAGCTTTCTCTCCAGCAAGTCAGTGTGTGCTGTAATGTAGAGCTTTCTCTCCAGCAAGTCAGTGTGTGCTGTAATGAAGAGCTTTCTCTCCAGCAAGTCAGTGTGTGCTGTAATGTAGAGCTTTCTCTCCAGCAAGTCAGTGTGTGCTGTAATGTAGAGCTTTCTCTCCAGCAAGTCAGTGTGTGCTGTAATGAAGAGCTTTCTCTCCAGCAAGTCAGTGTGTGCTGTAATGTAGAGCTTTCTCTCCAGCAAGTCAGTGTGTGCTGTAATGTAGAGCTTTCTCTCCAGCAAGTCAGTGTGTGCTGTAATGTAGAGCTTTCTCTCCAGCAAGTCAGTGTGTGCTGTAATGTAGAGCTTTCTCTCCAGCAAGTCAGTGTGTGCTGTAATGAAGAGCTTTCTCTCCAGCAAGTCAGTGTGTGCTGTAATGAAGAGCTTTCTCTCCAGCAAGTCAGTGTGTGCTGTAATGTAGAGCTTTCTCTCCAGCAAGTCAGTGTGTGCTGTAATGAAGAGCTTTCTCTCCAGCAAGTCAGTGTGTGCTGTAATGAAGAGCTTTCTCTCCAGCAAGTCAGTGTGTGCTGTAATGAAGAGCTTTCTCTCCAGCAAGTCAGTGTGTGCTGTAATGTAGAGCTTTCTCTCCAGCAAGTCAGTGTGTGCTGTAATGTAGAGCTTTCTCTCCAGCAAGTCAGTGTGTGCTGTAATGAAGAGCTTTCTCTCCAGCAAGTCAGTGTGTGCTGTAATGTAGAGCTTTCTCTCCAGCAAGTCAGTGTGTGCTGTAATGAAGAGCTTTCTCTCCAGCAAGTCAGTGTGTGCTGTAATGTAGAGCTTTCTCTCCAGCAAGTCAGTGTGTGCTGTAATGTAGAGCTTTCTCTCCAGCAAGTCAGTGTGTGCTGTAATGAAGAGCTTTCTCTCCAGCAAGTCAGTGTGTGCTGTAATGAAGAGCTTTCTCTCCAGCAAGTCAGTGTGTGCTGTAATGTAGAGCTTTCTCTCCAGCAAGTCAGTGTGTGCTGTAATGAAGAGCTTTCTCTCCAGCAAGTCAGTGTGTGCTGTAATGAAGAGCTTTCTCTCCAGCAAGTCAGTGTGTGCTGTAATGTAGAGCTTTCTCTCCAGCAAGTCAGTGTGTGCTGTAATGAAGAGCTTTCTCTCCAGCAAGTCAGTGTGTGCTGTAATGTAGAGCTTTCTCTCCAGCAAGTCAGTGTGTGCTGTAATGAAGAGCTTTCTCTCCAGCAAGTCAGTGTGTGCTGTAATGTAGAGCTTTCTCTCCAGCAAGTCAGTGTGTGCTGTAATGTAGAGCTTTCTCTCCAGCAAGTCAGTGTGTGCTGTAATGTAGAGCTTTCTCTCCAGCAAGTCAGTGTGTGCTGTAATGAAGAGCTTTCTCTCCAGCAAGTCAGTGTGTGCTGTAATGTAGAGCTTTCTCTCCAGCAAGTCAGTGTGTGCTGTAATGTAGAGCTTTCTCTCCAGCAAGTCAGTGTGTGCTGTAATGAAGAGCTTTCTCTCCAGCAAGTCAGTGTGTGCTGTAATGAAGAGCTTTCTCTCCAGCAAGTCAGTGTGTGCTGTAATGAAGAGCTTTCTCTCCAGCAAGTCAGTGTGTGCTGTAATGAAGAGCTTTCTCTCCAGCAAGTCAGTGTGTGCTGTAATGAAGAGCTTTCTCTCCAGCAAGTCAGTGTGTGCTGTAATGTAGAGCTTTCTCTCCAGCAAGTCAGTGTGTGCTGTAATGAAGAGCTTTCTCTCCAGCAAGTCAGTGTGTGCTGTAATGTAGAGCTTTCTCTCCAGCAAGTCAGTGTGTGCTGTAATGTAGAGCTTTCTCTCCAGCAAGTCAGTGTGTGCTGTAATGTAGAGCTTTCTCTCCAGCAAGTCAGTGTGTGCTGTAATGTAGAGCTTTCTCTCCAGCAAGTCAGTGTGTGCTGTAATGAAGAGCTTTCTCTCCAGCAAGTCAGTGTGTGCTGTAATGAAGAGCTTTCTCTCCAGCAAGTCAGTGTGTGCTGTAATGAAGAGCTTTCTCTCCAGCAAGTCAGTGTGTGCTGTAATGAAGAGCTTTCTCTCCAGCAAGTCAGTGTGTGCTGTAATGAAGAGCTTTCTCTCCAGCAAGTCAGTGTGTGCTGTAATGAAGAGCTTTCTCTCCAGCAAGTCAGTGTGTGCTGTAATGAAGAGCTTTCTCTCCAGCAAGTCAGTGTGTGCTGTAATGAAGAGCTTTCTCTCCAGCAAGTCAGTGTGTGCTGTAATGAAGAGCTTTCTCTCCAGCAAGTCAGTGTGTGCTGTAATGAAGAGCTTTCTCTCCAGCAAGTCAGTGTGTGCTGTAATGAAGAGCTTTCTCTCCAGCAAGTCAGTGTGTGCTGTAATGAAGAGCTTTCTCTCCAGCAAGTCAGTGTGTGCTGTAATGAAGAGCTTTCTCTCCAGCAAGTCAGTGTGTGCTGTAATGTAGAGCTTTCTCTCCAGCAAGTCAGTGTGTGCTGTAATGTAGAGCTTTCTCTCCAGCAAGTCAGTGTGTGCTGTAATGAAGAGCTTTCTCTCCAGCAAGTCAGTGTGTGCTGTAATGAAGAGCTTTCTCTCCAGCAAGTCAGTGTGTGCTGTAATGAAGAGCTTTCTCTCCAGCAAGTCAGTGTGTGCTGTAATGAAGAGCTTTCTCTCCAGCAAGTCAGTGTGTGCTGTAATGAAGAGCTTTCTCTCCAGCAAGTCAGTGTGTGCTGTAATGAAGAGCTTTCTCTCCAGCAAGTCAGTGTGTGCTGTAATGAAGAGCTTTCTCTCCAGCAAGTCAGTGTGTGCTGTAATGTAGAGCTTTCTCTCCAGCAAGTCAGTGTGTGCTGTAATGTAGAGCTTTCTCTCCAGCAAGTCAGTGTGTGCTGTAATGAAGAGCTTTCTCTCCAGCAAGTCAGTGTGTGCTGTAATGTAGAGCTTTCTCTCCAGCAAGTCAGTGTGTGCTGTAATGTAGAGCTTTCTCTCCAGCAAGTCAGTGTGTGCTGTAATGTAGAGCTTTCTCTCCAGCAAGTCAGTGTGTGCTGTAATGAAGAGCTTTCTCTCCAGCAAGTCAGTGTGTGCTGTAATGAAGAGCTTTCTCTCCAGCAAGTCAGTGTGTGCTGTAATGTAGAGCTTTCTCTCCAGCAAGTCAGTGTGTGCTGTAATGTAGAGCTTTCTCTCCAGCAAGTCAGTGTGTGCTGTAATGAAGAGCTTTCTCTCCAGCAAGTCAGTGTGTGCTGTAATGAAGAGCTTTCTCTCCAGCAAGTCAGTGTGTGCTGTAATGAAGAGCTTTCTCTCCAGCAAGTCAGTGTGTGCTGTAATGAAGAGCTTTCTCTCCAGCAAGTCAGTGTGTGCTGTAATGAAGAGCTTTCTCTCCAGCAAGTCAGTGTGTGCTGTAATGAAGAGCTTTCTCTCCAGCAAGTCAGTGTGTGCTGTAATGAAGAGCTTTCTCTCCAGCAAGTCAGTGTGTGCTGTAATGAAGAGCTTTCTCTCCAGCAAGTCAGTGTGTGCTGTAATGTAGAGCTTTCTCTCCAGCAAGTCAGTGTGTGCTGTAATGTAGAGCTTTCTCTCCAGCAAGTCAGTGTGTGCTGTAATGTAGAGCTTTCTCTCCAGCAAGTCAGTGTGTGCTGTAATGTAGAGCTTTCTCTCCAGCAAGTCAGTGTGTGCTGTAATGAAGAGCTTTCTCTCCAGCAAGTCAGTGTGTGCTGTAATGTAGAGCTTTCTCTCCAGCAAGTCAGTGTGTGCTGTAATGAAGAGCTTTCTCTCCAGCAAGTCAGTGTGTGCTGTAATGAAGAGCTTTCTCTCCAGCAAGTCAGTGTGTGCTGTAATGAAGAGCTTTCTCTCCAGCAAGTCAGTGTGTGCTGTAATGTAGAGCTTTTTCAGAAAACAACAACTCTAAAAATGCCTTCAGGGCTTAATTGATTATTCAGCTTTACTGTTAAAATATTGAGTTACACCTATTCTAACTACAGTATTTCACAATTGCTAAGACACATTTCTTGAAACCTTCACCCATATTCTCAAAACTTTAAACACAAAACCCAGTCTTTAAACTACATTCACAAAACCCCTGACTCTTCTGGCAAAATCAAACACTTGCCTCAAAACCATTTGATCTGTGCTCAAAATCAAACTATGCTTTCAGATCATACACACAGCCAGTCAATATATAAACACTCATCAGCATTCATTAGACACTACAGCAAAAAATTGAGAACACAGCGTCCAGGGCATGTCGTTACAGAGAAAACATTTTTTATTGCATATAGAAAATAATTTTGCCATAAATAAAAGTAAATAATTCACAACTCAGTACAGCAAATATATTGCATACTGTAAGTACTGCAAGTAATACAGTATTGAATGTCTGTATTTTCAGTATAAAAAATAAAGTAAGCCCAAAGAACAAAGATAACTCTAAATGAAAAGTGTATTACACAAAATCTCTCAGTCAATGAGAGACTCTTGCTAATGGGAGAACAAAGGAGTCCTTCCACCCTCATTTGGTCTTGCAATTCTACAAAAGGGAAAATGCTCTTACAAATGTATACATACAGTAACAATAGTAATGGACATCACATTCATATGTAAAATGTATTGTAAATCTTTTTTTCTTTTTCCCCCAGTCCCCTGACAAACTGATGTACTGTATCAAATGTATACAGTAAACTTTCAGTCGCACAAATTAGAAAAACAATACATTTACCTGTTCTCTTCTCTGAATGTCCTGATTACGGTGGCCACAGAGAATCTGCTCAGATTGGGATTACTCTTTGTCCTGCTTCCCTCATTGTCATTCCATGAACAAGAACATGGTCTATCACAGTTGCCCGAATTTGATCTGAAATTACTATTCTTGGTCTTGCCTTGTACTTGTCCTTGTACTCTTCCTCCTCGTCCACCACCTCTTACACGAACTCTTCCTCCTCTGCCTCTCACAATGTTTCCATCCATTGTTGGAATCAACATTCAGCGTACCTGAACCTCCTGTGTACTCTGAACTGGCTTATATTCTAGACAACTGATTTGATCACCTCATTAGAAACAAGTGTGAACAATTTTGAGTTGTTGTGTGTAAACGATGACAGCGGTGTTGTAGTTGTGTTTAACTTTTGCCACATGTATTTACCATTTTGCAACACAGTGCAAAATGTGTTTTAGTGAGTGAGAATGTGTTTAGAGTTTTGCAAAAAGAGTGGATGAGATTTGCAAACAGTGTCTTAACTACCTGAACTTGTTTAAGGTTTTGCCTACAGAGTGACTGATTCGACAAATGGGTTTAGGCCACTGAGCATTGGGTTCAGAGAATGGGGTTTAGTGTTTTAGCAATTGTGAAATACTGTAACAGATAAAACAAAGAAATCACTTGAGCTTTTAAAAATGCACGCTTTAATCTATGCAAACAAAATGATCACTTTACTGTAATGTTTTGGATTTTGCATTCACTTATAATAATATAACTCTAGCTCCAGCTGTCAAAATCCCATCGGGATCACGTCGGCATTTGTTGACCATTTTTATTGTCTGCATTGTAGATGTCACTTATTGATGATGGTAATTATTATAAAATGTATTGTATTATATTATTATGTGTTGCTTAATAACTTAATAACAAAATGTCTGTTGTGTCAATAAAGTTTTATGATTATTCTGTGCCATTTCTCAATGTTTTTGCTCAGTTTGAACTAGCTTGTAATCCCAAAGTAAAATGTTTTGTTGAAACTGGAAAAATGAAAATCATGTGATGCTCTGTGAATCAGATGAAAATCATTTTTAATACACTGCTGATGCATAGAATCAAATTTATGAAGGTGTGAAATCAGCAGTATTTTCACGGTTTAGTTCTATTCTATAAACTTATACAAGTAAAATGTTTACATTTTAATATAAAGTGGCTTAAAAAAGACCATACAGTAATTTTAATCTCAAAGATAAAAGTTATTAGTGGGAGTATGTTTTGCTAAATAAAGTAACTAATTCTGTTTTAAAGTTTTATTATTTACCACACAGCTGTATGAATATAAACTTGCACATTTAAAATACAGTCATATAAACAAAAAAGAGGAAACATACCTGAGTATATGGTGTATGGATATAATAATGATCAACACAAGCTAAACACAATTTCTGTGTTAAGAAATCAAGGCCCAGTTTTTCAAAACGAAATTTGATTTTAACAATTTGATTCACACATTTCCACAAAACCCCAGTCTATAGGGTTTGATCTGGAGCATGTTGTTTAAAACTTTTTAGTTGGATTGGGACCTTTGATCCAAAATATCTGGATTATCCTGAACCCAGCTGAAGAGGGGATTCAAGAATATAATGTAATGAAACTTTGGTCAAATAAAAAAATGGTTGAATTACACAACACATTTATCATGTTGTATACATCTTAATCTGCACTTGATTTGTTTAACTGTTCCAGTAAAGTAAATAAATAGTGATAAAGTACACATCACACACATCATAAATCACCTTAATTATGATCATTTAGAAAAAAATAATTCAGAGGACATTAACTTGTGTGTAAAACTGGCCTTATATATGATGAGAAATTCAAGTCTCTTCCATTAGAAAGGCTTCTGCAAACTAAATATAATGTACAGTATAGACTTGTAACGGCCAATCATTGAAACACTTTTTTCATGAAAATGTATTTCTGAAGGAGAAACAATTGTTAAAGTTATTAATAGCTAGGTTTATGAGGGTCTTGTTCATTTCTCACCTCAGTCTTAAAGGTGGTATCAGTGATTTCAGGCCCAAAAAAAAAAAAAGATCACATTCATCTAATCTTTCCTAACTATCCGCTAGCTGCCCGCCCCATAAGCATGCCGTCACAAAAAAACGTTTGTTTTGAGTGGTTGGTGAAACCATTTGTTTTTGTGTGCAGATCTCAGAGCCTATAGGCTGCCTACAGAGACGTGTTTTTTTGAGGGCATGCTTATGGGGCGGGCAGCTAGCGGATCATTAGGAAAGATTAGATGAATGTGATACAAATATTTTTGGGCCTGAAATCACTGATACCACCTTTAATGCATAGAGCAAGTTTTGGGTCTTCAAAATAACACACCATATTTTAAATTAATTTTTTAAGGCAAAACATATAACAAATATTTTATTTTATAAAGAGCAATTGGTTAAATATTTTATTTATTATATCAGCATATTACTTCTGGCAAATATGTAATCGTTGAATAAACAACACCGTTTATAACATTTTGTGCATAGTGTAAATAAAAATGTTTTCTTCACTTTTTAAAAATTAATTTTCACTTTTGGTTGTTGTTTAGAACTAATATTTTAGAACTATAATATTGCATTTTCTCTAAAGATTAGATTACTCTCCCGTAGGGGGAGTGGTGGGGCCAAGAAGAGAAAGAATCTACCATGGTTAAATCAAACCTGTAAAAATCTATTAAAAATAAGAGATGAGATGCTTAAACTATATCTGAAATCTGGTTTGTCCACTGACAGGGAAAAATTCACACATTCACACATAAAGTTACACAAACTTTAAGAAAAGCTAAAGCAGACTTTTTTGTTTCCATTATAGAAAGCACAAGAGGTAGCCTAATGGAAAAAAACATGGCAAATTTTAAATTAATTATTAGGTAAACACAATAAAAAGGAAATTAAAGCCATTGAGTTAGCTGTGAATAATGCCCTGATTAGAGATCCTACGATCGTAGCAAACACTTTTAATAATTATTTTATAGACAGTATATCCGAAATAACAAGGTCCTTTGTTCCTTCTAATATTTTACCTCGACTATTAAATGAAGATCAGCCCATCTTTCAGATACAAAACATAACAGAGGCAGAGGTAATAAAGATCATTGCTGCGCTCAAAAACTCCAAAGCTATGGATGTCCATGGTATTGACACTAACTTTTTAAAAACCCATAACGATGACTTGGTACAACCTATTACTCTTATGGTTAATCAATCAATCAGTCAAAGGGCAGTTCCGTCAACTTGGAAAGAGGCCATTATTACACCCATCTTTAAATCAGGATCAAAAACACAGGTCGCCAACTACCGGCCAATCAGCATCCTGCCAATATTTTCTAAAGTGGCTGAAAAGTGTTTAGCAAAACAACTTGTTGAACATCTGGATAAAGGTTTTACCCCACTGCATCGTATGCAGTTCGGTTTCCGGCCCAATCACTCCACTGAGACAGCGAATTGCTTTCTGACTGAACAGATCAAGTATTGGATAAGAGTCCTTGTGTATGAGCTGTATTTTTAGACCTTAAAAAGGCTTTTGATACAGTCAACCATCAAATACTGACTCACACATTTTAACTTTTCTACAGATGCTATATCATGGTTTCAATCATATTTATCAAACAGAACACAATGTGTTAATATAGATGGTGTTAAATCCCCTTCCCTTAGCAATCATGTAGGAGTTACACAGGGCTCAATTCTCGGGCCTCTGTTGTTCTCAATGTACATTAATGATCTTCCAGATGCTTGTCCGGACTGTAATGTGCAGATGTATGCGAATGACGCTGTGATCTTCATACATGGTAAAGATGAAAAGATAATAGCTACAAACCTTACAAATGCACTAACTAAAGTTCAAAACTGGCTAAATCAAATTTGTCTCACTCTTAATACCAAAAAGACCGTTGTGATGATGTTTACAAAAAAAAAAACCTGTGAAGCCAAATATTTTAAAAACTGAATGTAAGACACTCACTGAACAACCACCAACAAGAAGTAGATCTTCTGTGTTTTTGGGAGGGGAGGAACTGGAGTTGGTAGCCCAGTTCAAGTACCTTGGGGTTATACTATAGACTCAAACCTCACTTTCAAAAAACACATACAAAAGGTAACCAATGCTATAAAATCTAATCTACAAAATTACAAACAAATCAGGTCCTACATTACAACCGAGGCTGCTAAATCATATCTCCATTGTATGATTTTTTCCCACATTGAATACTGCTTCACAGTTTGGTCTTTTGCTGGAGTTACTGCATTAAAACCCATTGTTCAACTATATAAAAAAGGTATTTGACATCAGGAAACCACAGTCGTTTCACCTTTGTCCAATTCTTGAGAAGTATCAAATATTAAATTTTGAAAATCTTAACATTTTTAAAAATAGCTGTCTTATTTATAAATCTATGAATGGAATCGCCCCACCACTCCTGGGGGATTTGATCAAAAAGAGAAATAGCGAGACTAGGACTAGATTGTGAAGTACCATTTAGAAACTCTTCGTTTGCACAAAATGTCCTCTCTATTAAAGGCTGCACAAATTGGAATAGTATGCCAACGGAAATTAGAGATAGCCCCACTTTTGTTTCATTTAAGAAACATCTTAAAAGATGGCTGAATAACAATCAAAAAATGAAACCATTAAGTATGAAGGTAAAATTTTATAGGTAGTTTTATTTATATATTTATAATAATCACTTTGGGATGTCTATGCACAGGCATTTATGCACTTTAAATAAATATTACAATAAGTGCTCTATAAGGTATAGGAACTTTTAATGTTTTTTAGCTCTACATGTATATTTGTTGGTATGAATGTTGTTTGTTTGTTTTTTGGTTTGTATTTGTCTATGTTTGGGACTACGGATGGAAATTAGCATTGTGCTAAATCCGGCGTATTTATGTTCAACTTTGATTGTATGTTCATGAATATGCATTGTCCCATTTAAATAAATAGATTCAAAAGTCAACACAAAAACAGGATGTAATTTGAGGTGAACCAACAATCTGTTTCATCAGTGTTGATTTTGAGAAAATTACTGGTCATCCAAGCATTAATATCATCAATATAAGCTGAAATGGAGATTGCATTGCATTGAGAACTGATGTAAAGTGTGTCATCTGCATTGCAATGGAAGTTAAAGCCATGATGATGGATAATGTTACCAGATGAAGCATGTAAATGATGAAGAGAAGAGGCCTAAGAACTGAACCCTGGGGAACACCGTGTGAGACGGGCAGTAGTGGACTAATATCCACTACAACTATCCACTAATAGTGGACAAAAGTAAGATGACAACATAAGTTATAATAATTAAACTAAACTTATACCTGTTCTCTCTCCATGCAGCTTATATTCTGTAGGCATTATTGTCTGACTCCGGTTTGAACTGATCACTGCTAGTTTAGTTTCTGACACTTTATTGCGTGAGATTGTCCTGTTTTGTTGTTGCATGAGGCGGGGAGCAGCAGCTCATTTGCATTTAAAGGGACACACAAAACGGCACGTTTTTGCTCACACCCCAAAAGTGAGCATTTTAACATGCTATAAAAAATGTATATTTGGGGTATTTTGAGCTAAAACTTCACATACACACTCAGGGGACATTATACTTATTTTATATCTTTTTAAAAGGGTCATCCAATATCCCCTTAAAGTTTTTATTATTTTCCATGACTGTTCTAGGCCTATGCTATTGTATTAAATCTCTTAAAACAGCCTTTTAATCAAAGGGAATTACCCTATTTCAAATAAAACTATAATAACATGGGCACAGGTGTAGATATGGAGAAGGAGAAAAGAAACACGGGACAACCCGCAATTCACCACATCAATACATCTGCACACAGAGGGTTTCATGGGAAAAGTTTTAAAAGTATTGCATTGCTCCCTTAAAAAGTAACTAGTTGCGTTACAGTTACTTTTTAAGAAAAGTAATGCGGTATGTGTTACTTTTGTGTTACTTTTGCTCACCTGGACGGGGCCTATTTTTAAATAACAAAAAAGATCTAGTTTTAAAGGGGTCATATAATGGTACATGCACTTTTACAAGTTGATTGTACTGAAATGTGTGTTGGCAGTGCCTGTACACAACCATCATAAAATGATAAAAATCCATACAGTGTTTTTTTTTTTTTAATCTTCTTATATGTTTCCTCCTGTCTCAAATCAAGCTGTTCGATATTGTGACGTCACAAAATCGACGCCCCTCCCACGATGGCTGATTGACAGCAGCGTTTCAAACACAGACCCGCCCTCGTGAGCGAGCTGTCAATCATAGCACGCGCCGACCGGCGCGTTCATTGTTGATAGCTGGAGTGCTGAGTAGAATGGCGTCTAACGATTGTGGTGTTCTGTTCTTGGGTGTAATAACGAACACAGCAGTCATATTGATGATGTTTCTAAATCCGTACAGCTGAAGACGCAGTGGCTGAGTTTGTTTTCGAAGGGAATATTCCCCACGATCAACGTAAATGCTGTCATGTTTGCACGAATCATTTCACCAGACTGCTTTACAAACGAGGGTCAGTATAAAGCTGTTTTTGCTAAGAAGCTGCTCCTGAAAAAAAGGATCAGTACCAACTATTCGTGTTCCTGCTGAACCTCCAGAAGAACAAGTGAGTGTAACGTTTTATTAACCTTTATATTAATCTTTATATTAATCTTTGCAAATAGCTTGCACGCTTCACGATGAATGTGGCTATTTTTATACTCAGGGTACATTATGGCATGTTTTCTATGTACGACATTCTCAATATAATTTATAATGAACGACGCATGGTTATTGTCAGAGAATGTCCATAGACGGGCTCTGGTTATTGTGTTATTGTGTTACAAACGGTGTACGCACAGAACAGAGGGGCGGGGTGAGCAAAGCTCATTATCATTTAAAGACACATGCACTGAAACGGCGTGCTGAAAACAGAGCTGTTTTTGACCAGGTAAAATGAGTGTTTTCTTACAATACTAATGAGAATTTTTAATTAAAGTATATTACAAACTTTTAATTTAGACCCTAAAGAATCATATTAGCTTGTACAAAAATGACATTATATGACCCCTTTAAGCAAATGTAATAAAGGCCCTTTCACACCAAAATTATGAGCCTGAAGGACATGCAAATTCACTCCTGTACAGTAGAGGGCGCAGCTCAAGCAAACCTTTCAGCTGCTGCTGTTCTGGATAACAGAAGAATAGGATGCAGGTAAAGAAAGTTTAAAGGTCCCATTCCATGGATTATTTTTATTATTTTCTCATGTTTCCAGGGGTGCCCTTATAATGTTAGTATGTTTTTTAGATCAAAAATTGTTATAATTTAGAAATAAAAGGCATATTTCCTAGCCTGATTTCATTCCCTGGTTTGAACACTCTGTTTGAAAGGGCGTGTCTGCTGTGAGACTTCAGAGTAAACGCCCTCTGCTGTGATTGGCTGACATGCTTGCATATGAAATATCTGGCATTACATGTGGAACTATCTGGAAAACTTTTACTATTACAGCTATTATACGTTTTTACTATTACAACTATCGGGATTAACGAATCGTGAGAAGTTTTTTAAGTATTTAGATCTATTTCAATCACATAAAAAAATTGCAGTGATGATGAGCATTGAGCAGATGACAGCCTGTTGATCGCGTGAAAAAAGATCTTATCATTGCAACGCAGTTTCTGCACTCACTAATGATTTCACCAATGCAAACATGAGGCATATAAATACAGTAAGAGCTTCGTTGTGCAGTGTAACAGCGTCATTTTTTTCATAACGAGTTTTGGCAAGTGTCCAGATAAACTCGCGCTGTGTGATTGACAGCTTGGACGATTGGAAAGGGATTGTTCTTTGATCGCTTTCTGTATATTAATCACAGTTTAAGTAAGATTATTTTCATCCTACTAAGAGAAACGATGTGGAGTTGATCGCTACTTCCATATTAAATCACTACTTACCGCTTGCTGGAATATAGTTGAAATTGCCCCCTTCGTCAGTATGAAACGCTGAGAGAAGCCTGCTTGATATTATCCCAGGTTAGAAAAACAGTCCGTGGTGAAATGGACAGAGCAAACTAACAACTTCGAATTAAACTTTTGCGGTATCCGATTATAGATAAACATCAACCGTCTGTTGACATTTCGCCATCAATACGCCTGTGTTCCTGTGGGCGGAGGTTAGTCTAAACACGGTTCTGGTGATGTCACTAATGAAGGATGTAGAGGGGTGTAGTCCAATCCAGCCGTTTTTTGTAGTCAACTTCTGTTAAATAAAATATCTCGCTTGGCATTGAACTTTGAGCGTTATAATTTTACAGATATTATTTATACTCTAACAACAACATTACACACTAACTAAACTTTGAAACATGGAATCGCATGCAACGGGACCTTTAACACTTAGCCTACTTCACCAATAAAAAAAAAAAATCTAAAGTCTTTTGCTTATGGTTTAACAGAATCATTGAAGGTCAGCAGGAAGTACATTGGTCAATAAAGTAAAATTAAATGCATAAAAAATATATTTGTTTTATTTAACATAGGCCTATTTAATTATTGGAGGTTTGCATATTATTATGATTTTGCATTTCACTGATTTTTATTCATTTTGAGGAATGCTGAATCTGTTTTTGAGCAAGTTAGATGAATAAATGCACATTAGTCTAGAACTACAATAACCATAATTTTCACACACAACGCCTCTGCACTTACTCCCGATTTTTCCCTCGACATGGGGTCAGGAGAGCTGTCTGTCAATAAATGGGAAAACAAAGTAGCCTAACTTGAGGTACTAATTTCAAAAAGTAACTCAGATATTTTGTTGTAAATTTAAAAAGTAATGTGCTAGGCTACTTTACTAGTTACTTGAAAAAAGTCATTTGATTACATAACTCAAGTTACCTGTAATGCGTCCCCATCACTGCTCAATACATCAAAATGTGTTTTACACTAAAAGCAGCACACCTGCCTACACAGCACACTGTGAACACAAGTAAGGCATGTTTCTCTGTTCACTCCCTCACCCGATGCCCGTCATACAATCAAACAGTTCATAAATACATTCATTAATTATGAACACTTCCCTCTCCCAAGGCCAAGAAGACTGATCGTATAGGGGTCGTAATCAGATCCAAACTACAGCTGGCGTAATCTCCACCTCGAGTGTAAACCTCACTTGAATTCATTTCAAGGTGTCCAGTGTGCAAGATGTTTCTTTACAGGTAGTAGGGAACATTTATATTTACAAACATAGTGTCCTGAAGAACCCTTTATAACCCTTACCCTTTTGAAATGGTTCTTTGTGTTACAGTTTAGGGTTCTTTATAACCACCTTTTTGGTTTCAAATTAATGATGAGAGAAAAAGATTCGAATCAATTGAATCAATTGCTTCACAAAACGATTCACTGTTTCGAAGTGTTCGAAACGCCACACGCTGGCGACCCCTGCTGGACAGAACAGTGTAATGCAACAAAAACTCAGGCCAAACATGCATAAAAAAACATTTTACAAACCTATAGCAAATGCTTTATTGAAAGTAAAATATGTCAAATGCAATTAACTAATAATCTAATAAGATTAAATATCAAGTGTCTGTATAATATGTTCTTTTATACATTTTCAGGGCTTTGTTTGTTCCATGGATGGCTCATCTTAACAGGCCAATAATAGACTATTAACTACTATTATTCATTTTAACTATACAAATGTCTTATTAAAACGTCCACAAATGTTAAAACCCGATCAGAGATCAGGGGCCTGTACCATGAAGGTAGCTGAACAAACTCGGGGTTACAGGATTAGTTTTGAGTTGACAAAACCAAACCGATGCAATCAGGCTTTATTGGTACCATGATGCAGCTCATCAACTTTCTTTGTCAACTCAGGCTTTGATCCTTAAGCTATGATTACTCCACGCGCGCGTGCACATAAAAGAGTGACGTCGACACTGAACAACCAATCGCGGGTAGAGCGAGAGCGATATATTTTTCCGCGGAGGAGCAAGAGACAATCATTCATAATTACGATTAATTTAAATATGTATTTCAACCTCGAAACAATACAGTCTCTGCTGCCAAAGCAAGAGAAGACTGTTGGAGAAAGATTGCTGATGGTTAATGTGTAAGTTAAACAAATACGTTCTATATTTATGTTAAAATTATGTATGTATATATGTATGCCTATATGTGTAATATAGCCTATAGATTATTTTTATAATATATAAAAAATGTGCATGTATGTACTAAGAAAGATTAATATTCATTGATTTTTAGATTTTTAGATGCAACCCCAACTCCAAATGTTCTTGGCAGCAGATAAAGACAAAATATAAAAATATAATTTAAAGTGGTTATTTCAAGGAGTTAATTCAAAGAGTATTTACCACAACCTTTTATTACTTTTGTGAACATTTTATCACACTTGTTTGCAGCAAACAGAAATAAAGAATTAAATTCAGAAAACCATGAATACACTGGCGGAGGAGTTGGCTCTGAGTAGGCAATAAGGGACGGCCGATTATGGATGTGATTACAGGTGCTGTACAATCTGACCCTGGTGCTGGCTCCTCTAAGCAAGTGACACTGGGTATGTGTGCAATACATTACTACTTTTTTTTAAGTTTTAAATATGGCTGACTGTATGTCCTGCAGGGAAATACAGTGTCCCTGTTGAAGCTAACACACACACACACACACACACACACACACACACACACACACACACACACACACACACACACACACACACACACACACACACACACACACACACACACACACACACACACACACACACAGAGGTCAGTATGCAGCAGACAGAACACCAAACATAACCTGCTTTACAACAGTTATGCTTTACAGTGGCCTACTTTTATTTATTAGGGTGAAGCAAATGATGAAGACACTCTGTCTGTGTGTTCTCAGACAGTTGCTGACGTGAATGCACTGGGCTTTTTATTATGGCAAACATTTGAATGTGTGGCATAAAAAAGGGACTGGCCCTTGCACATCTCTTTTATTGTAGGATTTTTCACAACCTGACCCAGAAACTGAGGCCTCTACCTCAATGGCCTTCAGAAGAAATGTGTAAGGATTTAAAACCCTTGACATAAATTACAGTCAGTCCTGTGTTTGTAGGAAGTCAAGGAACTTTTTGTGATTTTGATGAGCCTCCAGAAAACTTGTAATGATCATGTTTGTGGTGGAATTATGTTTCAAGTGGAAACAGACTCAGTCAGGGCCCTGTACTAAAGGAGTCTTGAACTAGACTGCACACTAAAGGAGCTGACTGTGAGCTGAGGAGGCTCCAAACAAAATCAAACAGCTGGATAAAACATATATATATATATATATATATATATATATATATATATATATATATATAACTTATTTAACCAAGTAACACTTTAGTATGAATATTTATTAATGCAACTTTCTCTTGCTCTCTTTCTCTCTCCCATCCCACAAAACCAATAAAACAGTTTGAGACCTATCTGCAGTTTCAATGTGCTTTTATTAAGTGTAATATTGTTTGGTGATTGCATCTACATCTGCACCAGCTGGGTGGTCAAGTGTGATCGGGTCAGTTTCATCGGGGGAACCACAAGTCATCTGCAGATGAAATGTTTAGTAGATCATTGTTATATCTGTTAAAGTTACTATTAATTTAAAGATTCATCTCACAGAAAATAATCATCTCACATATTCACATCATCTCTACCTGAACATTAAGGCTGTGATAGGACTTCCTATTAACATAATCTGCCTCATGTTCCCTAGAGCAGTGGAGATTGGAGCAATAGACTGCATACATGTTGCAATGACTTGGGAATCCTATCATAAGATTATCAGAAGAAGAATAAAAAAGATTCAAAACAATTCTTAACATGTATTATATTGTATAGTACATTTGTGAAATTTGCTTTTTGAGAAAAAAAAAAGTGTTCATGTGATGTCACCCTATCAATATATCTTACCGGCAATTTTATAAAAGCCCTCTTTTATGGACATGGTCGATAAATGTCCGGGGAACATTATTAATGAAACTATTCATGTACTCCTGCAGAAGCGAGGACCACCTTGCGAATGGTTCGACAAACCGTGTTTTCCCCCAGCTTCTGTGCATCACCCACCGTGCAAGTATGTACCACTTGCAAAAAAACACAAACGCAATACCATTTGCGGTACAGTAAGTGCATGAATTCGACGTGTTAAATTATTTATGTGCGGCTCAAGAAGTTCGCAAAATAAGACATTCCTTCCGCGGAAAAGCTGTATCTTTCATACAAGTAACTATCAGGAAAGGCAAGGGGATTTTGTCTGGCTAAAAACTCTTTCTTTACAAAGTGCTCGTCAAACAATTTGCGCTGAGATGTCCACTGGATTTGGAAGAAAAGGTGAAGTCATTGCAACAAACACTTGGAATAAGTTACGTCACCTATATGTTTCTTTGCTCTCAGCTGATTGGTCAAACTTCAGTCTGAGATCTCGAATCCAGATCATAACCTGCCCCGGAGCAGGTTAGCCGTGCAGCGGAAGATACCATGGCAACGAACACCGATTTAAACCGAGCTACTTTCATAGTACCTAAAACCCAGGGTTGGCGGAAACTAAGCTGAAACATAGCCGGCTAGCCACCTAATCCGGCTTCATGGTACAGGCCCCAGGAGTGGTCAAGTTGTGAAACTTCGAGTGAGGTTTCAGGACTATTGTATGAACTAGCTTTGAACTGCTTAATGGATAAAATGTTTGCTATAAATAAGAAAGAAATTAAATGTTCATATATCTTGTTTATAGCTTGCATTGTTTGCTGTGAAAAAAGGGGGATGTGGTGTGTAGTGTGTTTAATGCATTTGCTGTGCATAATGCATTTGTGATGTAATTACCTATTGTCTCCACTAGAGGGCCACCTGGGGGTTAAAGGGGGTTATTGGAGTGAGAAGGTGAGGAAATACATTCCTAAATATACAAAAAAGAACCTCAAACCACCTCTCAATCTTCTCTGCAGAGATGATGGCCATCATAATGGCACTACAGTGGGTAGAAGAAGTGAAGCCATATAAATCTGTTATTTGTTCAGACTCTATGTCCTCCCTAACTAGCATCCAGACTGGGAAATCTGCATGCAGACAGGATCTTTTAGATGAAGTTCATCAGATGATTTTCAGGATATCTCAACAGAAGCTAATATTACAGTTCACTTGGGTTCCAGAGCACACAGGTATTGAGGGCAATGAGAAGGCAGACGAGTTGGCAAAAGAAGCACTCAAAGCAGAACAAGTAGAAGTACAGGTTCCACTCAGCAAATCAGAAGTGAAAATAATAATTAAAGATGGTATTCATAAACTCTGGCAAGATAAATGGGATAAGGGGGAAAAAGGTAGGCATTTATATAATATTCAAAAGAATGTAACAGTTAAAATGATCAGCTCACTTTCACGACAGGAGGAAACCTGGTTCATCAGGCTATAGGACATACAGGACTGAACAGCGGCTTACACACAATAGGGAAACATGAGACAGGAATGTGCCCATATTGTACGGAAACAGAAACCGTGAAGCATGTACTTCTGACATGTAGGCAGTACTCTGAAGAGAGAGAAATATTTAAGAGGGTAACAAAGAACTCTAGCCGCGTTTCCATTACCCTTCAAATTGCGCAAATTGAAATTGCGAATTGAAAATACGCACAATGGAAACATGTCAATTTCGCAAAAACTCCCGTTTATCGCAAAAAAGTTTTTACGCTCTCATGAGGTGGTTTTTCAGGCAATTCGAAAAAGGAATATTTCGCAAAACCGCAATGGAAACAGTTTTTGCGCATTTACAGTCACCTGACTTAGAAGACGCGGTGTGTTTGAGGTTCATGTATAGCTACACAAATAATAATAATTTTATATTATTTTATTCTAACATTTAATAGGCTATATTTAGAAGACGCTTTTATGCAAAAAAGGAAGCTGAGTGTGGAGCGCGCACTGCATGACACGGAGGCGCGAGCGCGAACACTTGCATTTTCCTATCAACAGTGGAAACAACTTAAAATACTCTATCATTTCTGGTCATACAGAAAATAATAATACATTATTCTCAAAATTTGTGTAAACTCACAATAACAAGAAAACGTTGTGCTTTTGTAAAATAAAAGAAAACAATCAGACGCACTTTCATGATCTCCATAAACTGGAGCGCGAGAACTGAAACAAAATGTAGGCTAAAGCTTGAAATGTCCACTTTAAAACGAACAAATTCGAATCGAAGGCTAATACCTTCTGATTATGTAATCCGTCTGCTTAACAGCGGAGATGGAGATGTGATTTTAGCCAAAACAATAGTTTATTAATAATATTAATGGCTCTTCTCATTCAGCACTGCGGGAAAAACATCAATTCCAGGTTCTAATTTGGCCTTAGAAAACCAGTAAAATCGACATGTTTTCCATTTTTAATTTGTGAATATTTTAAATGTTTAATAAAGGGGCAAAAAGTCATAAACTGAAAAAAAATCTGAAAATTCGTCGATATTTACTTTTTTGCGCAGCAGTTGGTCTAGCCAGTTCAAATTAAAATTTTGGTGACACAAAAGTAGCCTACATGGATCGTTTGGACAGAATACGAGACAGAGTTCTTTATTAAATTAATAAAAGAAACAATAATTAGCCTATAGGAATACTGGATTCTAAATCTCAAATAAATGCCACAATCAAAGATCGGAGCAGAAATGAGGGTGAAACACCCAGAAACTGCTTAGGCTTTATGTGTCGTTCGCAGTATAAGGGTCTTTCCTGCCATTAATGCTTGGATAACACGCCACGTCTCCTTCGATTGATAATAATAATAATGTCTAATGCGGTGGCTGTGATATTATATAAACCAACGTCCATATTGCCGTGATTTTTGGAATGACTTATCGCGAGAGAAAAAAGGACGTGTTAGTCGCATAACATCGGTTAATGGAAACACCGTCATTTCGCAATAGTTTTTTATCGATATTTAGATAATAGCGCAAAACATTTGCGCAAATCTGTAATGAAAACGCGGCTAGATTACTTTGAGAAACCTGTTGAGTCTACCTGGTACACAGTCTACAACTAAAGCAGTGAAAGAGTTTCTAAAAAAAACACAACTAGCAAGAAGACTTTAGGCCAATTTATTATTATTATTATTTTTTCTTTTTTTCTGGAGGTTTGAGCTGAGGTTGAAGCTGGAGGAGCTGAACACGCTAGCTGAAGCTTGGGCTCTGATCTTCTTTTTTTATATACATTTATTTATGACTCCCCAATGTGATCACACCTCAATCCAGTAGATGGCGGTAATGCACAAAGATTGCAATCTGCCAATAAAATTCACTGAAGAAGAAGAAAAAGAAGAAGAAGAAGAAGAAGGTGAAGAAGTCTGGCTTGCATGTGTTAGCGGCAGTAGCCGCTTTGTTTGTATGAATAAATGGTCGGTTCTCTCCGGTGACTCTCTGTGTATGTAGCTCATTGGATATACTGCACATGAAGAAACACTACAAACATGCTTACAAACAAACAATGTGTTCAAGTTCAATTTATAATGGTCAATTAGTATGACTGAGAGTGACACACACATCAGTTATATTGAAAAGTCAGTGTTGAATAAAAACCTTTCAAAATATTTTTTTTGTCCAAATCCTTATTTCATAATGTTACATCTCACCCCAGGGTATGTTACAACTAACCCATACTATGGGGTGAATTGTAACATTTCACTCCTCGTGTTTGAAACTAAACTATGCATTTTCTGTTTGTGTTGCAAAGATAATAGCTATGTCATTTAATAGCAGACACTTGTAACTAGTTTGGATCACATTTTGAACACAATGACTTCAAAGTAAAAACAAGATATAGACAGAAAGGTCAAAATTGTTACAACCATCCCCGGTCTCCCCTATGTCATCCATAGTAGTTTACTATGTTGTTCTTCGCACGAAAATGACGTTGATCGAAACACCACGCCTATCAAGTAAGGGTACTGTTGGCAGTGGAAACGCTAGCCAGATCATGGTTAACAGACCCGAACCGTACCGTACTGTCCCGTACCGTACCGTACTGCTCAGTGGAAACGAGCCATCAGTTAAAAAAGTTAGATGCAGTTCAGGCTCAGGCTCTGAGAATATGCTGTGGTGCATTTAAAACAACTCCTGTAGCAGCCATACAAGTAGAAATGGGAGAATTACCACTAGAGTTAAGGAGGAAACAGTTAATGGCAAATTATTGGGCTGCTCTACAAGGGCATAATAATACTCATCTCACAAAAGTTGGGAGTATGGGAAAAAATTTAAAGGAAAATTTTGGACGAATTGCCAAAGAATTAGAAGTGTATAATTTGAGGATAAGTCCCACGATAGTCTATCCAGAGATTGCTCCATGGAAGATAGTTGACTGGTTTGTGTTACAAGAAAAAAGGAACGATCAGGAGGATATTAATTTAGAAAGAGTGTTCAAAAATCGGTTATTGGAAAAATATAATGCATATATCCAGATTTATACAGATGGAGCTAAGAATCCAGAGACAGAAGCAACAGGATTGGGGGTGGTGATACCAGATAAAGGAACAGGAATCAATAGGAGAACATCGAATAAATTAGGGGTATATACAGTGGAAATGCTGGCAATATTAATTGCATTACGAAGAACGGGACAGAACAAAGTTTTGGTATGTTCAGATTCATCAGTTCTAACAAGCTTAAGGTCATTCAAATCCAAAATTTGTCAAGATATTCTGTTTGAAGTTCTCCAGTCAGTAACAAGAATAGTAACTCAAGGTAGACAGGTAAAGTTTATATGGTACCAGGACATGTAGGGATAAGGGGGAATGAAATGGCAGATAAATTAGCAAAAAGGGCATTAACAAAAGGAAATATACAAAAAATGCAAGTTAGTATTAGTAAAGCAGAGGTTAAAAGTGTGATATGGGAGAAAATAAATCAAAAGTGGCAAGAAAGGTGGGATAGAGAGGGGAAAGGGAGACCTTTATATCAAATTCAAAGGGAAGTTAAAGATACAAGGGTTGAAAGTGGAAATAGGAGAGAAGAAATGGTGATATCGAAGTTAAGATTGGGACATTGTTTATTAAATAAAACGCTTAAGTTGATAGGGAAACATAATACTGGACTATGTGATGGGTGCCAGGAAGAGGAGTCTGCAGAGCATGTTGTTTTGAGATGTAGTAGATATGGAGCTCAGAGAGAGATGATGAGGAATAAGTTGAGGGAGATGGGAGTTCAGAACATTACATTAAAAGGGTTATTGAGCAGTGATAGGGTTCAGACTAGAATTCTTATGACTTTCTATAATTATAATAATATTGTGCAGAATGACTGGGATGAGGTGTGAGTGGGGAGGGGGATTTAGTCTGTAAACCTATTTTCTGGTTCACACTCTGGAGCAGAAGGTGGCGGAAATGCACCAATAAGCTGGATGCCAACCGCCGTAAAATAGTAACAACAACAAGAAGAAGATCGCATCAGACATGTGTCACTTTGCTCACAGCTGATTGGTCCATTTTCAGACATGCTAAAAGCCAAACCACTTTCATGGTGCCTAAAACCCAAGGTTGGCGCAAACTAAACTGAAACACACCTGGCTAGCCACCTAAACCGTCTTCATGGTATAAGCCCCAGCCTACACATCACACTGTGAACACAAATAATGCATGTTTCTCCATTCACTATCTTCCCTCACCTGTTGACCGTCATACAATCAAACAGTCCATAAATACATTAATTAATTATAAACACGTCCCTCTCCAAGGGAAAGACCGATCCGTATAGGGGTCGTAATCAGATCCAAACTACAGCTGGCGTAATTTCTACCTCTTGTAAACCTCACTTGAATTAATTTCAAGGTTCCCAATGTGCAAGATGTTTCTTTCTAGTTTCTTTACAACAGTTTTATTTAAAAACATATTGACCAGAAGAACCCTTTATATGCTGAAATGGTTCTTTGTGTTAAAGTTTAGGGTTCCATATTATGATAACCGCCTTTTTGGTTTCAAATTAGTGAGGGGAGAAAGAAAGCTTTTCAAAGCATCGAAATTATTGAACCAATTGCTTCACAAAATGATTCACTGTTTCGAAGTGTTCGAAACGCCACACGCTGGCGACCCCTGCTGGACAGAACAGTGTAATGCAACAAAAACTCTGGTCAACCATGCATAAAACACATTTTACAAACCTATAGCAAATGCTTTATTGAAAGTAAAATCTGTCAAATGCAATTAACTAATAATCTAATAAGATTAAATATCAAGTGTTATATGTGTTCTTTTATATATAGTCAGGGCTTTGTTTGTTCCATGGATAGCTCAGTTTAACAGGCCAATGAAAGACTAGCCTATATTAAAGAGCAACTTGCAGGTTAAATTTATAACTGAATTAATACTTGATACTGTCTTAAGAGGTTTTTTAAAAACACATATGTAGAAATTACTAATGAAATCTAATTGGTTGTAGAGATTTTGATGAAAATGTGCTAGGCTCTGGAATACGCCTTTCCCCCTATAGCAACGCGTCATATGACGTATGCCGAGGTAAATATGAGCTCGCGTTCAGCCAGCGCTCTCATTGTGGGTGTAGTAGTTAGAGCAGTAGTGAGCGACAGAGAAAGTTTTAGATCGAGTTTTAGAGAAGCCATAATGGTAAATTATTGTGTTTGTGCTGGTTGCACAAAATCCAGCCTGTCAGGACATCGTGTCCATCATTTTCCTTCTAGGAAAAACAAGGCTTTTCGTTCTTGGGTGCGTTTTGTTCAGGTGAAGAGAGCAGACTTCACTGCCGCGTCTGTCACCGCACACTCGGTCGTTTGTATTATATGCTCATAATTATATGCCTGTGGGCCATCATAGACATGCTCGTCGGAGAACTCGGTTTCTTCATTCACATCCATTGTAATTTGTAACCTGAGCTCTTTCAGTGCACGCATCTTCGGGTTCTCCCGCCGGATGTAGGCGCGAGCACAACATCAACTGGCAAACGCAATGTAAGCGGAACGAAACTGAGCTACTCGTTATTGTGTTTGTGTGGACCGTTTATCAGTTTGGACCAGTGCAGCACGAGCCTGATCAAGCAACACTGTAACTGCGAGATCCAGTAAATAAAGCATTTGAATTCGCCACTGAAGTAATAACATTGCTGCGAGATCTAGTGAGAAATATTCACATTTCTCCGTTATTAACGGATCAAACAGCGCTGACGTGGAAACCAGGAATAAACATTGTGCAATGAATGAACGAACTATCCAGTGTCCACAGATCAGCAACATTCACCATGGCTTTACTGTAGTAACACTAACTGCAACCATGGAAGTTTGGCATTTTCCACTAAGTAGTGTTGCTTTCGTCAACGAAAATTATGACGAAATATTGTCGTCAACGAACCGTTATCACCTGACGAAAACGAGACGAGACTAGACGTAAATGCATGGTCATGTGACGATGACTAAAATACATGTATAATGCAATATCGTTGACGAATAAAAACGAGACTAAATGTGGTTTAAAAAATAAAAACTATGCTAAAATGTCTCTTCATTTTCGTTGACCAAAACGAGACGAGACGAAATGTAACGTCACGACGAATGAGAGAGTTGTGCGTGAACCATAGCTTTGTCGGCTTTAAATTCTGGATTGCGATCTGGTCACCCGATTATCAGCGAATTTAACCATATATTACTCCATTAGTTATTCTATTAAAATGTCTCATTGATATATTTGACACATTCATAATCATTACTTTTGCTGGTTCTTTGTGACAGCTGTTATGTGCGTTATTGGCAGCGTCTCTTGTTACATGAACACGTCACCGCATCAGCGCCAGAACATGGAGATTTTATTTTAGAGTAGATATAATCGCACAACCTATTCGATATTTTATAATTAAATAAACTAATCGAATATCCAAAAATCGTGACTCATCCCTGCATGGAATCTTTTGTTTCTTTTCCCAAATCTTCACTCACGTCACGTCTCACCCATTTTCTAAAGGTAGGCCTATTATAAACGTTTCTTGGTTCGCTTTAAAATAGGGCTATTATATTCGTATTCTTTACTGTGGTAAAGTAGAAAAACGCTGTAGGACAGATAGCCTACATTTGTACTTGCATGTCAAATTCTTTTTAACACAGTTTGTGCTTGTTATATTAGACATTGGGCGCGAGTTTAGTTGTAAAGCGCGTTTGACACGTGTGGGTGATTTTTAGTTTCACTTTCTCTGGCAGCGCAATCTCAAACACAGCCTAAATATCTCGCCCTTGTGGAGGATAAAATTCGCTCTTCAAACCAATTTACATCAAGTAGAAAACACGAAGATATCATAAAGAGATCGATATCTTCGTGTTTTCCTGCTCTTGTCCCACATCCCTCTCAAAGCGCAGAGCGTATCACGCGTCTTTGTGTGGAAATATAAAACGAGTTGTTGTTTTTTAATAACCCCCAACCACCGCCGGTAGTTGGTCCATTACCGCGGTGGTAAAAAAACCTGCCACCGTCACAGCCCTAAATATAGGCCTACTAAATAGCCTATAATAAGATAGTACTAAATCTATCTATCTATGTACTAAAAAGAGACTAAAATACAATTTTCATTGACTAAAACTAGACTAAAATGTCATCAGTTTTCGTCGACTAAAACTAGACTAAAATGTCATCAGTTTTCGTTGACTAAAACTAGACTAAAATGTCATCAGTTTTCGTCGACTAAAACTTGACTAGACTAAAAAGAGTATGAATGTGACTAAAACTAATAAAAACTAAAATGACAGCCTGACACAAAGACTAGACTAAAACTAAAATTAAAACAGGCCGCCAAAAACAACACTACCACTAAGGCCCAGTATGCATCCACCTCCCTGCAACACTGACTTTCCTCAGCTGTAAACATTGCCTCGCATTTCCCACACAAGCACCTACGGAACAAAAAATGTTAGCAGGAATAAATATCTCTCTGTCTCTCGATGAGAAACCGCTAAGTTATATCACGTAACGTTAGTCTGGGCGGATATTAATGAGCATGACAAACGCCTGATCAAAGCTTAGTTTCTGTTATTGTAAGTTCCAATATGTTCTGTCTAACATTGATCCTGGCCTGTCCCTGCTCTCTTGGCAGCCTAGCAGGCTAATAATTGTATGGCTGTGGTCCGTCAACAATTTCCTCAGCGTCCGAAATGTCATTGCAATCCATTTTTCCCTGTTGTTTGAATCGACCGCTCTCCCTCGTGCTACGTCACGACTCTCGCCCGTCACGCCCATTTTCAGATGCGGAAGTAAAATTTTCTCACAAAAACGACTCCAGAAGCCACTGTAGCGTATTTATAATTTTTTTTTTAAGAAAATCTAGTTCCTACATTATTTTTCTATACATTGACTTGTTGGGTCTTCTAACCTGCAAGTTGCTCTTTAACTACTAGGCTATTATTCATTTTAACTATACGTCTTATTAAAACGTCCACAAATGTGGTAAAACCTTGTTCAATGTTTCCCGGTGAATATGTATGATTCATGTGTGTTCACATTCACAGAGATCATCGTCCCCCAACGGTGAACCATTGTAATTTCGAAACAGTGACATAACAAAGGTTGAAGATATATGCGTTCTTCAGCGATCTTGCATCCTTGCCTTGGGTGCTTCTCATTTTTTATTTGTGCTTGTGAAATTGGCTACGCATGTGTGAATGTTTCTTTTTTTGTTGTTGTTATTGTTGTTGTTGCTTGAATTATTAATGAGACATCTGGCTCAATGTCGCCTGTTTTTCTGTAACACTCCCTCATTTCCTTACTCTACTTTGTCAAGTTATCTTAACTATTTTTTTAAAACTCTTTTTCAGAACATTTCTGCTTTTTCTTTGTTACTGTAAATGCACTAAGTGACAGTTGTTGTTTCCGTCATTTACATACATGCCAACCCTCCCGATTTTTCCGGGAGACTCCCGAATTTCAAAGCCCCTCCCGAAAATCTCCCGGACCGACCTTTCTCCCGAATTTCTCCCGATTTCCACCCGGACAACAATATTGCTTCACCATCCGTCACTGGGCGCCGTTTCAGTCCAAACGCTTGCGCTCCCATGGCGTCTGTCGTTGCTATGCAACCAAACTGCGCTCTCCATGATGACGACGAAGAAGTATCAGCAAAGGATTAATTGATTTCTAGCCCTCGCATTAGCTTTACTACTAGATATATTTCTGGAGACGAGAAGGAAAAACCCGCCTGGAAAAACTAGCGCACCACGTTGATTCCATTTTGAGCGCGCTCGCCTACGGTCGGTTGAAATAACACCCTAGAAGCAGACGTCTGAAATGAAAGGCAAGAACAGCTATTTATTTAGCTTTAGACTGTTACATGAAAATTAAAAAATGAAATGTCATAATTATAATGTTTTGAGAGTTTACTTAAGTAATTGTTGCATTAGGCTATGAATTAATAAATGTTTATTGATAAGATCTAGCTATTTCATGTCTTTTCATTTACAGTAGCATGAACCACGAGTATAGTTTTGATAAGAAATCAACTAGCAAAAATCAGTAGTCGTGCCCCCCCCCCCCCCGTCCTTTTGAATATCTCCCGAATTCTGAGGTCTCAAGGTTGGCAAGTATGGTCATTTAAGCAGTTTTTCCTTTCCATCTGCTCTTCAACAATCTGACCATTTGTGTCTGTCTTAAATATAGCCTCTCTCTCTCTCTCTCTCTCTCTCTCACACACACACACACACACACACACATATACATATATATAGTTCAGTTGAATGATAACATTACATTTGCCCTCTTTATTGCTGTTAAACTGAATGTACGAAGCGAACTATCCACAACTTGAGTGTAATTGCGTGTGAAAGTTCAGTTCAGTTGTGTCAATTGCTATGTGTGTAGGCTGTAACACCACTATACACTAGTGAGTCATATCACCCCAACGGAAACTTCCTTCCTGCTGTCTGCTAACAAACCTTCTGCCACAACCTTCATAAGGAGAACACTTCTGCTCACAGGCGACTCGTGGCGTTTCATCCGAGCACAGCCAATCAGTGCGTCAGAGAATTGCGGACTCAACACTCTATTGGCTGTTACGCTGTAACCAGAGCTGGTTTCGTTGTGGGTTGTTTTCGGAATAGGCGGACGACGTATAAAATCTACCCCCTTTGCAAGAACTGAAACGATGAGCTGTTTTCTCAAACCTTCCTCGCTGTCACAAGTAAGTAAAATCACATCAGTAATTCACATCGTAGAGTATGAATCTGTTAATTAGATATAACCTAAATATGACTGTATATGTTAGACTAACATACTGCATATTTAACAGTTAACAAATTGCGTTGTTTAATAAATAGTAGAGTATACAATATACCATGACGTTTTAAAGTAATATAAAAGAGCATTTCTTTTATAACTCGGAATTTTGATAGTGGTGGGCAGATCGAGGCTTCGTGAAACTGAAACAATTGAAGCAAATGTCGTGTATTGTGTGTGTCGAGGCCGAGGCCAGGCATAGACTGTAAAAAAACAAATTGTCCAGGGTGGGTGCCCCTAGTGGTCACCATTTGTAACTGCAACAAAAATCCGTGCCAAACATGCATAAAAACACCTTTTACAGATCTATTGTAATTTTTCTTATTGAAAGTAAAACCTTTCAAATGCAATTGTCTAATAAGATTATCAAGTGCCTATATGTATTTTATCAGTTGTCAGGGTTTATTTTGTTTGTTCTATGAATGGCTCAGCTAAACAGGCCAATAATAGACTATTAACCACCGTTATTCATTTTAAATATACTAATGTCTAATTAAAACGTCTACAAATGTACAAAAGAGATCAGGTACCCACAGACGCCTGTCCGTGTGTTCTCAGTGACTCGTGATTCATGGGTTGACCGAGATCTGCTCCCAGCAGTTATGACGTCATGAAGCCTTGTTCACGGAAATCACGTGACTTTGGCCGTTTTGATTTATTTTTTACAGTCTATGGTTTTGATACATGCTCCGAACCATTGACTCGGGACAAAAGATTCGTAAAGGTTTCGAAGCTTCATGAAGCAGTGTTTTGAAATCGCCATCACTAAATTTAGACTTGCTTATAAAATTACTGAAACCTATTGTTGGCGTGGGTCAGAGCCCTTCTCTGCGTGGGTGCGTTTAGCTTTTTTTGGCCGTCACTCACAGACTCACCGGCGACCGGCAAAAGAGTCTACATCTTATTGGCTGCCGTCGTTGAACAAAACAAACCCTGATTGGTCATGTCGTCGTGTTGGACCAGGAAGCGGCGCGCGGACCTATCGGAATTATGGCTAGGTTCAGTTAAAGAAGGTGTGATTGGACCCTTTAGCTCCACCTGGTATAGTAGTGTTTTTTTTTTTACAGTCTGTGGCTACTGCTGACACGCGCCATATTGTTATCGTAAAGCTATACAGTGAACACACCCAAATAGGACTAACGTTATACGCAATTCGCATCGCTAGAGTTTGCTTCCAGGCTGTAACGTTAATTATTTGTTTTGATTTTTCACACAAAAAAATGTTCAAGATGTTCACTGTAGTCTGGCTCTTTATCGCTACTAACGTTACAGGTAGGTGGGCAGTTCTGTGTGGACATTATAGTGAATGGATCCGAAACCCAGTATTAAACGGGCTTAAGTGCTAAATAAGACCGTAGTGCCGATAAGCTCCGCCGTTACCGGTGTTTGTGCCGCTCTCGACCCGTCAGAGTTAAATTAGCACTGAATAGGCTCGTGTGATTGTGTTTCATGCTTCAGAATCTCTGTTAGGGAACGTAGTGAGTGAGCATCGATGCTCTGGTTTCTTAGTTCATATTTATTTGACTAGTTTTCTTTTTGTTTCTTTCTTCCCTTAAAAAAAACTTTTTTTTATTTAAACAATAATATCATCATAATATTTTATTGTGATCTACAGTCTAATCAAGTTTAAAGAAAAATTAAATGGTATACAACGGCAGCAGTTTCTGATTATTTCTTGGTCTGAATAGTCTACATAATGAATATAAGTCAAATACATAATGTAAATTAAATATTTTTACATTTACAATATATTAGTTCTCCAGACACACCTTTTCCCACATGTTAGTTTCTAAAGTGAAAACCTTAGTAACACTGTAACCTTCTTGCATGTTGGTCTACATTAAAAACATCTGGACATACACACACTTTGACATTTTGTGGTGTTGTGGTGAGCATTATGTGATGTTGGGTTATCAGTTTTAAGGGGCTTTAGCCTACTCTGTATTGCAGTATTTGCCTGTCATTTCCTGATTTGGGTTTACAGACCGTGGTTTGGTTGCCATTTTCTTTTTCATGTTCTTTGATTAACTTTGTTTTGATAAACCACCGTGTGGATTTGTTAGTTCAGCTTTGCTGTCTCTTGAGCAGTATTGCTTTGTTAAAATTACTTTTTCTATGAATCTATTTTACTTTTTCTAAAGAAGCCTTTGTAATTGCTTTGTAACAATTGTGGTCTGAAGAGTTGTGTGACAGGAGACTGGAGCTCAAACAAACTAAATTATTTTTATTTATTTTGTTAAATCTCTACCTGAGGCGGAAGGACTGAACAGTGATCCTGATTTGTAATCATTTTATCTACAAGAACAAAACTAGCCGCTTTAGTATCTAGGCATTTTGTGGTTTCAAACATGCTGTATATTTCTATAGTAAAATTACACCTTTATATGTCAAAATATCACATGTAATTCATGACCCCTTTAATACATTCAGTTAATTAAAAAAAAGTGATACATAATAATCAGGTTTGGAACCAATTATGGTACTTCTACCTCACTAACGGCTGTTGGAATACATAAGACAACTTGGAAAACTTCTAAAATATAGTAAATAATTTCCTTCTTTGTGTATTTCTTTCTAAACAGTTGCTGCGCATGTTGCTGGGTCCAAGTTGGAGGCAACGGAAGGACAAAATGTTTCCATGCACTTCGAAACTGGACTGGAGAGAGTCGATGACGCGAGAATCATTTTTGAAAGAGAAAGCAAGGGAAAACAGTTGCTCGCACATTACTGTTCCCCTGCCGCTGTTCTCACCTGTCACCCCTTCGAAACACCTCAACAACTGCAAGTTAAAGGAGGAAATGTGTCCATGATTCTTGTGAATGTGAACAGGTCCAGATCAGGCCTCTATACAGCACAAGTCATCACTGCTGATAATCGGGTGTTTAAGGTGACTTCTACGCTTGTTGTAAACAGTAAGTATATTACTTTAATACAGAGGTCTTCAATCCTGCTCCTGGAGGGCCACTGTCCTGCAGAGTTTAGTTCCAGCACACCTGCCTTTTAATACTCAAGCGATTCTGAAGAGCTTGATGAGCTGATTCAGGTGTGTTTGATTAGGGTTGGAACTAAACTTTGCAGGACAGTGGCCCTCCAGGAGCAGGATTGAAGACCTCTGCTATAATAAATCTGTTTGCCTGTAATGTACCAGAATCAAGATGATGAGAGAGACAATATTAATGGTCATAACTGTGCTCATAAAGTCTTATTAGCTATCCACTGTCGGGTCAGGGTGAGCCAGGGCTTTAAACGGCCCATGCCAGGCTAATAGCCCCGGGTCTGGAGCACCGAACCCAAAATCTGCTGTGTTTCCACTGTCGGGCCAGAAGCTCCACAGCGCTTCACTAAAACACGGCCGTAACACGCCTCTCTGGAGCAACCTCACACTAACCCATCAGTTCACAAACAACTGGAGGTTTATCAGAAAACTAATCAGAAAGAAATCACTGGAAACAGCGAGATCGCAAAACAAACATGATAAAAGCGACCGTTTGCTGTCATTTTTGTTGTTTACTTGAATATTTAAACCCAAGCATTGATGTTTTACCACAGGTTTACAATAAAAAGCGATAACCATTTATCATAATGAATTAATTTGAGTCAAAATTGCACATTAGTCACACAGAAATAAAGTGGTTTACCGTCTATTTCACAAAAGAAAGAGGACACTTAGGCTACTTATTCCGTCGCGTCTGTTTCTGTTTATTTGGTAGTTAAATGACATATTTACACCACATTTAGAAAGAATGATAATTTCTACAAATATGCCACCAAAAATCCGACCTGAGGAGCTTTAGTACTCTCTCACAGTACAGTTCTATTTTCAGTCAGAGAAACAGAGGAATAAACTCACTAAAATTCTTACTTGACATTTACTTGAAACCGTTAAATGCTTCTCACAAAATCCTGAAAAAGATTGTAAGTGATTGCAATTTAGGCGTTGTTAATGATGTAAAGACTCAGGTGTGTGTCGCATTGTTTGATCCACAGCATGAAGTAAGGATGCGCCGATCTGATATTCAGTATCCGTATTCTGTATGCGATTTTTGCCGGAGCGGGTTTTTGTCAGACGGAACCGATCCAAATCCGATACTGTGCGTAAATTCACAGGATTTAAAAAATGTAAAGTAAAAACTTTTTTTTTTTTTTATTATCTACTTTTTACCCAGGTTTTGCTAAACTTATACCTCACATTATTTTCCATTTATATTTGTCAAAAGTCGTTGATGCAGCACAATAAGAGTATGTGCTTTTACTGAGAAATATAATAATATTGGACTGTGTTTAATACATAAAACATTAATCATCAGTTTCACACACACATAAGTAGGCTATAGATATTCTACAATGATGATCAATAAAAAAAATCGGTATCTGATCTGTGTCGGACGATATTCAGTATTATGGGTATCGGATTGGTTTTTCGGAAAAAATATCGGTGCATCCCTAATGTACAGATTTGGAGAAAGGAGAACAAATATTGTTTGCCTTGCGCTATTGCACTATTTCTCGGATAATTTGCATTTGATTCTGTTCAAACAAATCCTCATTTGGCTTTGATTAGTAAAGAGCAAAAGCTTGTCTGATAGTAACATTTGCTGAAGTAGGATTGGTCAGTAATGTTTTAAGGTGAAAAAGGTCGTTTGACTTGCAGTTTATAATCCTCTAATTGTCTCTGCTCCTGTTGTCTCTTCCAGAAGCTCCAGTTTCCTCCCGTCCAGCTCCTCCACACTCCACCTCCAGCCCAACACCTCTCAGCTCCTCCTCCAGCCCAACACCTCTCAGCTCCTCTGACCTACACTGGCTTCATGCCTTAATTCCAGTCGTCATCATCATCATCATCATCATCTTGTGCTTTTGCTTCTGGAAACTCAGGAAGGCAAGTATTACTTACATGTATTATTTTATCAATGGTTATGAGCAGCGCTGCAGTTCTAATAAAGTCGCTGCTAAACCCAGGATAGTTTAGTTGTCCTCCTGAGCTCTTCTGTATCACTAAAGGCTCGGGTATACTTCAGTTTCCACATCTGGACGTGTATCACGCACATTCTGGCTGAGTTCGCACATGGCCGAGTTCGACACATGCGCAGTACAATTGTTGAATGACATCTTTGACGCTCTTCATCGAGCGCTTGCACAGATACACACAGAAGTGTTTAAAATCAGGCGTCTATCAGTGGATCACTAATATATTCCCTGATAGACGGATCCGCTTAGACGCTGTTTTCAAACGCTCCCGTGTGAATCTGTGTGAGCACTCTATGAAGAGCCAAGAGCGTCAAACAACATGTTTTTGAAGTGTTGATCATTGAAGTGAATCAGAGACATGCTTAATGATAGAAGGAAATGCTGGTATTGTCACATTTTTAAATGTCAGTACTGACTTGGTACCAAAGTTGGTAATTTTGAGAACTCGCGCTTGAGCCAAATAAGCAAGCTGACATTAGGGTGTTGTAGGATTGAAAATAATACAAGATATTTTAAATGAACAAAGATATTTGCTTGACTGTTTTTCTACCCCCCTCTTCCTACCACAATGACCATTTGGAGTTCCTAAGGCACAGAGGGGCTGATAGTGATCTAGGCTTGCAGGCCAAATGTTTGTACTTTGGGGGTCAATGAATTGTCACACCTTTAGTACAGTGGTGGAAGTGTAATTATCTGATTGGTCAGTTTGAATGTCTCACAGATGGGTTTTAGTCACATGGTCAAGGAAAGGATAAAACAAGATTGTAACTGTTGCTCTGTCTCTTTGATGCTCTGGCTATCTTCTTCTCTGGGTCCCTTTCTTGGGGCCTCCTCTTTCTCTCTCTCTCTCTCTCTCTCTCTCTCTCTCTCTCTCTCTCTCTCTCTCTCTCTCTCTCTCTCTCTCTCTCTCTCTCTCTCTCTCTCTCTCTCTCTCTCTCTCTCTCTCTCTCTCTCTCTCTCTCTCTCTCTCTCTCTTTCTCTCTCTCTCAGGTAACATTTTTCATATATGCTGGGTACAATTAATAATATAAGTTATCATCATCTCATACATATATTTTGTAACTATTTTAAGTGTAACCATAACCATATTTTGTCATTAAACCTTTTCAATTGCAACTAATGCACTAACAAGTTTTGATTTGGTATTGACTTTGAAGTGCTACATATTGCAATACAATATCGTCACTATCTATAGCAACGCTCTCCCACAAATATTAAGCTATTGTAACTGCACTTATTTCCGTCGGTGGTATAAGTGGCAGTGGGTGGTTAAAGACAAGAAATGTGCAGTTTTCTACCATCTTGCCAATAACGTTTCTTTAGTCATTCGGCAGTTCTTGCAGCTTGAACCACTGCAGGAATTCCACCCTTACAATGTAAGGCCCGTTATATTAGTCCAATATGCCGGTCCGCCAATACACGGGGAAGGTTATCACATGTTCTGTCCTCACTCGTGCAAAGTATTGGTTGGTTAAATTTACAATACATTTAGTTATGTATTCTCTCGTTAATTCATCTGACTCCATAAATGAAAAGGTTTTAATGATATCTGTGGATCATTAATCATGAGTGAATGTTTGACTATTCCGTTTAACTCTTCAATGAAAATAATATCAAAGTCAGTTAGAATAATAAAATGTAACAATTTATTATGTCAGGTAAATGTATCATGCCAATTACATAATCAATTCAAAGATAATCGATACAAAACATCAAATGCTCTGGAATAGAGAGAAGATGCAAACCCAACATTAAGAAATACGTGAGGCTGAGAGATCTACATCTCCCAGCCTAACGGACCCATCTGAAATACAGAAAAGGCCCCGATCTCCCTGCTCCACTTCCTTAAATAGACAAACCTTTTCACCTGGAACCATGTGCTAACAATAGAAATTTGCATTCAGAGGTACACTGTAACACCTCTTGGGGGTGCGTGACCATTTGCTTGAGAGACCAACCCCTCCTTGTATGCTAGTTATCCATAAACCTTCAATAAACCTTGTGTTTCACTTATTCTGGAAATAGGACATTTGTACCAGTCGCACTGTGACATTTTAAATGATACCAAACATGAAAATACTCTGTGATAATCATTTACATTAAACTATATATTTTCTTAGGAGAAACCAGGTGATCATCTGAGTATGAGAGGGGGGGGTGAGGGGAGAGGGAAGGAGATGTAGATTAGGATGACTCGGAGGTGAGACTTTCGTCTCGATGGTGCACGAGGGCCAGTTCAAATGGTAATCTCCAGAGAGGTCCTTTTGTCCTCTCAGGGCCTGGTCACCCCCAAAACAGACTGTCTGGAATTTCCTAATTTATCAATTCTTACATGATCATTGAAGCCAATCAGAGATATATATGTTGAGCGTGTGAACATAATGGCTATTAATGGTGTTTAAGAATCTGTTTAACAGCGCGTAATGATAGAAGGAAATGCTGGTATTGTCACATTTTTAAATGTCAGTACTGACTTGGTACCGAAGTCGGTACTTTTGAGAACTCGCGCTTCAGCAAAATAAGCAAGCTGACATTAGTACAATCTGGATCTTGAATTTAGAATACATACAGATGTCATTCACGTCCTTCAGTTTGGCAAGAGTGCGATCGCACATGCTCTAGTGCATAAGAACGAGACTATGATTGAATCAGGAAATAAAGCAAAATAACTGAGAAATAGTCTTTGGATGCCATGTCCATAATTTATAGCAAAACATCTAGCATTAATTCGATCTTAAACAGATTCATTAAAATAAGTTATTACTCCACCACGTGCATGACATCATTAACCAACGTGGTTGAACAACCACTTTGCGACAATATGGTTTCGGGAAACAGTCGTGACTTGATTTCTTCAACGATGCATCACACTAAAGTAGTGAAGCAGCGAGCTATTTGAAGGCTAGTTTTAATGTATTATTTATTTGTTGTTATTTGTGTTATTTATTATTTATTTGTAATTGCATAAATTCCTTAAAGGAGAAGTTCACTTTAAAATGAAAATTCTGTCATCATTTACTCACCCTCATGTTGTTTCAAACCTGTATGAATTTCTTTCTTCTGCTGAACAGAAAGGAAGATATTTAGAAGAATATCAGTAACCAGACAGTTTCTGGTCTCATTGACTTCCATAGTAGGAAAAAAATATACTATGGAAGTCAATGGGACCCAAAAACTGTCTGGTTACTGATATTCTTCTAAATATCTTCCTTTCTGTTCAACAGAAGAAAGAAATTCATACAGGTTTGAAACAACATGAGGGTGAGTAAATGATGACAGAATTTTCATTTTAAAGTGAACTTCTCCTTTAATGTTTTTGTTTTCAAATACAGTAGTCATTATTTGAAGTGGATCAAAGAAGTTCATCAAAGTTGTCCTAAGACAAGAACGGGTATTGTTCAAAATTCATGTATGACTTTGAAAGGTTTTGATCCACTTCAAATGTTGGACAAATGGAATTTGACTGGTATTGGTACTGACTACTGAAATTTTGGTATCATGAATGTGAAACGTAGAGCTAAGCCTCTTTCTTTTTCTTTTTTCCTGTTTATGAGGTTTAATAACAGCCACTTTGAAGGTTTTTGAGGCATATCCTAATGACAATGATGAATTAATAATATTAGGAAGAGGATCTATGATTCTCTCAGTAGCATCTCTGGTATAGGGTCTGACATTTTAAACATAACATGTATTTGCATAATTAATTCTGAAAACTAAAACAAACTAAAAACACGGCACTCAAGTTAAATAAGTTAAACTTTTAAAAAACGCATCTCTAGACCATGCGTCCTGTGAACCAGCCCTTACTCCTGTTTATTATTGTGAAGATGCTTTGAAACAATTTCTATTGTATAAAGCATTATAAAAATAAAGGTGACTTGACTTTCATACATGTTTTTGATTTAGATGATTTAACAAGTTTAGACAGTGAATGGAATTGTTCCACTAGAGTGCAGAATAGCAGATGTTCCTGCATGGTTTTCCCCATTGTTTTATAGCAACTGTGTAAACGTCACCTTTTATTTGGTTTACATTGTGTTTTTGTGTTGACTTGCAGAAGAGTAACACAGCGGATGATGAAGAAAAAGCCACAGAAACTCCTGCTGTCTCCAGGTATGAAGATCTTCACTTCACTATTGTCTTTTCAGGTCTTTTGTTGCATCACATGACTTTTTCCATAAAGTAGGATATTTCATGTTGTTCCTCACTAAGGACAGTTTTCTGTTATTTTCTTTCCCAGATCCAGTGTCTCCACAAAAAACAACAATAGGAAAAAGGATTGCGGTGGTTGTGTAGCCGTCGCCATGAACGGCTGTGGAGAAAATGCTGAAGCTCTTCTTGGGTCTTAAAACACCTTAACCTCATCAAACTGTCAGTCCAAATCAAATTTTTGTGCATATTCAATCATGTTTAGTAAGTGTGAACTGCTAAAAAAAATCACATGAAATATGATTTTAACAAATCTGGTTTAATTTGAAAAAGATCAGTCTGGCAGCCTCTGATAGACGACTCACGTTTTTGGTTGCGCTCTATTTACAACATGTTTTTGCAGCGTTGTAGCCAATCACAATGTGTGAATGCAGTGGCCAGTGATAAGCATTTTAGTTATTAGCTTGTTAATTATGAGCTCTAAACACTTGTTTTAAGTTAACCAAACCCAATGTAAATATGAGATTGGATTATAACAGTTTTCACTCTGTTATATGTGAACCTGGATCACAAAACGGAGTCGCACGGGTGGCCAACAATACATTATATGGGTCAAAATTATCCATTTTTCTTTTATACCAAAAATCATGAGGATATTAAGTAAAGATCATGTTCCATGAAGATATTTAGTAAATTTCCTATTGTAAATAATATAAAACATGTATTTTTGTGAGTAAATGCAGCACAATCACGAACATAAATGAACAACTTTAAAGGAGATTTTCTCAGTTTCTATTTTTTTGCACCCTCAGATTCCAGATTTCAATAGTTGTATCTCGACCAAATATTGTCCTATCCAAACAAACCATACATCAGTGGAAAGCTCATTTGTTCAGCTTTCAGATGATGTATACATCTCGTTCAAAAAATGTACCCATGTGACTGGTTGTGTGCTCCAGGGTCACAAATATACAGTTTTCCCTCAGTCTGCAGCTGAACTGAAGTGACATGAGCTTTATTGATTATAAAGGCTGTGCTCTTTGCTTGCTTTCTGTATATAACCCATTCATAATTTAAAGTTTTATTTTTTATGCTGATACACACTGCTAATTTTCTGTAGTGACTGACAACCGAATTAAATTGCAGGCTTGAGATAGTGATAATCATATCAATGAACGGGACTAAAAACCCAGATGTTTAAATCTATCTGTGCATTAAGTGTTTCAGTGTAAGTGCTGTAGACCTTCTCCTGCTTCTGTTACTGTAACGTGTTACTTTGATTTTCATTTCATTACTAACTTTTCTTTAGTTTATCGCAGTGTTTATGAACTGAACAGTATTTGAAGGCTACATACTAAAGTTTTAATTGTATTTATTTATAGTCATCTATAGTATTTAAATGAACTAATTTATTGTTAAAAGTGTTTTTGCAATGGTACCAAAATTGGTTCAGAGAACTGTGAAATTTGACTGTTATTGGTACTGAATACTGACATTTGTGCCATGATCTGCCTAATTGCGATCATATTTCAGTCGGACACAGTCCTCAAGCTCAAATGAATGTAGCCGATGAACCTGAGCTGTCAGATGCAGCTTCTTCTTCAGCACAACTATCCTTACATTGAAGAAGTGTGTCTTTTTAAACCCCAGTGCCTCATAGAGTCAGAGAGACTGTAGCTAGAGATCTTCCCAAGTGCTTTCTGGTTTTGTGTGCAATATGAAGTGATCAGTGAATGTGCTGTGGTCATTTATGCTGTCTGTGGATCAGATGATACTGTATGAAAGGAGATTCAATGTCTATCGCTATATTTCCAGAATAAATATATCTTTTTGTAACCCTTTTCCACAGCGTTGACTGGTGTTTTCTGCTTGGTTAAACTTCACTTCACTGCTTAAGTAATTATCATAAATGTTAAATGATACACATTCATTTATTTAGTGTACAGTTTAATATGACGACATTTATTGATGAAATACACATTTGTTTAAATTAAAGTATATGTGGAGTAAAAATATCAGACCTGAAGTAATACAGATTGAATTTGTATTTGAACTTGTAAGCTGGTATTAATGTTAATAATCTGTATTTTTAATTGTTTTAAGAAGTACAGTTATACAGCTTTTATTATATTGTTGAGATTGCAGGTTTGATGTAGGCCTATCATAGAGATGAACAGAAGCTTCTACAGCAGATCTTCAATCAGATCAACACATCATGATTTATGTTCGGATATGCGCACTTGCAGTCTTTATAAAATAATGGAAAATAATTAGTGTGAATTTAGTTATTTTGCCAAAACAGCCCAACTACCCGTCCCGATGTGAATAATGGAGTACACTAAGACAGGAGTGAACATCATATTTGACCTTCCAAACCATAAAGCCATGCAAAGAACATGTTTTTTTTTTTTTCAGCTTTCAGGTCGCAATTCATTAACAACATATTGTAAAAAACATTAAAAAATGTCCTGAGTAGAGCCAGATCTGTTTCAATTCTGTAATTTCCAAGCATTATTTTGCACATTTCACTCATATTTCCCACTCAAATGCTGTTTCCATGTCTTCCACAATCAGCTCCTCATCCTGAACGTGACACATTTCATTTAACAATATGGCATTTAACCAAAACTTATATCATACTAAAATAAACCATTATATTGCTTTATTACCTCAGTTGAGCCATCTCCACGCTCTTCCTCTTCCCAATTCTTTGTGAGAATGAAGAAAGAAAGAAATGGTTAATATTTTGTTTGTTTTTTTCAACATGAAAGAAAATGTGCTCATTAATGGTGATTAAAATACTTATTTCAAATGGAATAACAGGAAATGAAAAGATGAAAAAATATTTGAGTTAATATGGTGTTCATGGAATCAAATTGCACAAGACAACATTTCACATGAACATGTTTGTTTGTGTAGTAAAACAAAATAAAAGTTTTAAGTTCTACTTAATATGGAGTTTGGTGACTTTAAAACTCATTAGGGTTTAGTGTATAAAGGTAGAACACAGGGTGGTTCCTTCACATTTGAAAAATTAATTTTCACTTTTGGTTGTTGTTTAGAACTAATACTTTGAAGCTGATATTTTAGAATTATAAAATTGCTTTTTTTTTACTTTAGAAATTATGACTTTTTAAATGTTTATTAATTTCCATGAGTTTCCCAGGCCTTGCTATAATCTGCCAAGAAGGTAACATTAAAATACCCAGCAATTAAGTCTTAACTCTATTCGCTAAGTAATATTCTTTCATTTGACACTTTTGTTTTGAATAATTGTTCCAGTTATTTAAATATGTTGAATCCATTCAAGGATTAATACAGTGACTCTTTCTGTATTTTACAGCATTGCACCACTAGATGGAGATCAATGAGTGTGTTTTTGTCAAGGTTTGTGTGTGTGTAGTGAATCCTGTGTCCTGTCCTGCCAGTGAATCTCATCCTGAAAAGTAAAACTAATACATTTCAATATGATATTACTGTAGAAATGTACTAGCAAACTTAGTTCTTCAGTTTGTGTTATGTTAAGTTTTAGCTTAAGTTATAGCTTAAAACAAAGCACATTTGTTTAAGTAGGCCTACGTAAACGTGCAAACGAAAAGTCTATTGTTATTTTATTTTATTTTATTTTTTTAACCAGGAAGGTCCCGTTGAGATACAATATCTCTTCTACAGGGAGTCCTGGTCAAGATAGGCAGCACAAGACAAAAAGTATAGGCTACATAACTTTTATAGGCTTTTTATGCTGACCTTTGTTGACAGATTTTTGCTTAATTGGCTTAATATACTATTTATGTGTAAAGCAATAAAACAAAGAAAGAAAGAAAGAAAGAAAGAAAGAAAGAAAGAAAGAAAGAAAGAAAGAAAGAAAGAAAGAAAGAAAAAGATATTCTGTACTTTATACTGCAACTACACATAGCCTAGTATTGTATATTGTTCTATATTGTTTACATATTTCAAATTGTTTTTTGTGTAGGCTCAAACCTCAAGCTTTTAAAACTACTTCAAACTTTCTGGTTAGGCTTTTTCAAGACAACTTAAAGTTTGTCTACAAAATGTTTTATCTAACAACTGTAAAGTGTTACCGATCACATATCACGTGTGATAAAGGCATTTTGATAGGTTGTGTTTAAAAAAAGAAATCAAATACTTCCTGTTAGATTTTTGTGTTACATGGAGAACTGTGTGTTGTGTTTTGCAAAAAGTATTTTATGAAATTGAAAACAGGCCAAGAATTAGTGTATGGTTTTGCAGATTTGGTGTGTGGTTATTGTGTTTAAGTGTGCGATTTCAGAAATTGTGTGACAAGTAAAGATTTTGTGTGTAAACAGCAGAAGAGCAAAGAAGAGCAGAATGAAGGGTGGCAACTAGGCTTCCCAATATGTTTATTTTCATGAATTTCTGATGCTCAGGGAGGGCTAACAGTAAATTCAGCTGTTGTAGAAAAATTTATATTTTAACTTTCTTAGACATTTTTTTAAGCATTGTTTCTCTTCTGGAATTTATGTATATTTGTGCACCTGGCGTAAGCAAGACACACAGTAAGACAAATGGTTAAGAACCTTTAACTCTTTAGGTATGGAAGATAGTTTAGCCTAGGGGGGTTATAGAGGGGTCATTCTATTCTAAATCATGCTGGATGAGTGGAAAACTACAGAGGAAAGACCTTGAAGAAGGAGTATAAGAAGGGAGTTTCCTGGGCTGGGTGTCAGGTCTTGCTCACGTCACGGGGTAGCTGCTGTGATCTTGTGACTAAGCCTCTTGCAAGAGAATAAATATCTTTTAAAATTAATGCGGGGAAAAAATTAATTGTGATTAATCGCATCCAAAATAAAAGTTTGTGTTGCATAATGTACTGTGTATAACTATTTTGTATATATAAATACACACATATGCATGTATATATTTAAAATTTTTATTTATATATAAATTATTTATATTTATATATAATATAAATGTATATACATGCAAATATTTCTTAAATAAATACATGCATGTATTTATATATACAAAATAATTATACACAGTACACATATATATTATGCAACACAAACTTTTATTTTGGATGCGATTAATCGCAATTATTTTTTTCCCAGCACTATTTAAAATACAATTTGATTATTGGTGTCTCTTATGCAGTGATGATGATTGTTTAATTATTGTTTTTGCCACAACAATTGGTGTCAGAAGTTGGGATTCCATGGCAGTTTCTTCTGGTCCTGAGTAAAGCGGATTGACGATTGATCATCCTGAAGCACCAGGCTTTAGTCTTACCTCGCAGATCATTTAGAGAGAAGAGCAAACTGCTATCAGGGCCGGGAGGAACTCCACTGGAACCAGAAAGAACCCGGTGGCAATAGAAGCATCTCTGGTAAGACAGTCAAATTTATTTTGTGTGGTGAATGTGTGTTTATTTTGGTATGACTGTGAGTGAACCATGGTGGCTCCTTGGTGCGAGTATAGAAAGTTACCGGTGTGGTGAACAATCGGGTCCGGCTGAAGAGATGAGTCCGGGCTTAGGACCCAAGCAATCCGATTGGTTCAAAGCACGTTTTATGGGTAATCGCATTAGTGCCTGGTTACAAATCATACAAAATCATGTTATTATAGAAGACGTTTGTAGTACGTTATAACGAGTCATTAATGTATTTTAAATGATAAGTTTCATATACTAGTATTTAACCGAAGCTATATTGTGAAATTAAACATTTCTCGTTGTTAGTGTTAGCTTAGATAATAGCATAGCATACAGCTAACATGATCGTGCGATGAGCTTTACCTGAGCTTATACTGCACTGATACTGCCTTACCGTATTCACAGCAATTCGTAATGCTGGCATACTAATGGGGTCCTACACCCGGACTCATCAAACCGAGTAACCGGATTATTCACCACACCGGCGGTCTGGTAACTAGCTCGTAAAAGTGGACAAAGAGCCACACCTGATTAATTGGGTGAACCGGAATCAATCGAGCGCTCACGAAAAGATTTTGAGTAAGCCGTAATTACAGTTGCACTGGAAAGTGCAGACCTGGCCGATTTGGTGTTAAAAAATCGGATCTGTCTGAGACGTCTGACAGATTAGTAAGACGCGTTTCGAAGAAAAATCCAGGGAAAGTATAATCAGCCAGGATGGGGTCATCTCATAGTAAGCTCGATAATTTTTATACACCAGTTTTCTGTCAAATTAAAGAATTAAGGGCAAAATGCATGCAAGAAGTTGATCAAGTACCATGGTTTTCCCAGGGAGGGAATGTTAAGTGTCACTAGGCTGACAGCGGTGAGAGACGTGTGTGTGGATTGTAAGCAAATAATCGTGTACTGGTTAGATGAGGCAGAGCGAAAAGAAAGTTTTATTAAGCAGAATGGGGAACAATTATGTATTTTAGTGGTCAAATAATAATGTCTAGAGAATTTTCCTAACGAGAGTTGAAGGAGCAAGCAGCTATAATGGCTGTCTGTGCAATTTAGGGATTGATATACGAGTAATATAATATTTTGGGGTTTTGTGAAACAGCAGAGATAAGTGAGACTGAGAAAAATAATGATAACATTAAGTTGAATCTGCAGACCAGAACAATCAAACCAGTTTTAATGAAATTGATGACATATAGTACAAATTTTATACGTTATGAGGAGTCCTGAAACAAACAGTGAGACAGAAGAGAGCAAACGCTGTAAGCAGCTGTACTCTGAAGCTCTGACTTCAAAGAAATGTGAAATTAAAAAGAAAATGTTTAGAAAGTAGATCAGTGTTTAAATGACGATATCAAAGTGTTCGTCTAAAGAATAAGAGATAATAAACTAAAAACAAGGTCAAAAGAATCCTTTTGAAGGAAAGATCTAGAATAATATTCAAAGTGAATTGATCAAATAAGCAGAAGCAGTATTACTGGATTAACAGTTGCTAAATGTAAAATGTAGAAAGGCATCTGATTAAACAAACAGCTTGTTAGTGTTTTGAACGTGGAGAAATAGTGTTGACCATGAAATAACTAGGAGCTGATGTTTTGCTTTCAGAAGATAAGCTTGTGATTGGCTGAAACAGTTTGCTTATCTGAATCTGGTGTGTGCTGTGGCTGAGACGGCCAGTGCGACAGAGACACGATCTGAGTGGAAATTTGTAATGTCTAAATTCCCTGATGTGGGCAAAAGACAAATATAAAATGTGGTTGTTTGAAAACACATATCAATTCTGGCAAATGTATTAAGCTGGGCTAGACTCAAAAGAAAGTAAAATGAAACTATGATAAAAGTTGACGAGAGTGCAGTGTACCAGTCCTGAATGCCTCAGAGTCTCTCTCATTCAAAGTCAGCTAAGAGCTGTTATCTGAGCCTGTGTCATAAGTGATAATTGTCACGGTTCATGAATTCACTGTTTTCTTCGTGTCTTGTGTATTTGTTGTTCTGTGTGTGTGGGTGTGTGTGAGTGGGCGTGACCGCTCATTCCAGCTGATCTCATTCCCCGCACCAGCTGCCGTCAATTCACTCACCTATAAAGACTCATCGCACTCTCCTCTCTTTGTCAGATCGTTGTTTGGTGTCCTCAGTGTGTGTTCATCGTGTGCCGTCTACAGTCCTGTTCCTGGTTTGAGTTTCCTGTTCGGTGTCTTCGTGGGGTTCGTCTCGTCTCGTCTGGATGTTCACCTGCACTGGATTCACCGTCACCACTCTTCACCAGCACGCTGACCATCTTGTCCCTGCGCCACCAGCCCACCCGAGTTCCTGAACTGTTTTGTGTCTTTTGACCCCTCAATAACTGATGAACCTCAATATGACTTTAAAGAAGTCTTAAACAATAGAAGTGACGTTTTTGACTAGTTTAATTCAGAGCTAGTAACTTCTTTGTCTGATCTTAGCCTCCACCATGAAACAGGGCCGACGGCTCCTGCTACAGATGTAATAGTACACTGAATGGACGTTGTGATAACTAAATTCACGGAGTATAATCTCAGTATTGCGATTTTGCTGATTTGAAGATGTTTAATGAATTTTAAGTGATTAAATACTGCTGTTATTAACCTGTCTCCTTGTGTTAACACTATTAGGCAGTCCGAATGGCTCTGGTGACTCTTGAATGTACCTTCCCTAAAACGGTCACAGATTCTGTTATGGGGAAGAGCGGTAACCAGTGTGCACGAGGTGATTACTCAACGACGGGTAAGATCCTCTTTGGCCAAGCGAGGGCAACCTAAGGCAGGGGGTCATGCCGACACTGGGAATCTCCTGATGGGAGGTGTTATGTGAGATGGGTATGAGAGTGGAGCGGATGACTGAGGCCACCAGCATCAGCAGATCATTGAGAGGTGAGATGAGCTGTGAGAAGTTATGGCAGTCTGACCCAGAAAATGTGAGTTCCCCCTATACCACTCACCAGAAACCGCATTCATTGCATGGCTTGTTCTAAGCGTCTGCATCTATGCCAGGGGACAACACCCTGTTGGAGATTATAGATAAAGAGCTGATGGGAATGGGCTTTCAAGAGTCAGCTGAGACCATGAGGTGAATGTAATTATTTGTTGTGGAGACAGTAACAAAACTTTATTTATGTCAGGACAATGATGTTGGCTGCCTCATGGGCAAGAATTTTTTTCTTATAGAAGTGTTGATTTTGAACTAATATGTCTATAAGATAGTTTTAACTCCTGAAGGTCGTTAGACATGTTGGTGGCTAAAGATGAAGACAACTTTTGTAGATTCAAGAAAAGTCAGGATAAAGGTTAATGGTCAAAGGTTATTGAAATTAATTTATTATTACATTTTGTCTAAGTTACAGTCTTAGGAGGCTGTTGAAAAGATTATTTGTTTATAGTGAGAGAGACTGCTTGAGTGGAGGAAGGGATGGTACTCTGTCTGTATTTAGCTGCTTTCCGACCGGAGGAACCTTTTCACAGTTCCTAGAACTATTGGCTAAAGTACCCGGATGTCGGCGTGTTCGCACCGCACTAGGAACTAGGAACGATTTTAGTTCTAGGAACTCCATTTGGAGGAACTAATTTAGGTCCTACTTCAGAGTAGGGTCTAAACCAGCACTATAGGAACTACCCGTGACGTTAGTGTACGCTGATTGACCGAACGCACGCGGAACACCAGCACCCGCCATTTTTAAAACAGCTAGAATGTAAACACACAGATTATAGCCTATATATTTACTCCATAAACTAACTATACAAACATGGAAAACAGTGATAGATGGGTCTCTAAACCTTTATGTTGAAGAGAAAATCCAACACAACTTTGAGGGGACCAAGCCAAACATAGCAACACTGCTAGCAACACTGGACATCAACTACACGGCATAAGCTTTTTTTCATATACTGTCTACTTTCTATAACAGTTCTATCTAATAACATATTAAACAGTACTGTTAGACAGATCGCTAACTAATGAACACAGAGAATGCGAGCATTGTTTGCTCTGGCGTTCTCAGCGCCGCCAAAATAAAGGTCCGTCGCGCCGTCAAAATAAAAGTCCCCGTGCTTGCGTCACTCCCTTACCCCTCCTACCAGTTCCTATGGCCACTTGGCCAGTGCGAACGCAAACAGCAAAACCGAGTTTGGGGGAGAGTAGTTCTTAGAACTGTTTAGAAGTGGACAGTTCCTAGAACTAAGTTCCTGTAACTACTTGGTCGGAAAGCGGCTTTTCTGTTATCGGCCTGCTAAAGCAAGCTGAAGCAATGAACCAAAACAACCCAGCTGACTTTTCTAAGATCAAATGAATAATGAACAGAAATGCTTTGAAACTGGTTAAAGGTGCTCTAAGCCTTAGAGCACCTTTAACCAGTTTCAAAGCATTTCTGTTCATTATTCATTTGATCTTAGAAATATACCCTTCAGGACAGGTTTGGGAACCACTGCTCTAAGCGATGCCGGGAGTCGTAACTTCTTGTTGACATTCGAATTGTTGTCAAACAAAACGGAGCCTAGCTAGACCCTCCCTCCTCCTCATCCCGTCTCCTCCCTCCTCCCCTCCCTTCCGGCATAAAGGAAAGTCAAAGTAGTCACTACAAACAAAGTTAAGTTTTACTGATATTTCATGCAATGTGTAATGTCACCAAGTTAGATAAATGATTTTATATATTGGAGAACAGAATGCAGAAAAAGAGAAACATTATCTTAAAATCATTTGCCACCTGAGGTTATAACTATAGCTCCCATACAAGGACGCAATAATAGCAAGATAACGTTAGCTTCGCGTTTCCTAGTCAGCATAAACAACGGCGGCGTCGTAAACAAATTTAGTCAAAGTTGTCAACAGCCTATAAATGACATTCAAATTCATAACAAACAGTGGGTGAAAACAATCATTCACACAAATTGTCGCCCTACTGTGAATTTGCTTGATCATTTACAATAGAGATTGATCGCTAGCTGCTAGAAACATAGCCTATATGTTGTATTCACCAAAGCTGACTGCATAGTTCTAGCTAATTACATCATTGTGTTGGTTTGGCGAATATGAACGTCAGTTTAAAAAGAAAAAAGGATTTAACTGTTCTGCAAAAATAGAGCAACTGAATGTCGGATTGGAAGCCCTTCTGCCGGCGGAGTTCTCGCCACCTTTCCAAGGTTTTTATTATGTAAATTCGGTAGGCCTAACGTTACTTCGCGCGTTCCTTATCCTTGTCCCTTATCCCTCTTCTTTGCAATTTGTTCATCGGAACGTCGTCTCTTTGGTCGTGTGTCGGCCATATTTCAAACTTCTCTCTTCATGCTTCTCTCTCCTCCACACCCCCTTCATGTGTATGCGCACTAACCCCCAAAACCCCACCCTCAAATACTTCTTGCCAGTGATTGGCTGAAACACTGTTTGTTGTGTTTCGTGGTGCAGGTGAGCCCAGTTTGTTTTTGTTGCCGTTTGTGGAGCCTGTGGTGTCTAGAGAGACCGCGTTTTTTTACAGTGTGTTCAGGGGACAGGCAGCTAGCGGATAGTGAGGAGATGTTTGCTGTATGTGACAAAAAATGTTTTGGCCTAAAAAACGCGTGACATCGCTTTAAGAGACCATGTAAAATTAGAAAATGTGAAGTTTAAAATCTTATTTAAGATTTAAATATGTTTAGAGTAAACACCAAAGATATGAATATGAGAATATGAGCGGTTCATAGTCAGGTATGCGTGTGTGTGTGTGTTGGATGGTGACAGCATTGTATGTTTTATGAGTGTTAATTCATGTTTGGTATGTGTTAGTTTAGGGGAGCTATTCTATCTCCATAGTGTGTATATTGTGTCATTAACCTCTGGAATGAGTTTTATCATTACAGATGGGTTAAGGCAAATGACAAATTTTAAAGAAGCCAAAAATCTGATGAAAAGACCATACAGAACACAGGGAAAGCTTTAAGGTGATTGGTCATCAAGCTCTGTCTGGTAGATTATAGTGAACAAAGGAGGAGAATGTTGTTTGACAGACATTGACCAAGTCTGTACACCACAACCTGACCTGATAGAAACCATTGATGACTTTGACATTGGAAAATGTTTGTAGATGACTGAGTTGCGAGACCAAACAACAAGCCTGAAAAGCAGGATACGCGGTGAGACTGAGGGCCGCTGCCCTTCAAATACTTGGATAAGAAGATGAGATTGTGGCTTGGAGTGAAGAATGTAATATTTTGTTTCAGAGGCAGAGAAAGATGTCTGGGGGAAATTTGACTGAAGGACAATGTTTGGGTTAGTGTTGAAAACTTTGTTTACCCAAACACCATTATGTTAAATTGATGCACAAGTTGGATCATGCATGAAAAGGGGGATGATAACAATTGCCATACCAAGGGGTTCACATTTGCTGAATGCAATCGCACAGGTGGGACAATAAATGTTGGGAGGACACAGGGTTCATTTGGGAAAAAGCCCTGCAAGAAGCCATTTTTCTCCCTAACAAAATTGCTGTGTGTAAGTGTGCTAATAACAAGGACTGTTTCAAAAGGGAACGCCAGAGCAGATTTGGCAGCACAGCAGACAAAAGAAACTACGTGTACTTTACTATCTGATGTAATGGCAGATTTTCTGTTTCTCTTACTTACACAAGAGTGTGTGTTTTTAAACTCTGGGAAACAGGTGTGACGTCAGGAGGAGGCAGACTGAAAAGGGGCTCTAACCCCTAGGGTCAGAGGCCGTCCGATTTAGAACTTGTGAGTTTGTAAGAATAAACTCAGCAGGATTAGATCACTAGCAGAGAAACCTTCCCTTGTTTAGATAAGAGTCTGTGAGCAGAAGACCTTGAAAGAGAGTATAAAGGCTGCTCTGCCCTCCCTTCCTGGTCGCACTTGTTTCACAGACTGTACTGGTGACTTCTGTGTGGCAACTGGGCCTTCTTGCAAGAATAAATACTTTTAAAAGACAATTTGACTCAGAAATGTCTCTTACGCAGGTGATGATTGTTTAATGAATATTTTTGCCACAACACTGACAATAACCTTGACATTTGTTTTTCTTTACAGAGCATGCAGACTTTTGCAGCTTCGAGCAGCATATGCTCTCTCAAGATTGATATCAGCGGTTTTAATTTGTGATGCTTCTTGTTCATCCACTGCAATGTAAGACAAAGATGTAGTGGAATATATTGTAATAATAAATTAGATTTTCAACATTTTAAGATAAATTCATTTCAATTAAAAAATTCTTACTTACAAATTAATACACTTGCAGTCTCACAGAGCCACACATTCAGTGAGAGACTGAAAATGATCCCGAAAAACCTTTTTGTAAGAAACATAGTCTGCAAACAAAAGAAGAAAAGTTTTCCACAATTACACTCAACACAGCAAAGCTGAAATTCTTATGTTACTGGTTCCATGTTTCTGTAAAAGACTGTAAAAGAAGCTTACTAAAATCATTAGGCTACTGATATTAAGACATTTCATTTGTATGGCAAAATAATTCTTACGTTTGTTTCTTGTCTGGTGTTTCTGTCCTCAGATTTGACGAGCACTGTCAAGGCTTTTGGATTCTGGGCGAGTCAGATAATAAAGCTCAGGCAGACTTTCTTAGCATATTTATACTTTCTCAGGAGTGGAATTAAAGATAGGTTACCTGAGTCTAAGTTGAATTAGGTAAATAAGGGAAATAAGGGAAACCTGAGCCTAAGTGGAACACGTGGATGTGTAAAAGGGACGTTTTTCTGCTTTGGCTAAGAAAATAACATTTGAATAAGTTAACACCTAAATTAGGTAAGATATTGATATTGATCTTTCATCAGGCTGTTATTGAATTAACATTTGTACTAAATTAAAATTATGGATTAAAACAAATATCCTAAACATATGTTTAAACAACAGTATGAGAACAACCCCTATAAAAGTCACATATACTCCCCAATATTTAATAGAAGTAACATTTATAATAAATAGGCAAATAACCATATTCTACAATGTTGTTAACTGCAAGGTATCTTAAATTAATATAAGTTATAGATTACTTGTAATATACAGTATATGAAAGGGGGGGGGGGGGTATGTATGCATCAGTTAGGGATCATGGCTCTCAATGTGAACGCAGCAACAGACGAGGACCAGACGTTTGTCTGCTAACTTGTTCTTCCTTCTCAGTTTACATTCCGTGAGAGGACTCGATTCGGCTCGATTCCCCCCATAATTTCGACTCAAACCAAAGTTCAAACAAAAACTACACCTTTGTTGAATTTTAACATATTCAAATATTATTTTGAAAGCTAAAGCAGATTATATAAGACATTGATATTGATCTTTCAATATTGAAAAAGTGTTTAGTCCTCAAATGTGAAACTGAGAAGGAAGAACAAGCTAGCAGACAAACATCTTGTCCTTTGTTTATTGCTGTGTACACATTGCAGAGCCGCCATGATCCTCAACTGATGCGTACATTGATTAGGGTGCCACTCAATGTAATGGACTTTTTTTTTATGTTAAAGGTCTCATTCTGTTCCTTTTATGATTCAAAGTAGCAGTGCCAAATTTCATTGAGATATATTATTATTTACTGGTAGCTCAATGAGTTCAAATGTTGCATATAGTACATTTAGCCTATGCAAAAAAATGCCATTTTATTTCAGTTTTGTTCACCAAAGTAAATTAATCCTTAAGGGTGAGTATTGTTATTTTTATCATTTAACTGTGGTGTTCAAATTCTTTTATGATTTTAGAATTTAGATATTCTTTGGAATGAAAAACATGTCATCTGTCGTCTCTCATCAATCACCAATTATAATAATATTGTTGTGTTAGACTGTTCGGCTCACTTTAGCTTTAACTTTGTGCATCATCTTATTCATTGAGAAGAGAACTGAAGGTGATTATTGCATTGTTTATTTAATTTATTTGGTATATTGTGCACAATTGACTGAGTGATATTAGGGCTTCTTGCCATTATTGCCAATTTGTAATCTAATCTTTTACATAATTTTACAAATAGTTGAGGTCAATGACATGGACTATATATTACTAGATGAATGGTGGTGATATACAACGCGGCTACAACTTTTTGTTATCGAAATAGTTTGACCGTATTAAGTTCATGTGTTTTGACACAACAGCCAGCAACACAGGACTTCATGCTGGTGCCTGTGTACTTTTGGAAGAAAAGCTTGGAAGGGATCTCATCAGCTTAGCATGCAGGCATCACATCATGGAGCTAATAGTGGCAAAGGTTTTTGATACACTGATGGGACCATCTAGTGGACCAAACATCAAGTTGTTCCAGAGATTTGGTGAATGTTGGGGTTCAATTGACCGGTCTAGCTACGAAAGTGGACTGGATGTAGACTCCATCGCGTTGGCTCTCAATCCAGTTCGGGATGAGCTCATTCCCTTCATTTGGCAGCAACTAACAGGGTTTCAGCCCAGAGACGATTATCGTGAGCTTCTGCAGTTTTAGATGTTAACTTATTCAAATATAATTTTGTTAGCCAAAGCAGATTAGATAAGACATTGATATTGATCTTTCAATATTGAAAAAGTGTTTTGTCCTCGAATGTGAAACTAAGAAGGAAGAACAAGCTAGCAGACAAACATCTTGTCCTCGTCTGTTGCTGTGTACTTCTATATCTCGGAGCAGAGTGCAGTGCGAACGTACACATTCAGACACCTGGAGCTTTTCATCGAGCTCGGTGGATGGCAAAGCTGATATACAGTCTGAAGATTTTCCTGTTTCGATCCCAATTCCGATTGACTGCACACGAACTGTCATCTCTTGGCCTCTTCAACACTTTCGTACTTAAGGTCTATTTGAAGGCCTGGTTTACATATGCATGTGCTTCGTCTGCTCCACAAAATGATCTGCAGCTACTCCGTGAGTTGGAGAGCTACAAGGAAACTCACAAAGCTGTTGCTAAAGCTGCAATAAAGTCATTCTCTGGACATCTATGGTACTTAAGTGAAATCCTGGTCGGTTTAGCGTTCTTCGACTCTGCAGTGTCAGCTGAGCTGAAGTCAGCCATGGTTACAGCGCTCGACAACAAGACAACAGATCATCCTCGACGCATTGCGTTCAACAGCACACTACCTCAGAAGCAGCTGTCTGGCTGTTTTGCAAATCCTAACAAGTCCACCTTTACAGCGGTTAGGGAAGCGGTTGCTGCCGCAACATCCACATCTGCAGACATTAATTGCTGACATTTTGGTCACTATTTGACATCATTTGTGTTAAACTGATTGTACTGAACTGTTGATTATTAACTGCTGAAGTAACTGTTTAGTCTACTTTTTGAGGATTTTTGCTATAATCTGATTTGTGATGTCAAAGTTAATATTACATGATAGTATCGGAAAATGTTGCATATTGTAAAACTTTGTCTGCGTTGAGCAACCAGTAATAATCATTAGAATACATTCAAATTTTGTCGACTTTTTTCTTTTCACATTACTAACACATTTGGGGGGTGAGAGGATTAGTAGGGAGGTTAAGCCCAAAAAATAGGCCTTTGACTTCAAGTCATGATGCAAAGGTCCCCTTTGGTATGGAAGTACCTTAGGGTCATACAAATAAATTTATCCTAAGACACAAGTGAGATCACACTTTGTATCAGAAATAAACAGGTCTTTTCAAAAATGGCCGCCAATGCGCCGAAAATACTCTAGAGCCCATATCTTTGCTTCTGTTATCGCTATAATGACAAATTTGGTGTCAAAGTGTACATTTTTGGGGTCAAGGAATCCAATAAAATTGGTTTCAAGTTTAAAAAAACAAAAATGTTCCCCATACCATGACAGTTGGTGGTAAATATGCACATTTCACATAAAAATTGTGTCATCAGAGTGACTTTACTTATCTTTTCCTTCAAAAACTTTAATTTTGTATTTAAGCAGTGCAGCTACTTCTGTACATTACATTTGTCCTAAGTAGCATGAGATTTCGACCAGTCAGGAGTAGCCTATAGCAAATCAGTTCCTGCAACAACACATCCCATCTGCACCAGGAGATGTGACAGCTGTTGAAGGTCAGAGGTGACAGGTTAACACTTTAAGGTTCATATGACTTTTATCATTAAATAGAAAAATGTGTTAGATAACTAATAACTAGCTAGCTAGTAACTAGTTAGCTTCATTATAACTAGGTCGCTAGTAACTAGTTAGCTTCATCATAACTAGCTAGTGACTAGTTAGCGTCATTTTTGTTGAAGCAAGCACATAGCCTACATGTTGCTAGCTAGTTAGTTGGCTTCATTATTTGATAGATTTTTACTTTTACGAATGCTTGTTAATGCTCATATTATCTATCTTATGATGTTAAAGCAACTTCATTTCTTTTTTCAGATTAGCCATAATGGAATGCCGTGACTGGAGTTTATGCTTCCTATGTCAGTCCGCCCTAAAGATTGAAAAAACTTTAGATCCCTCATCATCATTCAAACTGAGAAACAATCCTGAAAGATTGAAATCATGTTACAAAGAAGCTTTAGATAACATCCAGGAGCTGAATGCATTAGGGGATCTGCCTGAGTTTATAGTGGACATTAGTGGTGGTAGTCAGGATGTAGTTCAGCTGATGATTCAAAATCCTATGGTGTGGCACAAAAGCTGCAGAAATGCGATTGATAAACAAAAAGTTGAGAGAGCAAGAAAAAGAAAAAAGCATGAAGAGTCTGTGAGCCCAGTAAAAACACAGCGCATGAGTGACAAGTCCACCACACTCGCTTTACCCAGACCCTCAACATCATCATGTGAACCATTCGATAAACCGTGTCTCTTCTGTGGTGAAGTGGGCAAAAAAAAGGAACTGAGGAGAGCTGCCACCCTTGGCTTGGATAGAAAAGTGAAAGAATGTGCTCAGGTGGTGGGTGACAGGCATCTATTGGCTGAACTAGCTGCTGGTAACATGGTTGCTATTAATGCTGTTTATCATCGTGCATGCCTGACTAGGCTCTACGGAGGTGGTCCTTGTTCCCATGAGAGAACAGGGCGTGCGCATCTATTTCGACGACTGGCTCATATTAGCACACTCTCGAGATCAGTTATGCGAACACAGGGACCTCGTGCTCAGGTACCTCAGCCAGTTGGGTCTTCTGGTCAGCTGGGAGAAGAGCAAACTCGCCCCCATGCAGAGGATCTCTTTTCTCGGTATGGAATTGGATTCGGTCGCACAGACAGCTCAACTCACAGAGCAACGCGCTCAGTCGGTGCTGAACTGCTTGAAGTCAAGTCAAGTCAAGTCATCTTTATTTATATAGCGCTTTTAACAATGTAGATTGTTTCAAAGCAGCTTTACAGAGATAAGCGTATAATTTAAGGTAACAGAGATTGTTTTGGCTTTATAGCGGTTCTTTAATAAAGTTATTTTCCATCTAAAGTTAGTTTTGATTGATTCGCTTCCGTCGCAACGATTATTTGTTATTAAATTAGGGGCCGCTAAGACGACACCATTCTCTCTACACAGAATTTAAACGCGAACCTGTGAGAAACCACCTTTGAACACCTTCAAAGGCAGGACGGCGGTCCCACTGAAATTCTTTCAGAGGCTCCTGGGGCATATGGCAGCGGCAGCAGCGGTAACTCCGCTCGGGCTGCTCCATATGAGGTCGCTTCAGCACTGGCTTCATGGCCGAGTCCCGAGATGGGTGTGACATCATGGCACTTACTGGGTGACAATCACACCGGCGTGCCGCCAGACCTTCAGCCCATGGTCAGACCCCTCATTCCTGCGGGCAGGAGTCCCCTTGGAACAGGTTTCCAGGCATGCTGTGGTGTTCACAGACGCCTCTGCCACCGGCTGGGGTGCCACGTACAACGGGCATGCAGTGTCAGGGGTGTGGACGGGCCCTCAACTGCATTGGCACATCAACTGCCTCGAGTTGCTAGCAGTATGTCTCGCTCTGAGCCACTTAAAGAGGCCGCTATAGGGCAGAGATGTGCTGGTCAGTACGGACAAGACTGCAACCGTTGCGTACATCAACCGACAAGGTGGTCTACGCTCCCGTTGCATGTTACAACTCGCCCACCATCTCCTCCTCTGGAGTCAGAAGCATCCGAGGTCACTTCGAGCCATGTATGTCCCCAGTGTGCTCAACCGTGTGACCGACGAGCTATCGTGAGCTGTGTTCCCGGGAGAATGGTGACTCCACCCCCCAGGCAGTTCAGCTGATCTGGAGAGAGTTCGGGGAGGCTCAGGTGGAGGCTCAGACCTGTTTGCTTCCTCAGAGACCTCCCACTACCAGCTGTTTTACTCCCTGACTGAGGGAACACTCAGCACGGATGCACTGGCACACAGCTGGCCCCGGGGCCTCCTCAAATATGCGTTCCCCCCAATGAGCCTACTTGCACAGACCCTGTGCAAAATCAGGGAGGACGAGGAGCAGGTCCTTCTGGTGGCCCCCTATTGCCCAACCCGGACCTGGTTCCCTGAACTTATGCTCCTTGTGACAGTCCCTCCCTGGCCCATTTCTCTGAGGGAGGACCTTCTGACTCTGGAAACTTCATCTCTGGTTCTAGGTGACTTACCCCCAGAGGTACTTAACACCATCACTTCTGCAAGGGCGCCGTCCACGAGATGTGTGCCTTGAAGTGGAACCTGTTCGTCGAGTGGTTTTCTTCTCACCGAGAGAACCCCCGAAGATGTTCGATAGGGTCCGTGCTTTCCTTTTTGCAGCAAGGGTTGGAGCGAAGGCTGTCTCCCTCCACCCTCAAAGTACATGCTGCCGCTATTTCAGCTTATAACGACCACATAGATGGCAAATCAGTTGGAAAGCACGACCTGGTTGTCAGGTTCCTTAGGGGGGCGAGACGGTTAAACCCTCTTCGTCCCCCCTCCATACCCTCTTGGGACCTTTCCCTGGTGTTTTAAGCTCTTCAGGATGCTCCCTTTGAGCCTTTGCACTCAGCAGACTTAAAGCTTCTCTCTTTGAAGACTTTGCTGCTGATTGCACTGGCCTCTATCAAGAGGGTAGGGGGCCTGCAAGCATTTTCGGTCGACGAATCGTGCCTATAGTTTGGCCCGGGTGACAACCATGTTGTACTGAGACCCCGGCCTGGCTATGTGCCCAAGGTTCCCACCACTCCCTTCAGAGATCAGGTGTTAGGCTGGGTTCCATATGTGTGACCCTATGGGGATTCCATATGTGTATACTTCCACGGCTGCTCCTAATCGAAGCCCCGTGTCTTTCCCTTGGGCTAAGTTACCCAATATTCATATGCAGTACAACCTTCAGGCTAGTCCATGTGTATTTTTTCACATAACTCCCTCGAAGAAAGTGGCTTCCCCATCGTTCCCCTTCCATAGAAAGGGCACGGTTTCCCAGTGTTATCCAATAATCTCGCTGTATGGATTGTCACAGAACAACAGTGACAGATACGCTCTGTGTAAGCCCTTTCCTATCGTCCATCCAGGCAAGAAGGGGTACAGGCTTACACCGGGCACTGGATGGGGTTCAGCAGATGTGGCGCTTTGATAGGGATTCCTATCAGTCGGTCACGACATACGTCGAGAGTGACCGACCGATAAGGGAACGTCTCAATTACATATGGTAACCCTCGTTCCCTGAGGCAGGGAATGGAGACGTACATCCCATTGTCACATCTGCTGCTGCCCGTCGGGGCGGCCAGCTTACCAGGCTTGGCTCCTCAGCAAAAAAGGAGCTCACCTCGCACCTGCTGCTCATTATATACCTGCGTTGCGAGGCTTAACAGCTGATGCAAATGACTGCATGCCCATGTGTTTTGGCTCATTTTAGTTTTACTCGAAGTAGATTGGCCTCTCTAGCGAGATTCCTATCAGTCGGTCACGACGTACGTCTCCGTTCCCTCCCTCAGGGAACGAGGGTTACCATATGTAACTGAGATGTTTCGCCATTTGGCTGTACAGAATGTTTACCTGTACAGAAGGTTACTAACGTTTACTCTATTGAAGGTTTTGATAACAGACTGCACACTAGGGTCATCTTTATTCCTTGTGTTGTGAGGACTTTGTGGACTTTAATAAATCTCACATTTGGTCAATTGATTTTGAGTGAATGTACCCTATGTTGCACCCTGACCCCAGTCCACCTAGGACAGGGCTATTCAATTCAATCATCTCCATCTGGCCCAAAGGCACCCCAACCTCCCTCCGCCTCTTTTCCTGGTGGTGTGGCTACATTTGGTTAGATATGCGAGGGGCCATAGTGGCGTGTGCAGCTGTACGTCTATACGCACTGTCTATACGCGTACCATGAGCGCTCCGACTAACCTGAGAAACGTTTTCAGTCCGAATATTTCAGCAGTTATTATGTGTGTCCCGTATTTCTGTCGACTGAACCAGCGATACCAATCATTTGTGAATGGTGCGAATCTTTTGTTCTATCTTTGGTTCAATTATTTCCTTTCCATGAATTGGCCAAATGCGCTTGCATAATGGTCTGAAACGATTCAGATTCGTTCGGACCGCTCTGTCACTGAATCATCTGAAGCTGTTTCTCGGTCAGTAACAACAAATATAGAACAAATAGCGCTGTTTTCAGCACAGCAAAATCTCCAGTGTTGAAATCCTGGTGTTAAGGACTCTTAGAGTAAAGAGTTAAATTTCTGGTGTTGAATTTCAAGGGATTAACACTGCTAGTGTAAACCGCACCCTCTGGCTGGTGTAAATATGTAGAGTTACTAAATTTACACCGAGAGAGTGTTATTAGTTACATACATCCGGGACATTTACGCGCTGGGGAAATAAAAAAGTAAGAGAAAAAGAAAATATTCTTAAAAATATTGATAAGTGTAAAGTAATTTTGAATTCGTGGCTGCAAAGGGATATAACAATTTTTGGCAGGACTCTTCTATCTAAGACGGAGAGTATATCAAGAGCCATCTACCCTGCCTTTTCATTAGAAATTTCAAACAACATGATTAAATTAATAAATAAAATAAATTTTAATTTTATTTGGAAGGGTAAATGACATTATATTCGGAAAAATGACATGATTAAGAGTTTTGAAGAGGGTGGCATGAATGCCATAGATTTTTCTGTGATGAATGGCGTACTTAAACTAAAATGGTTGAATTCATTTCTGTGTCATAGTGACTCTTTTTGGTTTAGCATCCCGAATGCAATTTTCAAGAAAATGGGGGGAATTGATTTTGTATTGCGATGTGACTATGATTTAAGCAAACTACCTGTAAAACTGTCTGATTTCCATCAGCAAGCTCTGTTGTACTGGAACCTATTGTTTAAACACAACTTTACACCACATAATACACCTCTGTGGAACAACAGATATATTTTGAGTAATAGAAAATCTTTGTTTTTAGAATCTTGGATGGAAAAAGGATTATGGGCATTAACCCATTTGATGGATAATTGTGGTAATTTTTTGAATTATAGAGATTTGTGTGAAAAATTCAATTTTCAGTGCCCGATTAAGGAATATAATAAAGTGTTAAAGGCCATTCCAGTACCCATGCAAATTATGATTAGACAGTTTGTAATGTATTCAAATTATACTTCAGAAATGAGACCACTTTGTATTGACGGAATAAATTTAAACAGTAAAGGGTTTACAAATAAGTTTATTAGGAATGCGTTATCCAAACAATATTACCCTGGTCAATTGAAAAGAAAATATGTTCTAAAAGATTTCAGTGATGATGAAGCCAAAAAAATAAGAAAGCGCTACTTATCTTACCCAATCCTCCCCAAGGCCAAAGAAGTGTCGTTTAAAATCTTGAATGATATTTATCCGTCTAATTGTTTTTTACATGAAAGATTTAACTGGGAAAACAATTCTTGTGGATTTTGTGAAAAAGAAATTGAAACTGTAGAACATATCTTCTTTTACTGTGAATTTGTACAAGAATTTTGGCTTACATTTCAAAGTTGGTTGCAATCTAAAGAGATATTGTTTCAGCCTTTAAATGTGAATTCAATTAAAGTTGGAGTCTTTCTGAGTGATAAATACTCCGATTTTTTGATTAACAATTTGATTGCTTTAGGTAAACACTTTATTCACAGATGCAAGTATTTAAAAATCAAACCCCATTTCAATGGATGGAAGAATGACTTAAAGCTATTTGTGAAGTCTCTTCATTGGATGATGGACAAAAATGCCCTAAAACTCCTCTCTGTTTTGGATATGTTTAAATTATTGGACTAAGACCCTCGCCCCATTTTTTATTTTATTTTATTTTATGTTATTTTTTTGTATTTTTATGTTCTTATATGTGATATCAACACGATCATAATTGTATAATTATTCATTTCTGCCTTAAATGTTTGTACTTGAAATTTGTATATTAATAAAAAAAAAAAAAAAAAAAAAAAAAAAAATTTACGCGCTGGGCGCGCGACGAAACAACCTGAAACTTTTTTCACAGACGCCATTTTCTTTGACTCGCGATGCAAGGCATACGAGGAGGGAAAACGCAGATATGAAGTGTTTTATCGCATTTATATATGCATTTTATACAATTTTATTACATTATATTGTTTTATTACAATATGTATGTGCTGTGAACGGCTAAATCGTTCTCAGAAAGGCATTTTCGTTGACGCGCGATGCGGAGCAGACCAGGATGAGGTTGCTTTTAAATAGAGAAACGACGAAAGTAAGTGTTTTATCTAATTTACAATATGTATTTTATAACATATTGATTTATAGAGAAATTTAAATGCTCTGCGTGTTTAAACGAGCCGAAACCTTTCTCAAAGGCGACATCTTTGACTCAATACGGAGCTGACGACGAGAAGGTTTGCTTGTAACGTCAACAGGGAAAACACCCAAAGTAAGTGTTTTTAACCTAATTTACAACATGTATTTCATGGCATTATAATGTTTTATAACGATATTTATGTGATGTGCGCGCCTAAACCTTTCTCACAGACTAACGTTATGCCATGCATCTTCTTTGACTCGTGACGCAGTTCAGACGCGGAGTTTGCTTTTAACGGTGAAAACACAGAGTAAGTGTTTTAACTCATTTACAATACGTATTTTATAATGTTATTTTGTTTTATGACAATATTTGTGATGTGCAAATATCATAATGTATTTATCCTCAAACTATCTTTTACTTTCATTTTATCTGAAAAACAAACTTTCTTAGAATGTGTAAGTAATTCTTTAAGATTATGTTTATGAAAATGTATTTATCAGATTCAATTTTGGTTGATATTTGAATATGCTTTCATGTTTAGGGCTGTCAAAAGATTAATCACGATTAATCCATCCAAAATAAAAGTTTGTGTTTACATAATATATGTGTGTGTACTGTGTATAATAATTTTGTATATATCAATACACACACATGCTTGTATTTATATTTAAGAAAAATGTGTAATTTATATATAAAAAAATTATATTTATATATAATATAAATTAGATATAAATATATACAGTATATGTATGCAAATATTTCTTAAATATATACATGCATGTGTGTGTATTTATGTATACAAAATTATTATACACAGTACACACACATATATTATGTAAACACAAAATTTTATTTTGGATGGATTAATCGCGATTAATCTTTTGACAGCCCTAGTTTAAATGTATTGATTGTGTTATTTGTGTTTGTTAGGAGCATTTCCATGCTGCACCAAGTGGCTAAGGCTATCCAGGCTTGGTCTTTAAAGGCTGTAAGGTAACGAGGGTCAGATTTTACAGATAACATATGAGATAACCATGTGCATACACATTAAAAAAAAATTATAGCTTTGTTGCTAATTGGTATAACTAGATTTTTTGTGTTTCATAACAGTCATTTTGAATTTGTCCAGTCAAATTACTTTACAAAAGTTACTTTTCCTTTTCCTTAAATAAAATTAGTTTTCAAACCAATTGTTTTCATGATTTGACAGGTAGATGTTTTCTTGGTTTTTAATTTTAGACTCAACTGATTGGGAAGTCTCTGCCCATCACCTGCCTCCGACATCACAAAGCCACAAGAAGGGAACGAAGATTCTTCCGTCAGCTGACTATTTAGAGCGATTTCTTAAGGTGCGTGTCTAAATTTATTCCTAAAGGGTTAGTTCACCTACAAATGGAAATTATGTCATTACTTACCCTCATCTCGTTCCAAACATGCAAGACTTTATTTCATCTTCACAACACAAATGAGGATATTTTTAATGAAATCTGAGAGTTTCCCGTCCCTCCATTGACAGTCCACGCAAATACCACGTTCAAGCCCCAGAAAGGTGTAAAGGTACATCATTAAAGTGCATGCGACTCCAGTGGTTTAACATACATTTTATTAAACTACGCAAGTGCTGTGTTTGCAGCAACAAAACATTTACCACTTAATTTATAAAATATTAATTTCCAACATGCGTTGTTAAGTGAGCGTGCATCGAAGATTAATAATTTGTAAATGAAGTTGAGTTTTTGTTGTTGTTGTTTTTTCGTGCAAACAAAGCACTTTTGTTGCTTCATAAAAATTTTTCAAGTTAAACCACCTGAGTCACATGGATTACTTATGATTTCCTTTATACCTTTCTGTGGCTTTGGAAGTGATAGTTGAATAGGCTGTCGATGAAGGGACAGAAATCTCTTAGATTTTATAAAAAATATCTTAAAGGGATAGTTCGCCCAAAAATGATATTTAACCCATGATTTACTCGCCCTCAAGCCGTTCGAGATGCATATGTCAATCTTTTATCAGACGAACACATTTTCAGTTATTTTAGAAAATGTCTTCGATCTTTCAGTGGTTATAATGTGAAGCAATGGGGTCCACCTCCTTCAAGTCCAAAAATGTGCATGCATCCTTCACAAAAGTAATCCATCCGGCTCCAGGGGGATAAATGAAGGCCTTCTGAGTGTAATCCGTGCGGTTTTGTCGTAAAAATATACATATTTACTGGCTGCGCTGTCACGTTCGTTTTATGTCACAACGCTTCCTACGCTACGTCCTACGTCATACGCCAGCATCCATCTCCGTGAACGCGCGTCGACCGTTGCCGGAAGCCAGTTATTTCCGTTTATAAAGTTTTAAATATGTATATTTTTATGACAAAACTGCACGGATTACCCTCAGAAGGCCTTCGTTTATCCCCCTGGAGCCGGATGGATTATTTTTGAGAAGGATGCATGCACATTTTTGGACTTGAAGCAGTGGACCCCATTGCCTCACATTATAACCACTGAAAGATCTAAGACATTTTCTAAAATAACTGAAAATGTGTTCGTCTGAAAAAAGATCGACATATGCATCTCGAACGGCTTGAGGGTGAGTAAATCATGGGTTAAATATCATTTTTGGCTGAACTATCCCTTTAAGTGTTCCGAAGATGAGCAAAACTCTTACTGGTTTGGAACAACATAAGGGTAAATAATGACAGAATTTACATTTTTGGATGAATTAAGTCTTTAATTTACTTGGAAATCAGTAAATTCAAGTCTTAATCTAACCAAAATAGTTTATTGTTTGAGTCACCTTGCTGTATTTATAAAACACAAATAGTATTAATTGTAAATGGTCTGGTTTTGTGTTGTCTACTCTAGGGAACCAGCACTCCAGGATTTTGAGAAAGTTGGATCTGCACAGCCTTTCCTGCTCTGTGAAACAACTAGGCTATGCACTGAACTTTACTGTCAGCAACTGGACACAACTGATCCACTCATATCCTGCAACTGTTTTTCATCTGTTGAATGTTGTTGCTGTACTGTTGCAAAGTCGAAGGTATTGACTCAACTTCACTGACACAGGACTTACATTCACTGACATGTACAGGACTTGAAGTATTACAGAGATACAGACCATTTGATGAGCAGCTTTCACATAATTCTGATGACAGAAATGCCTATATTTTGCCTTCATTTATTTTAAAAGTTAACATATGATGTAAAGGGACTTGTTCGTTAATAAAAACTAGTTTGTTAAAACAACTGTTTGCATTTTGCCTTTATTTTTAACTTTACAATGAACCGAATTCTAACTTTCTGGATTGTTTTGATGTGCATTCAATGTTATCAATAGGTTAAATGCTTTGCTTTTATTTCTGAAAAGATTCCTTTTGTCAAAAAGCACATCTCATAAATACAAACTCAATTTGAGTCAAATTTAACACTCCTGAAATGTATATATGACTCCCTCCATTTTGGAGTTAAAATAACACTTTTGAAAGTGTGAAATATTCACATTACTCACGGAGTACATTTTAAACACTGTAAGAGTTCAAATGTACTCCATGAGTAATGTATATATTTCACACTTTCAAAAGTGTTATTTTAACTCCAAAATGGAGGGAGTCATATATACATTTCGGGAGTGTTAAATTTGACTCAATTTGAGTTAAATGTACACTGGCTTTTTTGCTGTGAGTTTAGTTTCAGTTCAACTCGCAGTTTAGTTTACTTTGAACTGCGCAGCACCGCCCAGTGGATAACGGAACGCAAGCTTAAAGGAGTTGCGTTTACTCCCAGTTCTGGACACTATTATTAAACAGCAACATCCAGTGAGAAGTTGTTCAATTCGTCACACCTCTGTTACAGACCACAAATCACTCGATGATTTAACTAGTTTTAAATCAGATGAAGCACCCTCAACATTCCCAACACGACTGATGAGATGAACAGCAGAAACACTGTGCCATGAACAAAGTTAAAAGACTTTAAATCCCCTAATCACCACCTTTACAAACATTTACCATGAATGTACTGTAGTAATTTACTATGGTTTGGGCAGAAATATGAAATATTTATACTAAATACTATCTTATAGTCATTTATATTGCAGTAGATTAATTAGGTGGGTAGAGGAATATACAATTCATTTTGTGTATAGTTTTTAGGGATTTTGTTATACAGTGGTAGTGAGTGAGTAGCCATGCATGGTTTTACCTGTGGTTATCACGTCTCACTGTCAGAATATTTTAATTTAAGCCTATAATAATTATAAATAAAATAATTCTTACCAATACCTATGATCTTGTATAATTCATATTTTTGTACATAGCTGTAAATAAGTTATTTATGAAAGACTCATAAATCTGCATACTGTTCAGGGTACCACATTTCCAAGTAAATACAATAGGCTACTTTTTTAGGTTTACTTTAGCTTATTTATTGAAACTGTTATGTTTCAATAAATAATAAATAATGTTTCAATAAATAAGCTAACCACCGGCCCTCCTCAACATTCCGATTTAATAATCCGGCCCACGAATGAAGCTAATTGAATAGCCCTGACCTAGGCGCATAACATTACTCACTTTTCACTTTATTTCACTTTATTTAATTCACTTCATATAGTATAGCAGTACATAAGTCAAGTCTCAACTCTTGTTTAAGACATTGTGCATATGCAAAAAATATGCTTAATCCAATATAGAATGGTAATGCTTGAAAGTTCTGTTTTCTCCGATTTGAGGTACAGTGGAGAACTTTGGTTATACCAGCTATAATCCAGATAGAAAGGTCATCTTGGACTTAAATTGAAGCTTATAAACTTGGGAAGTTTTTCATGTACATTTGAGGCAGTGATATAGCCTATATAATAAAATGCTTGAAAATTATCACTTTTGATGACAATTTGTCAGGCGGACAGCCATTTTTTTGTCTTTTGGGGTATGTTGAGGGTGATATTTGACAGCAAAAAGGCAGCAATCCCCAGAATCTTTTTCTGCTAGTTTCCCCTATGTGTCAGGATACACCATGCAAGATTGTAGGGTTATACGGCCATTTATGTAGCTGCAGTACCTTAATATTCACAATTACATCATTCCGCCAAAAGCTTTTCCAAAAAAGGGTGTTTTTTGGCCCCTGAGACCAAACGGGGCCGAGTTGGGGGTGATTGTTATCAACTTGTGATGGCCCAAGGTATAAGATAATAGGAAATAATAGTGAAAAAAAGGTAGCAAAAAACATCCTGAGTAGTGGACCTGGCTTCTGGCCTAGATGAGGTCTTGTATGTTCCTGCCCTGAATACCAACAGTCATCCTCATCCAGCCTCCCGTCCTCTCATCAATGTAATTGAAGAAGGCTACCAGTGGTTAGAGAGAGTCAGAAACATTCTCGTGAAAGAGAACCTTGAAGCCGGAGAATGGATCTCATAGGCTGCATATTAGGCCAGCATCACAGAGGCTACTTCACCTCCCCCATCCAAATCATACATGTTGTGTTTGGCATGCAGTTTTTGATAAAAAATTGCATACTTCACCTCCAATTGTCATGGTAAGGACAACATTATTGTTTTTTAGTCTTGGAACCTAATTTTTTGGACTCCTTGACCCCAAAAACGTACACGTTGATACCAAATTTGTCATTATAGATATAACAGAAGCAAAGATATGGGCCTCTCAAGTATGGTCGGCGGCCATTTTTAAAAAATGTGCGTATATAAGATACAAAATGTGATCTCACTTGTGTCTTAGGATAAATTTATTTCTATGGCCCTAAGGTACTTCCATACCAAAGGGGACCTTTGCATCATGACTTGAAGTCAAAAGTCACTTAACCTCCCTACTAGATGAAAAATAGAAAAACAAAATTTGAGTGGCACCCTAGCGTACATGGTGGCATAATTTCAAAAGTGTGACATACAGATTGGTTGGACTATTAGGATTAACCGGTTTTCAATAACAGCCTGATGAAAGATCAATATCAATGTCTTACCTAATTAAAGGCCATGTTGCAGGTTAACCACCACTGTCGATTAATGGGTACATAAATCACTCAAGATATGTATATCATTTTTAAAATGTCATAAAAATGGTCTTAAAGACCATTTTTTTACGTTTTTAGTATTAACGGGTTTTTTTATGCATTTCGGTGATGACGTCACGTTGGGGAGAAGTGGAGGAAAGGTAGCCTCAGCCTAGCATTATGGTGCGTTCAAGTCATCTCGTATAGATCGTATTTACGAGTTAAACGCACTTGAACGCCACCACAATGTCATAAATACTTAATAATTAAATGCATGGTCCGAGGAGAATGAATGGAGAGTTGGTGAAGTGTCCTGGTGAGTTCATTTAGCAACGCAGAAATGAGCACTGGAGCTAGTCTACCATAGACTGTAAAAAATAGTCTACGAGCAGCAGTGCACTAACGGCACTTTTTTTTTTTTTTACTGTCATTGAATAGCACCGAGTGAAAAATCAACGTTTTCTTTATATCTAGTAGAAGTGATTATGACGTTAGTTCAGATAAGTACCGCTAACATTTGTCATAGTGTAGTACTGGTAAACTTCGTCTTTGTCATCTAGAAATAGAAGGCATCATGCTAGCTATATGTGCGTTTATTAGCGTTTATCTCTTCCTCCGGTGAAAATGTTATTGCAAACGTAGCCGCCGCGTGTCTGCCGCTGTGTTTGGCAGGTGCTTGTGTGGGCGCCGGCGGTGCCGTCTCATGGAAACTGCGTTAGAAAGCTTGTGCTGTAGGGAAGTAACTTAAAGGGATACTTCACCTCTGGAAAGATGAATGTGTATTTAAAATAGGTCATTTATGTAGAAGAAATGTGAAGAAATTTTTTAATTTGGAGCTTTCTAGACTGAGAAAAGCCAGAAAATGTATTTTTGGCTCATGTGGATGAAAGACAACAACTCCCAGAATGCACTTGCTTCGCTGCCCTAGGAGGCCACGCCTACTGGTAAGAGAGTGCAGTTTAAAACAAGGTTAGGCTACCAGTGAGTCTCCGTGATGAGTCTGCCTGGGATTTCGGGATCGCCCAAAATGTCCGGGATTCGGCTTTTGCGTTCTACAGTCGCCATTCATCATGTTTACTGTGGCGAGCAGGACGAGACTGACGGCCGCGGGAGAACGGCGCGAGGCCGGTGGCGTCACTGCTACTGAGACGCGCTGGTCTCGTATCTCTCACGGAGGTGCGGGAATTTTCTTAGCAATGTTAAAACGCACATCAACTGATCACTTGTTTAGCGTTCATGTAAACACTACATTCAGATTCACCGATCGGAATGAATTCAGTTAGATTGATACAAGAGGTGTGCATGTAAACAATGAATGGCGACCGCAGAAAGCAAAAGCCGAAATCCCGGACATTTTGAACAATCTCGCCCGCCGGACAAGTCCGGGAAAAGGAGGATGTAACCCCTACTTACTCAGCTTTCTCCTACTATTCAGCTTTCTCCACAGAACAAGAGCCTGCTAGCTTAGCTTCCAAAGAAAGACGGCTGACTGTGTGTACATTCTGTGAGTGAGATCCCACCCTGTATGGGCGGGCTGAAAACATGCGGAACAACGCCATCTACTGGCTGTAGTCTTTAGCCTCTGGACAGAAAATCCTCCGATGACGCAAAATGACGATTTTTGCGTCATCGGAGGATTTTTTCCAGACAAAAAATACATAAATCTCTCCTCTCAGGGGGATATGAGGGTGGAAAGCATGGTAATTCGAAAATACTACAGGTTTTCTACTAATACAAAGCTTAATGCTAAATCCTGAAGTAACCCTTTAACAGCGTTTTGGTCGCTGGTCGAGGAGCTCACCCCGCGACCAGATGTGACGTGCCTCACTCAGCATCCAGAGTTTTTTACACTCAGCACAAACACAGTAGTTCACCATTGTAAATCTACCTACTATATATTTCTATTTATCTATCTAGCTGCTAGCTATCTATGCTAACGTTATGCTATCTGTCTGTCTGCCTATCTCTCTCTATACTAGCCTATCTATCTATATCTATCTGTCTGTCTATGTCTATGTATTTATCTATAATCTGCGCTATCTGAATACTCTCGTCTCGTCTACTAAGTTACTCGTCTCTCTAATCACTCTCAGTGCTCTCAAGGCGGGCTTTATTAAATTCTCTCCCCAACGTGACGTAATGCAATGCATTGTGGTGGAAAGGAGAATTGCAAGCCGCTGTAAGATAGTACCTACTTTTTCGTATTATATTCCGTTTTGTGATACCCAACAACATAAAATACAATGGATAACAGTTGAAATGTTTATTACCAACAAGTAAACTGCACAAATTCGATGAAAAAAAAAACCCTGCAACATGGCCTTTAAGATGTTAACTTATTCAAATGTTATTTTCTTAGCCAAAGCAGAAAAACTTCCCTTTCCAGCATCCACATGTTCCGCTTAGGCTCAGGTTTCCCTTATTTACCTAATTCAACTTAGACTCGGGTAACCTATCTTTAATTCCACTCCTGAGAAAGTATAAATATGCTAAGAAAGTCTGCCTAAGCTTTATTATCTGACTCACCCAGAATCCAAAAGCCTTGACAGTGCTCGTCAAATCTGAGGAGAGAAACACCAGACAAGAAACAAACGTAAGAATTCTTTTGCCATACAAATGAAATGTCTTAATATCAGTAGCCTAATGATTTTAGTAAGCTTCTTTTACAGTCTTTTACAGAAACATGGAACCAGTAACATAAGAATTTCAGCTTTGCTGTGTTGAGTGTAATTGTGGAAAACTTTTCTTCTTTTGTTTGCAGACTATGTTTCTTACAAAAAGGTTTTTCGGGATCCTTTTCAGTCTCTCACTGAATGTGTGGCTCTGTGAGACTGCAAGTGTATTAATTTGTAAGTAACAATTTTTTAATTGAAATGAATTTATCTTAAAATGTTGAAAATCTAATTTATTATTACAATATATTCCACTACATCTTTGTCTTACATTGCAGTGGATGAACAAGAAGCATCACATATTAATACCGCTGATATCAATCTTGAGAGAGCATATGCTGCTCGAAGCTGCAAAGAACTTCAGAAAAAGTATCAGGTTAATGAAGGTACGCTCATTTTATGTTAATGTTTGATCTTAAGCAAGAACTGCACTGAAGTGACTCAGGAATGCTCTGTTCACGCAGACGGCCTGTACTATCTGAACTCCTCCAGAGGGGTGCTTTACCAGACCTTCTGTGATATGACCACTGCGGGCGGAGGCTGGACGCTGGTTGCCAGTGTTCATGAAAACAACATGTACGGAAAGTGTACCGTTGGTGATCGCTGGTCTAGTCAGCAGGGCAGTGATCCGAACCGGCCTGATGGTGAGGGGACATGGGCAAACACAGTCACATTTGGAAATGTAGATGCCTCTACAAGTGATGATTATAAGGTATTCTTATTACACTTATAGTTTTACAGCAATAGTTAAATAGAAGGAACAGAAATGACACAATGATCAAAGGATGTTTTTGGAGCATCTGAAACGATAGTCTCCTTTCTGTCCCAGAATCCTGGATACTTTGACGTTCCAGCACAAGATGTGTCCGTGTGGCACGTTCCTAATAATATGGAGGTGGAATCCTGGAGCGCGTCCTCCATCCTGCGATACCACACTGAGAATCACTTCTTAACTCTCCACGGGGGAAACCTTTATTATTTATTCAAGGTCAGATACACTTTTATCTAAAGGGTTTGAAACATTCACAGAATTTTTTATTTTTTTTGTGTGAAATTACAATAACACTGTTTTTCTTTCCAGAAATTCCCTGTGAGGTTTGGAATAGGGACGTGCATCACTGATAATGGACCTGTTATTCCAATCGTGTATGATAATGGAAATGCGGATTACAACAGAAATCTCTATGGTCCACATTCAAGAAGTATGACTCTTTTTTTATTTATCCTTTATTTAAGTAGGCAAGTCACTTAAAAACAAATGATTATTTTCAGCAACAGCCCGTGAGCCAATATTTTCCAAATATCTTTAATACAGTGGCTTCATCAGTTGACAGTATCAGTATCATAAACCTTTGTATTATTAAGTGATCATCATTGTTGAGATCCAGTCACTTTAATGAATGAAAGCCATGTCATGTGTTCATGGACATATCATCATTGATATATGATTATCATCACTGATATATTCTGTGCATTTCCCCAGCAATTTCTCTGCCTGGATTCATCTCATTCAGAGTCTTCAATGTTGAAAGGGCAGCCATGGCTCTTTGTTCAGGTGTCAAACCAACCGGCTGCCACACTGAACATGTGAGGAAAAATAATATTCTGGATTGTAAAATTTGATAGTAATACATTTACAATGAAAATAACTCAACTGCACCAATGTCATTGTCAGAAGTGCCTAGGCATGTCTTGTTGTTAGTAATGTCCTCATATTGTTGCAGTTCTGTATTGGCGGAGGTGGACACTTTCCTGAGGGAGCCCCTAGGCAGTGTGGGGACTTTACGGGATTCGACTGGGATGGCTATGGCTCTAATGCGGGATGGAGCGCTTCCAAAGAGATAACTGAAGCAGCCGTGCTTCTCTTTTATCGCTGACACTCCCATGAGTCTAAAACCGCCAGCATCCTTTCCTTCTTTCTAAGATTTTCCACATTGATTAACACCTGAATTTTACATAATTATTTGTTCAAATTTATTTCTTTACGATATATATCCAGTGGTTGTCAATTTTACTGTTCAGACATAAGATTAAAAATACTTTAGTTTAACTTCTAGTTTACAAGATACTTTGACTTTACTTTACTTAGGTAAATAGGTTTTATGAATACATTTGGATGAATTTTTGAATTAATCATTACTAACATTTCTTTTTCTTGCAGGATTTTTTTTATATTCTTTTGAAAATGAAATGTCCCCAGCACTTGGGCCAAATAGGAAAAATTATGGACACGGCTAGAGAGTTATTGAAATATAATCGCCCCATGACATATTGAGTAATCAATAAACTAACGACCTTATGTTTTAGGTAGATCTAAATTTGCTTTGACAGTAACAAATGTCTGTTACAGGGGGTTGCTGAAACTGCACATATGTTGAACCAATCATATTAGAGAAAAATGGTGTGATGATGATGATGATTTGTCATGTTACCTTTACTATGTACCTTTCCTATCTAAACTCTTGTACTCTTTTTGCTGGGGGGATTCTCTCTGAAATGTGTGAGATCCTCCCAGCCGTGATTAAAGCATATTCAAAGGCATTGTCTGGAGTCTGTCTGGTTACTGATGAGGGTTAGTGGAGCACTAGAGGTCTTATTCACAAGTGATGATCGTGTTCACAGGGGACGAGACATCGGGGGTTAGGAGATGCGCTGGAGGATAAATGTGTAAACATCGATTAGGTGCATAGGGGAATTTCTACCACGATATTTAAATACAGTTAATATATTATTTAGATTTTTATTTTTTATTATTTTAAGCATGTATATTTCTAGAAAGCATTGGAGAATATTGATCTATGTAATGCATCTGAAATGATAAGGATGTTTCATAGAATTGTAAACATTCAACATCTTTTGATGTTAGGGAACATTTGAACAATATTCTTAATATTAGTAATGAATGAACCATCAACAGTCTGGTTGACATAGTGAAGAGTAAGCATACCCTTTCTCAAAGGCTACTGTTGGAAACTCAGAATCGAAGACCAGGAGACTTGGTTGTTTCTTTAGCAGCAAGCATTCTTTATTGAGAACACGAGCGGTAGCTGCAGTCACCAAAGTCTGACTAAGGAAACGTTCTCTTACAGTTTATATACATTCAGGGGCAGGAACCAAAACTTTGTGATGAGACAGGTTTAGGAACCTGTTCTAGACTGAGAGTGTTGCCAGTCCTAATCCAATCAGCATATCTATTCAAATGCTGAGACTCGAGTACAGGACTGGCAGGACTCTCTTGCTAAAACACAAGCTCCAAGAGCCATTAAGAGTTTTCAGGAGAAAACAGGAATTGCAACTTTGCTGAGCCGAATCATTCGTGTGATATCATCATCTTAACCTTAAAAGCTAAATACAATATTATTTACCGTGATGTTATGTACGGAAGCATATTTGAAATAGATTCTTAAATTTGTTATTCCACACTACTTGTTTAGGAGCGAAGCATATTTGAGGACATGCTGCTCTATAGTTGAAGCTTAATTGGGGCTGATGTCTCAGTCTGATGTCTCAGACACATTGTAATGGCATAGTTCTTATGAAAACACATATTTGAAACTTGTGTTACAAAGATAACCTGTATATTTACAAAATTCATGTTTGTATAGAATATAAAATGTGCATCAAGTCAAACAGTACATGTCCACCTCAATCCCATGTCCATAACATTATTTGAGACAATGATTTTTGCGAGAAATTGCCTTATTACACCTTTAAATGTAACTATTGGGTTTCAACTTACTCAAATATCATGATATAAATGTAAAAATAAAAACAAACCTTTAAAATTGTTCAAATGTTGGCTTATATCTTACTAAGATGCGATTATATGTAGTTTATACTCTTTATTATACACAGAAATGGACCATGATAAAGATATTTAGACAGTTTGTGAACCCTGTTTTGTTTTCAGACAGTTTCATATAGGCTTAACTTTCAAAAAAAGTCCAGTACAAACGTTACTGTCACTCATTAACGGCAGCTGTCATAGTTGCGAGGCGACAAGAACAGTTCTCAGTAGACTGTGAACACTCGTTCCGACTTTCTTGGCACCTTCAAAGGTGTGTTCTTTGTAGACTGCAACCTTCGGGAAGTTTCACCTCAAAATACCCCACAGATAATTTTTTATAGCATGTCCGATGCATTTTCATTGTTTTGACCAGCAGGCGTCACAGGTCAGAGTGATGGGCGTGCCGAAAGGAGACGTGCCAAAATGTGAAATGTGACCCCTAACCCGACCGACAGACCGCTTGAACAACCAAATGAAAAAGACCTTTCTGCATGACCTACCTTTCAGCATGCGCCAATTTTTCGTCATGCCCATTACTCTAACCTGCAGATACCAAAACTTGAATCAATTTGCAAATTTTGCAATGCCAACATGGCTGGGAGTGTCAGATCAACTGCAGCAAGCAGCAATTAAAGACATTTTAAGATGATTTTAGGCAAAATGGCTGAATAATTATATATACAGTCACTAATAAGATGATTTAATGGTTTATCGTTTTTTGACCAATTGGTGACGCAATTAAAAAATGTATCTGGTGTGGTCAGAGTGAGGTGACAATGACACATACAAAGTTTGCTGTCAAAATGTCAAGGCATTGCAGAGATAAAGCCTGAATAGACATTTTGGCATCATGCCTCAACTTTGATGCAGCGGTATACAACGGTTTTGTCTATCGAAACGAAATCCATATCATTTTGTTGGCACAGTCTGGAGATGATACGATTCGATTTTGGTGAAAATCGGACAAACGGTCTAGGAGAAGTTCGTAAAAGTTTGGCTGACTATGGTAATTTGGAAATTTTGTTATAACTTTTTTACCACAAGGTGTTGCTGCCACGAAACTTTGAGTACCTTCAAGGCAACCACACCCAGAGTTATAAGCAATTGAAAATGTAATTTTACCACTAGGTGGCCCTGGCTCAAAAATTCTCAGGCTCCTTCAGAGCATCGTACTGATTACCCATACCAAGTTTTGTAACGATACGTTCATGCGTTCATAAAATACGTTATTTTAGTACAAAAATCAAAATGGTCGATATGGGAAAATTGGATATCAGTCAACTCACATGATGCCCCAAATCTAACAAGACAACTTTTATGATTTTTGGAGTTCAGGAGTTATAAGCAAAATGGCAAATTTTTTGTATCTCCGGACCAGTAGGTGGCGCTGCGCCGAAACGCAGCATGTCGCCTCAGGTCATGCTTGTGATGAAATGTTCCAAGTTTGGTCTGAATACAATAAAGTGTTGCAGAGATACAGCCTTAAGTCTGTTTTCACAAGCGCTTCGTAAAATTCGTTTGCGTGGTATTCGAGAACGGTTTTATGAATCAACTTGAATTCCATAACTTTTTGTCGCCATGGTCTGAAGATGATCTGGTTCAATTTTCATGAAAATCTGAGAAACCTTCTAGGACGAGTTCGAAAAAGTAAGTTCTTCGGAAAATTCAAAATGGCGGACAAATTTTCATGACGGAAAATGACGTCATATGGTGCAATCGAACCGGCTTGAGCCAAGGAATCAGATGAAAAAGAGGGATTGCTAGAGGGATTGAGTTAGAGACTCCAAATTTGCTATGGTGACAGATCAGACTGTCCTCTATCAGAGTGCCAAATTTCATAACTTTCCCGCAAGTGGTTCTATGGGCTGCCATAGACTTCCAGAGCGGAAGAATAAGAAGAACGCCAACGATTTTAATTGGTGCCTACACACATTCAGTGCTTGGTCTCTAATAATAAGAACGCCAATGGATACAATAGGTGCCTACTACGCACCTTTGATGCTTGGCCCCTAATAAGAAAGATGTATACATTTGGATACTTACTGAAATTGCCTGGTGCATAGATTTTCCAAAATTCCTATTAAACTCTGTGCTCACCTTCATTTGATTGACTTCACAGTGGGAGACGATGATGCGTGTTACTGCCTTCTCTTTCACACTTTTACTCTGCAAACATCAAAATCGATAGAAGAAACTGCATACCCACATAACTCAAATTCAGCCAATGTCATTTCCTTACATGTCAAATGACTCGTGGTCAAAATTAGATACTCACCTTCATGGAGTCATTGAGTCTGCTGGCAAAATACAGATGTTTGTTCTCCAAGCACTCAACTGTAGAAAGACAGAGATCAGTCGTAGGAAAAGGTTACAGGTTCTCTGACTTTGGTAGGGGACTCTCTTCAGTTCCTTTTCTCTCCACTCCAGCTTCATAAAGAGCCTAAAAATCACCATAATGGACACAGGATTGCAAAAAGTAAACTTTTTGGTTATTCCAGTGGTCATCTGAATGTACAATGGTTTATCATAATATTATTTTAAGCATGTTGAATAGGAGTCAGTTGAAGTTAAAAGGGCTCTACTCACTCTTGCATCATTGTCAATCTTCTCATAGTCCACCACGTTACTTGGCTCATCTCTCTTGGCCTGTGGACATGAACGAATACAGTAAGAGCACAGCAATACAGGATCTGCACTTTGCAGGCTATGTTGGCGGTAAAGGAATTACCAGTTAAATATTGGGAAATAAAGTGGAATTTGATCATAATTACCACAAATAACTGTTATACTTTGAGAAATTATCGGTTAATCTATGTTACCTGCAAGGGCCAGGAGCAGCTTAGCGACATCACCAGATGTGTCTCCAGAAACATCTTTCTCCAAATCCTTCTTAAAGGGATACTCCACTTAAAATGAAAATTCTGTCATCATTTACTCACCCTCATGTTGTTTCAAACCTGTATGAATTTCTTTCTTCTGCTGAACAGAAAGGAAGATATTTAGAAGAATATCAGTAACCAGACAGTTTCTGGTCTCATTGACTTCCATAGTATATATTTTTTCCTACTATGGAAGTCAATGGGACCCAGAAACTGTCTGGTTACTGATATTCTTCTAAATATCTTCCTTTCTGTTCAGCAGAAGAAAGAAATTCTATTCAGAACCCTATCACTGCTCAATAACCCTTTTAATGTAATGTTCTGAACTCCCATCTCCCTCAACTTATTCCTCATCATCTCTCTCTGAGCTCCATATCTACTACATCTCAAAACAACATGCTCTGCAGACTCCTCTTCCTGGCACCCATCACATAGTCCAGTATTATGTTTCCCTATCAACTTAAGCGTTTTATTTAATAAACAATGTCCCAATCTTAACTTCGATATCACCATTTCTTCTCTCCTATTTCCACTTCCAACCCTTGTATCTTTAACTTCCCTTTGAATTGGATATAAATGTCTCCCTTTCCCCTCTCTATCCCACCTTTCTTGCCACTTTTGATTTATTTTCTCCCATATCACACTTTTAACCTCTGCTTTACTAATACTAACTTGCATTTCTATATTTCCTTTTGTTAATGCCCTTTTTGCTAATTTATCTGCCATTTCATTCCCCCTTATCCCTACATGTCCTGGTACCATATAAACTTTACCTGTCTACCTTGATTTACTATTCTTGTTACTGACTGGAGAACTTCAAACAGAATATCTTGACAAATTTTGGATTTGAATGACCTTAAGCTTGTTAATACTGATGATGAATCTGAGCATACCAAAACTTTGTTCTGTCCCGTTCTTTCTACCCATCGTAATGCAATTAATATTGCTAGCATTTCCACTGTATATACCCCTAATTTATTCGATGTTCTCCTATTGATTCCTGTTCCTTTATCTGGTATCACCACCCCCAATCCTGTTGCTTCTGTCTCTGGATTCTTAGCTCCATCTGTATAAATCTGGATATATGCATTATATTTTTCCAATAACCGATTTTTGAACACTCTTTCTAAATTAATATCCTCCTGATCCTTCCTTTTTTCCTGTAACACAAACCAGTCTATCTCAGGACAAACTATCTTCCATGGAGCAATCTCTGGATACACTATTGTGGGACTTATCCTCAAATTATACACTTCTAATTATTTGGCTATATCATTTCCAATTCGTCCAAAATTTTCCTTTAAAGGTGCCCTAGAATGGATTATTTTATTATTTTATAATGTTTCCTAGGGTGCCCTTATAATGTTAGTATGTTTTTTAGATCAAAATTTGTTATAATTTAGAAATAAAGGGCATATTTCCTAGCCTGATTTCATCCTTTGACTTGAACACTCTGTTTGAAGGGGCGTGTCTGCTGTGAGACTTCAGTGTTGTTGCCCACTGCTGTGATTGGCTGACATGCTTGCATATGAAATATCTGGCATTAAATGTAGAGCTATCTGGAAAACTTCTACTATTACAGCTTTTATACGTTTTTACTATTACAGCTATCGGGATTAACAAATCGTGAGAAGTTTTTTAGTATTAACCCACTGGTTCTCCAGAGGCTCGGATGAAGGAGCTAAAAAAATATTTTTGTGTTCATTTGTAACGTTACATCCAAACACTGAGCAACTGCCATGCTTCGTTCGCTCGTTTGCAAGCCACAATGTCTCTCGAGGAAAAAAACAATATCGCGCTGGATCTAAATAACACAATGTAAATTATCGTTAATAAAATCACTACTTACCGCTTGCGGGAATATAACGTTAGTTGAAATTGCCCCCTTCGTCCGTTTGATACGCCGAGAGAAGCCTGGCTGCTTGATATTGTTCCAGGTTAGAAAAACAGTCCGCGGTGAAATGGGCAGAGCAACTAACAACTTCGAATTAAACTGTAGCGGTATCAGATTATAGATAGATAGATTATAGATAGATCTGCCATTTTCCCTCCTGCTTGTTTCTTCACCTGCAGAACTTCCGATGATTCGGCTGTGCAGTTTCGCCTGGCATTGAACATGGGCTGGCATATGCAAATTTTTAGAGGCGTACATATTAATGATCCCAACTGTTGCGTCACAGTCGGTGTTATGTGGAGATTCGCCTGTTTTTCAGGGGTGTTTTTCAAAAACGAGATTTAAATAAGAAAGAGAAAACTATGGTGTTTGAGACTCATTGTATGTCATGTCCATGTACTGAACTCTTGTTATTTAACTATGCCAAGATAAATTCAATTTCACATTCTAGGGCACCTTTAAATTTTTCCCATACTCCCAACTTTCCTGTAGTACTGCTTTAGTAAGATGAGTATTATTATGCCCTTGTAGACCAGCCCAATAATTTGCCATTAACTGTTTCCTCCTTAACTCTAGTGGTAATTCTCCCATTTCTACCTGTATGGCTGCTACCGGAGTTGTTTTAAATGCACCACAGCATATTCTCAGAGCCTGAGCCTGAGCCTGAACATTCCCTTTCTATTGGCTGATTCGTTTTTAACGAAATGAACCCCTCCCCTCTCCTAATGGTCTCTGACGTAATACGCTTTGGCTGCTCTGCTCTGGATTGGGTGAACTGTCTCTGACCCTGCGTCTCAATGTCCACACTGTTCATCCTAAATCGTATATGTGAGATTAGTCTAAGAAGTGTGTCCCAAAGCATAGCCTATGTTGAAAAGAGGATGCCAGAAGTCCCCAGATGGTCTAATACTTCTGGTAGATTTTCAAAGTGTGGATCCATGCTTACTTAATATTGCCCACAACCCATTGCGCTCTGGAGGAGGAACTACAAACACGAGTAAAAAATGTTAAAAAACTACAAAACATGGCGGATATGCCCGGTCGACGGTGAGAGGTTCAGATAAAGGTTTGAGTGAATAATCACACACAGAGTTTTAATGATCCTGCTTTCTGGCCGAAACACCTGTCAGATAATGAGCTTTTGAGAGCATTGAGAAATTACAACAGTTCCAGTAGGCCTACAGAAATTGACGCATCATATTAAAGTGTAATCACAAATATGGTTAATTAACTGCATAATTGTTTGTGAATTTTTTAATTCAATTGTATTTAATTTTACATTGAGAAAAGAAAAGTTCCAGGTTACAGATATTTTTAACATGCAGTTTATCTACAAAGTGTTTGTACAAGAGTGTTTTGAGTTAAAAGTTTGACAGTTGGGGCCCTTTGCTGAAAGCTGCTTTTAGCTTCTTTATAAAAGTCTCCTACTCTTAGAGAAGACTTTTTACTGAGATTTTGTTTGATTTAGTCGAAAAATCTGACGCCCCTCTCCACGGTGACCCCTAGTGGTCACTTGCCTTGTTGACAACGAGCCCTTAAAAAAAATATATATATGTGCATGTTATATATATATATATATATACACTACCATTCAAAAGTTTGGGGTCACTAAGATTTTTAATGTTTTTAAAAGAAGTATCTACTGCTCACCAAGGCTGCATTTATTTGATTAAAAATACAAACAAAAACAGTATTATTATTGTGAAATATTATTCCAATTTAAAACAGCTGTTTTCTATCTGATATAGTAAAATGTAATTTATTCCTGTGATCAAAGCTGAATTTTCAGCATCATTACTTCAGTCTTCAGTGTCACATGATCCTTCAGAAATCACTCTAATATGATGATTTGATGCTCAAGAAACATTTATGATAATTATCAGTGTTGAAGCAGTTATTTACATGTTTATTTAATGATGCTATATGATGAATAGAAATATATATATATATATATATATATATATATATATATATATATATATATATATATATATATATATATACACATATCCTATATGTCACTGTCTGTAGCTTATCAGTCATTAGCCTACAGGTAAACTTAAATCTAGTCTAAATACTAAACTAACCAAATCGCACAATAAATGTCAATATATCGCAAAAAAATCCGCTATCTCAAAATCTCTCTCCTCTCACAAAACCCACGAGGTGAAGATGCGTTAACTTCACTTTAAAACTTCGTTGGAATATGTCTAGAGACATGTGCGATTGTGTGGTCTGTTCCCGACCCTGTTAATCAAACCGCTTAGAACACATTTATATAGGCCTAGACACTTGATATTCCATCTTATTAGATTAATTGCATTTGATCGATTTTACTTTCAATAAAACATTTGCTATATTATGTTTGTAAAATGTGTTTTTATGCATGTTTGGCCTGAGTGTTTGTTGCATTACACTGTTCTAACCAGCAGGGGTCAGTCACAGCGCGCGCGTGGCGAAAATGAATCGAAACAATGAATCATTTTGCGAGCGGTTCAATTGATTCGAAGCTTAGTTTCTACCATCCCTACTCGACAGACTGAACAGAAAAATGAGCCAGAGGAAATTTTCACTACAAAGAAGGTGGAGCCTCCGAGCACACTCATATATATGACATGCCTAGGCACCGCACCTCACCTTAGACCCAGAGAAGAAACAGAACGATGTTTAACGTTACCGGCCGGGGCGATCAGCCCTTTTACCACTTTTCCGGAGACTAGGCCAATTCGAGTTGTTTACTTTTTTTACAGTCTATGGTTGTTTAGAGTGCAACAGCTTTTGGCTGTGTTTCCCCAAAGCATCGAGAGCTAGTTAACCGTAGAGACTATTGATGGCAATTATTCTACGATCAATAGGCTTTACGATGCTTTTGGGGGAGCGCAGCCCAGGCCGTTTATGGCGCACTTTTAAAAGGTAAGATAAGACGTTTTTAAAAGAACAGGTTTATATATTATGACTACATCTGAATCTAATTAACTTGTGTATTAAAGAATGCTTAGTTTATTATTGCTCTCTAAATTAGTATGGGATGTTATCATATAATAGATTGTGGTTTAGATATGTTATTGGATAAAGTAATTTATCAAACCACAAACAGCCTATTGGTTAAACCCATTCTATTAATGCAGTTTTATCCATCGTTGTGTAAACAGAAAAAAAGTTCTAAAACTGGTTAAATATAACATTGAGGTGTGTGATATGAGAATATCCTTTTTATTCCTTATAAATTAATGTGAAATAAAGAATAAAATTCCTTATTGTAGGAAAGAGCATATTGCTACAAATTTAGACTAACGTTAAGCAAAACCGTTTGGGTGGAGTTTAGGCATTGAGATTCTGTTGACTATCTGTATATGTTTCAGCTGAGCTGATTTTTTGAGGGGATTCAGTGGATCCTCAAGACTCCCTGCACTGACGCTGTAGCTCTGTGGATTTTTCAAACCTTTTTTTTTTAAATAAACTAACTTTTTATAAACATTGAAATTCTCAGTGTTGGTCTTTAATTATGGTACATAGCACCAAATGTTTAGTTATATTTAGGTTGCCCCTGCTGACTTGAGCCACCATGATCATTTTCTCCTCTTTGTCACTACATTCACACTGCTTTCTCTGAGCAACTGGATCCTCCTCGTGCAGGACTGCAAACCATAGTGGAGACCACAAGAACAACATGGCGGAAAGAACAGAAAATGCTTGACATGCAGTTTGTTCGAAATGTATAAATCCATTGTTATTACAGTGCAAATGTCTGTCTATATGTGAGTGTGTGTATAAACAGATGTTTTTTATTTACACTTGGATATATCATAATTTAGTGTAAGTACAAGGGATATATAAGATTAATTAAATTTTACTTGTTTGCAATAGATTAAGAAAATAACGTCACCTGCAGGTCTTCTGTCTTTGTGAAACCATATTTAACATGACATGATTAAGTTTAAGAACATACAAAAATACAAAAAAGTCATGTTAGCCTGAAATATGTTAAGGCAGGCAACGCTGGTTGACCACACATCGTCAAATAATAGCATTTTTTATCTTTTAAAAATAACATTACTGTCTACAAAAAAAACTATTTTTATACCCCTAAGCGAAGAACGAAAAAGAACTTGAGTAGGCTATGTCTTATGATAGACTCTACGAGCCGCCATTTGCTGTCGACACCCAACGGTCTTTTCTTTTTTGTCAACAACGGTCGATTCTCATTGGAGTAAACGAAGATGACGCAACTCTAAAACCTTCTTCTTTAGGTCCATGACTCATGTACTTTGTGTGACAAGCACTGCGATCAAAGAGTATAGAAGCTGCGATTGGCTGCACTGGGAGGGATTTGCGCTGATTGGTTGGGGGTTGTTGTAACACTGATGTGTACCGTCTGTGACGTTTAGAAACTAAAGTCCGTCGAGAACGAAACAGACAAACCATGGCGAAGGCAGCTATACACTCTAAAATGTGTTGTAATCGTCTTCTCTTCGGAAACCTTCAGTTGCAAGTAAGTAAAATGTTTTACCACCCGATATTGTGTTTTACACAACAAACGCAGTGGATATTTCGATAGTACAAATATGACCAGTAAAAACCTAAGTGTGAATATGTACATGTTGACGCAGACTAATATATTAAGGAACGCGAATGGTTGAAATTTGAGTCGCTTCATATTCACTTTCGGTCTTGTGGACAAAGGCGGGCACGCGCATATTCATTTTTGATAGGGCTGCTCGCGACCTGTTTTTCGAGATCATGATCGAGGTGCATTCCCGGCCCCGATCTGTGGGCGGAGTTTTTAGTGAAACCAAAATTTCCACTGGGCGGGGAGAGTCATCAACTTGTGGTGTTTCGAATCTATGTTTCGAACGGAACAGTGAATCATTTTGCGAATCGGTTTAACTGATTCGAAGCTTTGAAAAGCTCACCGGTCCGGAACCGGAAAAAGGTCACTCAGATGTTGCGTTGCTTTATTATGCTACCGACGACGACAAGTCAGGAGTGATTTGCGTCTGCATCTGATTTCTTCATAACATAACAGAACTTTAAATAAGGATTTGTCTTATTCAGTGGAATTCTGCAAATTACTTTTGTAGGGCAGTAACACAGTCTGCTGTAAAAAAGAAACGCGACCCTCTATCACCTGTTAGTGTTAGCATTTAGCATCTAGCGAGTCTTTTAACACAGTTTTAAGCTTATCCAGGAGCTTTTTCAGAAGATGAATACCATTTTCAGGATGAATTTGGTACTCTTATCGGGTATGTAGACTGATGATGATTTAATGGGTTGATGAAAAAGTGCTGTCAGTTTATTCCTCATTATTCTAATGCACTGGTTCTGATTTGCAGCTCTGGTTGTTGCTGGGTCGAAGTTCGAGGCGATCGATGGACAGAATGTCACAATATCCTTCGACATCGATGAAGTGGAGAAAGCAGATGTAGTGAAGATTATATTTAAAGAAGACAAGAAGGATGCTGTTCTTTTTGCGCAGAAGCCTTGGGTCTATGATGATCCTCCAGAACTTGGAGTTTCACTGATAGTTGGAAAAGGATGTTTATTTCTAATCATTCAGAATGTGGACATCTCCAGATCAGGACTCTATAAAGCAGAAGCCTACACTGGAGGGAAAGTGTGTGAGGTGACTGCTACACTTGTTGTCTACAGTGAGTATATTACTATAATATGTCTGTTTAACTGTTCCAGGATCAGGATTATATAAAAAAAAATGGTCGTGATTGTGCTCATTAAGTTTTTGAAATTAAGTTGATGTTACACCTACTTCAGCTGGATTTGTATTGCAAAGCATTTTATTTAATCTAAATGTTTTTATAAATCACACAACAACATCACTTAAAACTTGCAGAGACTGAATCCAAATAAACAAGTGCTTTTTGCAAAAGCCTCAGTTGAAACCGATTACTATAAGTCAGGGGTGTCAAACTCAGTTCCTGGAGGGCCACAGCCCTGCAGAGTTTAGCTTCAACCCTAATTAAACACACCTGATCAGCTAATCAAGTCCTTCAGGCTTATTTGAAAACTGCAGGTGTGTGTGTTGAAGCAGGGTTGGAACAAAACTCTGTAGGGCTGTGGCACCCGAGTTTGACACCTGTGCTATAAGTGATAAGATTTAAGTGATGTGAAGAATCAGATGTCTCAGCATTAACTCCTCATGATTTATGGTGGGGGTGGGGGGGGACTTGTAACAGTTGCTAAAGTAGGATTGATAATTAATGTTTTAGGTGGTTCTTGGGTAAAGGTCATTTGATTTGAGTGTATATTCCTCTTAATTAATTCTGTTCCTGTTGTCTCTTCCAGAAGCTCCAGTTTCCTCCACTACATCTCCTCCACACTCCTCCTCCAGCCCAACACCTCTCAGCTCCTCTGAACTCCGAGGACATTATTTAATTCCAGTCTTCATCTGCATCATCTTCATCATCATCATCTTGTGCTTTTGCTTCTGGAAACACGGGATGGCAAGTATTACTTAAATTTAAGCTTTTAGTGATGGATGGGAGCAGCACTGTGGTTCTAATGATGTGTTAAGCTGATAAGATGTTGATATTAAAGTTAATATAAAGTGATTCCTATGGTTTGGATTGTAGAAACATAAAGAGGCAAAGCGACACTCGTCGTCATCCTAAAACCTCTAGCACCGGGGGAAAACAACCTAACCGTCTCCACTGACTTTGTATTACGTGAATTTTCCTCCTCCTCATATTGACTTACTACAAAAAACAAAACAATGTCTAAAAGCTGCTGTGTGATGGGTGTGCAGCAAACATGTTAAAAAACGCAGAACTAAGTTTTTATAAGCTGTCGACCCCAAAAAACAAGTGTTTAAGGACACAAAAGGCCAATTGGGATACAGGCAATTGATAGAGTGTAACGTGTCCTATTACTCTGAGAATGAACTTACAGCCACTGGAGAGGAACATAATCAGTGACAGGATTGCTTAGCTTACAGAAATATACTATATAAAACTGACATTTGGATATTTGACTTACCTGTGATAAAATGTTTACTGCACATGTAGTGTATTTCAAGTTTATAATGAGTGTCAGGATCCCACTTTACCCATTCGTTCCAGCTTGTAGCGGCTGTAGACTAGACAAATCAAAAAAAATCTTGCAGCCGCGAGAGACTAACGCCTGAGAGACTGTAAACACTGCGACGCGCACAAACTCAGTTCCAATCGATGATCCTTTCAAAACGTTTATTGTAGGCTACTTCAACATGTAAAAATACAACTGGTACTGCAGTTACCACGTCATAAAGTGCTGCGTGCATGTGAAAGTGCGGTCAACAGAAAAGTCTTCGCTCCCAGGCTCACTCCCTCTCTGTGTCAAACTCCCATTGATTATCCCAGGTGAAAGTGAAGCAAAACAAATAAGCCACTATCACTTCCGCCCAAACGCCGGTGGACACGCCCACCACCTACGATCCTTGTGCAGTGAATCATATAAACACAGTTCTGGGGTTTTTAGCTTGTTTCCTGTACACCCTGTCACACAGCAGCTTTTAGATATTGTTTTGTTATAAGACGGTGGATGTGGATGTGAACGGTGGATCTTAAATGCGTTCTGTCTCTGTGTAAGGTTTCATCCACTGTTTGGAGCCAAAATACCCAGCAGACAATCGATATGCGTCTTTATTCCTTATATACACATTTGACCACATAATGTGATTCTTTTCAGCATTTTAGGTTTTTAACTAGTATATCCTTTCTTAAAATGCCAGTACACACATTTGTGGTGCTGAGACTGATTCCCATCACATGAGTTATTCTTATTTGGTATTACACACATGGTATTTGGTCTCATATTTGTAGTTGTGCTTAGTGTACTTTATTGCACATTCACAAACACACAGTAACGCGCTGCTGTAGTGAAGCCTACGGTCACAAAATCAGGATTCACACAGACCTGGAAAACCTGGGAATGTTACAGAGTTTCAAAAGTGTGATTCATGGACATTCATAGGATCTTCTGAGGTCTTAATTCCTATAGACAGACAGTACATTTTAAACCTATGCTTGGGTCTAAAATATTTCTGTAGTTAGAAGAAGACTAAGCAAAACTGTGATCGGGTCACCAGAAGCAGATCTTAATAACGATTTAACAGAGGTGGACAAAACACACACTTCCTTACTTAATGTAAAAGTACAGAATGCTGCTGGTCAGGTATTACTCCATTACAAGTAAAAGTTGTAAAGACCGATTTTTACTCAAGTAAAAGTACAGAAGTACTCGTTTTTAAGAGTGCTTGAGTATCAAAAGTTAATGTCAATGCATTGTTTTATTATAGTTGTATGCAATACTTACAGTATCTTATGCCTCTGAAGCAACCTAGTGAATAAACCCTACCAGTTACTATTATCTGTGGAGTTAAGAGCTTTCAGAATGTTGTAAAACCAGAAATTGAAGAAATTAAACAACCGAATTGACAAAAAAAGACACTCATAATCATCTTAATTTTTTTTTAACACTCATACCATCCCAACAAAAGAAGTGCACATCTCTGTGTATCCATTCATGCACATTTGACTCAAGTGGTCTATAAAACCCCAACCTGCTTTAAACCCAGCAACACAACCACAGCTGTACAACTGACACACAGCAATACACCTCTTTAACACACGGCGATACACCGCTGTAACACACGGCGATACACCGCTGTAACACACGGCGATACACCGCTGTAACACACGGCGATACACCGCTGTAACACACGGCGATACACCGCTGTAACACACGGCGATACACCGCTGTAACACACGGCGATACACCGCTGTAACACACGGCGATACACCGCTGTAACACACGGCGATACACCGCTGTAACACACGGCGATACACCGCTGTAACACACGGCGATACACCGCTGTAACACACGGCGATACACCGCTGTAACACACGGCGATACACCGCTGTAACACACGGCGATACACCGCTGTAACACACGGCGATACACCGCTGTAACACACGGCGATACACCGCTGTAACACACGGCGATACACCGCTGTAACACACGGCGATACACCGCTGTAACACACGGCGATACACCGCTGTAACACACGGCGATACACCGCTGTAACACACGGCGATACACCGCTGTAACACACAGCAAAATAGGAAGAGCTGTCTGCCATGGATGTGCACATTTGATTCGAGGATCTGTTTTCGTCCATTTTGCCTCCAGTTGATTCAGGACATGTGAGTGATCACTGATAAAACACCTGTCTGTCTGTCACCTGCAAAACACCAATCACGTTTTAGTCATCCACTGACTGACGTTACTTTCTACTCGAGCCTTGACAGAAATGTAGTGGAGTAAAACGTATGATATTTGTCTTTCAAATGTAGTGAAGTTAAAGTACTTGGGTATTATTTTTTATTGAAACTTTTTAAAGTACAGATATTCTACTCAAAAAGTGTACTCAAGTAAATGAACATCGTTACTGTCCACCTTCAATTTAAACGGGATCATAGAGTTTGAGCCACTCCATGTTCTGTGGATGCGTGCGGCCGTGCGCATTTTAGTTTTGCTTTTAAATTAGCGATTTAAAAAACCCACACGTCGATTAACCGGTGGGAAAATATCCTCACCGCCACATCCCTAGTAACCACATCAGTTGGCCAAATCCAAATAAAATTTAATTTGGATTGTACGGGGTGTTTTAAACCTTTTCTAATCCGATCGAGAGGACGGATGGAAACCCGAAACTGGAAAGGACAGCACGTGTGCAATGACGTAGAAACGGCGTAATGAAGAAGTTTTATTTATATAGCGCCTTTCCGTAGCTCAAGTTCGTTTTACATTTGTACATTACAATACATTTACACACCCGCACACACATTACAATCACATTAGACACATATAGTCACATTATCCAAAATACATGTTAAGGTAAGTAGTGAATTCCATAATTTAGGAGCATTAACACTAAATGAAACGAGGGATGGACAATAAACCAAGTTCAGCTGATCTAAGGGACCGGGCGGTAAGAGTACAGTAGATCAGACAGATATGGAGGTGCAAGACCATTTAATGCCTTAAACGTTAGTAGTAGTACCTTAAAGTGAATACGTGAAGCCAGTGAAGGTCATGAAGCAGAGGAGTATGTAATGAACGAGCTGTTGTTGTTAAATATAGTGTAATAAATGAGTGTCCTGTCATCCTAAAATTCTCCTTAAACTCGTTGTTTGTGAAGTGGAGCAGGACGACGTCCCAACAGTGCTTGTTTCAGACTCTCATCCACAGAGGCTTTGTGTTAGGAGCGGGAAGAGGCGCTTTTACTGCGTGATGAACATAAGCAGCACGACACAACGGTTCATGTGCTCGTCTCCTAATCAGGACCTGAAATAAATACAGATTAAGTCTGCTCTTTAAAACAAGGAAAAGAGGCAAATATTAGGAAAATGGTTAGTATATGTGCCAACAGCGGGAAACTGTATATTCCTGCAGTGTGTTAACATCCATGTAAACGCTACGTTTGGATTAATCTATTGAGATAAATTAATTCTTTTTGAAACAAAAGGTGTCCCTGTAGATGAAGCTATTGTCACTAAAAACAGGCCTTTTACTGGTCACCATTAATTTAATGTTCGTATTTTGTTGACGTATTCAGTGTGAGTGAAAGTGAAAAGTTCATCTTTAATTGAAAATCAAGTATATTCATGTGTGAAGCCAGTGGATCAGAAAGAATGATTTATAAACCAGTTTGAATAATTAAAAATAAGTGAATGTTAATTTAGTAAATAATTTGCTTGTTTTTGAATATTTCAAATCATGTCAAAGAATGTGCTTTAAATGTATAAATTAAGCTTTGACTTTGGCAACATTTTGTTTTATTTTTGGTTTTGTCGTCTTGTAATTGTGTTTTTCACTAAGCTCAGTTTTCTGTTGTTTTCTTTACAGATCCTGTGTTTTAAAAGAAAGAAAGAATTGGGATCCAGTTCCAGTGACTGTGTGTCCGTCGCCATGAACGGTTGTGGAGAAAACACTGAATCTTTTCTGGTTACACCTGTGTCTTAAAACATGAAATAACATTACAAGCACTTTACCCTTGTTCAATATATCAGTCCAAATCAGATTTTGTGCATATCTAATCATATTCGGTAAATGTGAACAACAAAAAGAATGTTACGTACTGCACCTTTAAACATTAGCCCAGGTTTCACAGACCAGGCTTAAGATAGTCCCGGACTCAAATACATGCTTGAGCTGTTTTACCTGAAAGCAACTCACATTTCTAAAAACATGTCAGTGTCATTGTTTTGTCTCGAGATTCACACCAGTAATGTTTTTTCTAAGGCACATTTATAGAAGCTACTTAAATCAGTCCTAATTGAACCAAGGGCTAATCCTGGCTTAATCTAAGCCCTGTCTGTGAAACCGGGCCCAAATGTCTTTGTCCAGCACCATGGCTATAGATGTAAGACAACATCTGTGTTGAAAACCCCTCGATGAGGCTGGTGTTGTTTTTTGGTCATAGACACTAATGCAGGTATTCCAGAAAATAAAAAGACAATCATTTAGATCAGATTCTAATAACAAATAATCTGATTTGGGTTGAGTGTGAATGTAGTCTTAGATGAAAATGAACTGCCAAACTATCAGATGCTGTTGTTATTTCAGTGTGGTGCTCCTGCTGAAAGTACAGCTGAAGTATGAGCACAGATGTCGCCTCACATGCATGCAAACTACACACACAATTGTCAAAATGCACATCGTGTCGACTGAGGAGCATTAAATGTAAACAGTGTATGTCCTACACTGGCGAAAAACAAATGGGAGAAAATTGGATGTGTAACTATTTTTGTGGATTTATCCTTAAAGGGAGCAAAACCTCTTAAACTGTTGCCATGCGTTTCATTAAGGTTAATATAAAAAAACACTTCTTTTGACAATCACTTTTTTATTTTTAATATAAATCAATTTATATTCACACAGTGAAGACTATATAGTGTTTTTTGTTTTTTTTTTGTTACATGTTATTAAATTTCGGTAGAAGGGCCTATTTCTTACTACATGGTAAATAAACCTGCTATTGTGCCTGAAACTTCAGTTTATTTATATATTTTTCTATTGTGTTTATCCTATTGTTTGTAATTTGCTGCTTTGTTCCTATTTTAAATATCTAAAATAAAATTGCTTTAATACAGAAGTCTGTGTGTAATGATTGTAGTCGCAATCGTAAAACGATTTTAAAACATTTTTTTATTAATACCATTAATGAGTTATGATGACTCCCCTATGGCTTGTCACTCTTCCTTAACTGTTTTTCTATCCTGTCAAAGTGCTTCTGCTCACTGATAAAAAAAATAAACAAAAAAACATTAAAAAAATGAAAAAGGACATTCACATGGTGAATTTGATCTCGTCACGTGTGTGTGTGTGTGTGTGTGTGTGTGTGTGTGTGTGTGTGTGCGCGCGCGCGCGCGCTCCCCAGAACTGATGTCAGGTGAGTGTGGATTGCATCAATTTGCTTGATGCACTTGTTGGTGGAACACTTTTGTAAAAAGTGTCAAGCCACTTTGATTTCTTTTGGCCACTGATGATGGATTGTGCAGAGAAAACTGAAAATGACATTAAAGGAACACTTCGACTTTTTGGGACTTTAGCTTATCCACCGTATCCCCCAGAGTTAGATAAGTCCACACACACCCTTCTCATCTCCGTGCGTGCTGTAACTCTGCCTGACGCACCCACCGCTAGCCTAGCTTAGCACAAACACTGGAGGTAAACGGCTCCTAGCATACTGCTCACTCCCAGTAAGTGACAAAATAACAACATTTTCCTATTTACATGTTGTGATTTGTATAGACTTCTAACCGTGTGATTTGTATAGACTTCTAACCGTATACATAGTGGGAACTATAAGCTCAGAAGGCGAAGCACTGCTACTTGGGCGGAGTGCAGGGCTTCTCAGGTGCTGCGATCAAATCACTCCGCCCAAGTAGCAGTGCTAACTCTGGAAAGTCCATCAACTCCTTTGCTTTAAGAACATTTTCGGCTTCTGATTTAGTGAATTCGAGAGCAACGTCTTCTGGAATAATTTTCAACAAGATAGGACATAATAAATACCTAGTGCGTCAAGGCTACGCACCTGTATCTCACAGTCATCATACAGTTTGAGCAAAGCTCTTACAACAGTTGCTCCATTTACGGGAGTTCAGTAACTTATTCATATGAGCATTAATCACTAGATATTTACGGCCAAATAGCCTACAAGGAAATATTCCTATGAGAAGAGTTATCTTAATGCATGAAATCAATTTATTGCCTATTATTTTACAACTCTAAGTTGCGCGGCGAAAAGGGGAATGGGAACAACTACTAGGCAGTATTGAGTCCCGTGCGCGCATGCACGCATCCATGGTTCCTTTATCCTGGGGAACCCCAGTGGGCCACGCCCACTTCAACAGAGTATGTCCATATATGGAAACTTGCGTCACACTATAGAAATAACACACACCTTTATGAGATACAAGTTAAAGAGAACTTGGTAAAGACAGAGATTCATAAAACCCACATTAAGTGCACATAGCCTACATTTTAGTCCAGATCATTAAGCTATTTTAAGAAATATTATATTAAGATATAAATAAGATTATTAGATAATCTCATTTATAAGAAACAACTCAAACCAGAATCTACTTTCAAACCATATGGGGAAAGTTTTTAATGTGGGTTTTATCATGCATGACGTTGGAAATAATCAAAATATTTGAGTGAGTGTGCAGTTCAACTCTTTACTTAGAGAGATTTACATACAAAAGACACATTCATAAAAGGCATATATGTATATGTGTGTTCACACCATAGTCACATATTTCCAATATCGTAATGTTGCCCCAGAAACCATGTGGAGAATATTTTAATGCAAGGAGTAAACAGGGTCTTTCCAGAGGAAGCCATCCAACGCAAGCTAAAGACAGGCAACAAACGAAAAAATAAATAATAAATGCATCATTGCTAAACAACAATAACTTTACCAGATTATTTAACATACTTCAATTCCAGTCGCTAAACGCCCCTACTGGACAGATCAGGAACAACAGGGGCGTAAATTTCGACCCCCTGCCAAATTATTACCCCCCTCCTTGAAGTCAGTACCTGATTGCCTAATCCTAACCCCACCCCTAATCCTAACCCCTCCCCCACAACTAATCCTAAACCTACCAATAGGGGGGTAATAATTCGGCAGGGGTCAAAATTCGGCACAACACCGGTTTCTTTCCCCCCTCGCAGCGCTTCTGGATTGACTCCAGTCTGAGACAGAAACGCAGGAGGAGCCAATTTTTCGAGCATGTCGAACTCCAATACAAGTAAGTAATCATAATAATAATAATCAGATCTGAGTGAAAGGAGATTTGCTATTGTTTAGTGGAATTTTGATTTTGTGACTGTTTCAATGAACCAACGCTACTCGCATAGGCCTACCACAAAAAAACACAAAATGAACCACAAAAAATATATATATATATATATTTTCCATAAATTATAGATTTTTCCACCCATTATAGATTTATTTTGTGTCTTTCCTAGAATGGGCAGTTTGTGACTTTTGAGATAAACAACATAAAGTAGCACTGGTATTACAAAACATTCAGTGGCACTACCAATCAAATACAGACGTGACACAAATAACACGTTTGAAAAAATATTAATGCACTTTAATTTGTTTAATTGTTATTTTAAATGTCACAAAATTAGGCTATTTATTTAGGATTTTGTGCCACAATTACATCAGTAGGCTATAGGTGTTCGATTAATCTGTCAGTCACTACTGGAGGTGTCGCAACACGGTGACATGTTCCGCGACTGGTGTCAGTCAGGTGTTATGTCAGTGTCAGTGTGTTGCGATGTCAGTGCAGTGACACATGCCACTATATCCACCACTGGCACATTCCAATAATGTCAGTGACACATGCCACTATCCACTGGCACATGCCAATTAAGACCGGATGTGCCACCGGATGTGCCAATACGCATAGTGACATGTGCCATTGGCTTCTGTGCGTCAGATGCCATGTCACTTAATGTTAATACCGCCTCTCCTGCTGCGTCTTCATCCATTGTTTCGTCCATGGTTTCGTCTCTTATCTAAATCTGACCATGGAGTTGACTTTGGCGGAAAGCTGAAGCTGATTGCTGATAGGCTGTCCCAATCAGTGGCGCCTGCACAATCCAATCACATTTGAGAGGGAAACAACAAATTGAGGGTTTCCGAGATGTTTCTTTTTTCCTTTTTCTTTTTTCTTTTTTAGAAGTAGTAACGGGTACTCACAGTTATGGATAGAAATGTAGTGGAGTAAAGAGTACAATATTTGGCTCTCAAATGTACTTGAGTAAAGTCATGAGTACTCCCCAAAAATGATACTCGAGTAAAGTACAGATCTCTCAAAATTGTACTTAAGTACTGTACTCAAGTAAATGTACTCCGTTACTGTCCGGCTCTGCACCTAAGTGGGCACAGGCAAATGGTGAGGTGGAGAGGCAGAATGCATCTATACTGAAACGCATACGGATTGCGCAGGCAGAAGCCCTGAAAAGGAGCTCCGCAGATGTGAGTACCAACAGAGCTATTGACCATAACACCACTGGGAAGAGTCCTGCCGAACTGCTTTTTAGTAGGAAGGTCTGGAAGAACCTACCCGATTTTACCATGCCGCGAAATGACCAGGAGGCAAGGGACCATGATGCAGAGCAAATAAACCAAGCTTTACGCAGACAGACCACTGCCGAGGGGCAAAATGCTCACAGCTGGATGTGGAAGACAGATAAACTGACAACTGCATTTAGTCAAGTCCCATCATACATTGTCGTGTCCAGAAAGGTAAATTCTGTGACCATTGAAGTTTCACGAGGAGCACAGTATAAAAGGAACTTATGAAGAAAATCTTCAGCTGGAATGGTGAACAGCTAAGCCAGCCAAGCAGAGACTGATCAGGGACAGAGAAAACTCTTGAGTGATCCTGTTGAGGAAATAGCATGCACTGAGATGTTATAAATATTTTAACTGTGTTCACATTACATTTACATTTAAAAGATGTTTAAAATCAGTATGTCCTCAGGTCACAATGGAAATGTAAGAGGAAGTGTAACATTGAAAAAAGAGGTATATGTTCTGAAGATATCACTTGTGTTGGTGGAACGTTGACAGGTCATATTGATTAATTTATGACAGTTTTAGTTTACAATGTTTTCTATGCAATTTCTAAAGGCAGGTTTAATTCAAAGCAAAGGGGAGATGTCATGTCTCTAGCGTAATGCGAGAGAACGAAAAACGGGGTAAAGACATAAGTTGAGTTCACGATAATTCTTTCTCGATCATGACTTTTCGACGTCTTTAGCTGGAAGCGAAGGCACAACACTATCCCCAACTTACAACAGCAGTGGGATTTCAGTGGAATTGCGTGTGAAAGTGAGCGTTCATTGCTATTTATGTATAACACTGGAGCACCGGTCTTGTCGAACATGAGTCACGTCAACCACACCTTCCTGCTGCTGACACCTGACCTGACAGTCAGACGAACACACTTTTTCAACGGTTCGCCAAAGAGGAGGAGGAGGAGCTTTTTCGTTTTTCATATCGTCATGTCGAATCAGCCAATAGAAAGGGATCTTATAAAGGGAACGTTTCGTGGTGTTGAGACCTGGATATAAAAGTAACCCGGCAGGCTATAGTGAAGAAACTCAAACGGGGACTCAACTTGAGCTTGGATATTTATAGTGCAAAAGATGAAAACCATTGTCGCTGTCAACTTGGCGCTTTTTACAGGTAGGTAAACTATATCGGGAGTTTTGTCCCGCAAGACGTAATCCGTGTCCCATCCATTTGAGTTATTTCTGCATTATTTCAGTTTTAATAGCGATAGATTCTTTCTATAAGTGAAAAGTAGGCCTAGTGAAAAGCAGTGTTCGAATTGTGTCAAATAAGCTCATTGACAATTGTCAATGTTTCATTACATCACTGTTGGAAAACACTCTTATCAGAATAATTTTTTTAGCTTTATAAAGGGCATTTCTTTCCCTAATTTTTACTCTCTATACTCTTTCCCTACTCTCAGGGAACTGAGGTTACGATAGTAACCGAGTACGTTATTTCTTATTTAATTTTTTTGATATTGAAAATTGTTTTAATCAGGGCATTTGTCCGGTTGGGCAAGTACAATTTTCTTTCACTTGTCCCATAAAAAACACACGCAGGTGTCCCGGACAAGCGTTAATGTCGAAATTCTATTCAGATCAGTAAATTACCAAACAATCATAAAAGAAATAAATATTATCTTACCGTCATCGTGAGGTGAAAATGAGGATCCACTCTGCCAGACTCTCGTGAAAGTGCTTATCTATAGCACGGAATTTATTTCTCGTACCATTTTTTCGCCAAAAATAGTTTTTGCGTGCATATGATACGCACTTTATGGCGTGTAGCCTAATCCCCACGTAGCCTACTCTCCACACCCCCAATCCTACCCAAGGGGTTTGCAGTGCGTATATCATTTACACGCAAAAAAAACAACAACTATTTTTGGCGTATAATGGCACGATAAATAAAATGTATCTGTTTATAAATTCAACCGTCTTTAAATTCCTTCAGAAAACAGCGTGTGGCGCACTTGAGCGTCTTTTCAGACGCAAATCTAATTTGAATGACTTTCTAATGGGAGCGGCACTGCAATACTTTGATTAAAAAAAATATATATAGGCTATTACCTAATCAATTATGTTTCTATTATTTTAGTTTTAATGAAAAACCAGGGGATCCCCGAGGTAATTTTTTGGGCCTTATGGGGGGTCCCTTGATGCTTATGGGGGGTCCCGGACCCCCCCAGCCCCCCTCAATTCGAACACTGGTGAAAAGTGATTTTAAGTGAAAAGTAGGCCTACGTCTATTTTCTTTGCAATATGCTAAGTGTGAATAGTAGTTAGATGCTATATACTTATTATAAATAAAAACACTCCGTTATTCCCGCAGTTACACGCCGTACGACAATAAGCAATAAAGCCGCCTTTCCACTGCACACCACATTCGCATTCGATGGTCGCATTCGCCCCCTGGTGTCAAATCAGAAAAGCGATTGGCGTTTAAATTTGCGCTGCCGTCATGTTGTTGCTCGAGCGGGGAAAATAACCAAATGCGTTGTTTAATAGTAGTAGTAGTAGCCCATGTAATAGTAGCCTAGTAAATATAGGCTATCTCTCTCACACGTGTCGCGTATAGGCTATATAGACCCGCAAAATCACTTCTACTGTCCTGCAAGAGCAATAAGTAGGAGCTCACCCTAGACTGTAGATTTAATCCGCGGATACTCGTAACCTAAAGAAACGCTACTGTCAGTTTATTCCTCATTATTCTAATACAGTGGTTCTGATTTGCAGCTCTGGTTGTCGCTGGGTCGAAGTTCGAGGCGATCGATGGACAGAATGTTACAATATCCTTCGACATCGATGAAGTGGAGAAAGCAGATGAAGTGAAGATTTCTTTTAAAGAAGACAAGAAGGAATATGCTGAACTTATTGCACAGAAGCCTTGGGTCTATGATGATCCTCCCAGACCTGGAGTTTCACTGATATTAGGAAAAGGAGGTTTATCTCTAATCATTCAGAATGTGGACATCTCCAGATCAGGACTCTATAAAGCAGAAGCCTACACTGGAAAGAAAGTGTCTGAGGTGACTGCTACACTTGTTGTCTACAGTGAGTATATTACTATAATATCTGTTAGCCTGTAATGTGCAGAATCAGGATTATGAAAAAAATATATAGAAATGGTCATGATTGTGCTCATAATTTGTATTTTTTTTATTAAGTTGATGTCATTCCTACTTGAGCTGGAATGACTTGTGCCATTTGCTAAGCATTTTTGAAATATGTTTTTATAAATCGCACAACATCACATAAAACTAAGAATGTGAATCCAAATAAACAAGTGCTTTTTGCAAAAGCCTCCGTTGAAAACGATTATAAGTGGTATGATTTAGGTGATGAATCAGATGTCATATAATTTGATCAACATTAACTCCTCGTGATTTATTTAACAATTTAGAAAAAAACGGGTATTTGCTATTATTTGCTATTTGACGACTTGCTATTTCTTAAAATAATGTGTTTAAAGCTGTGCAAACACACCACAGAGTTCAGAGAAAGAGCTAAATCTTGTCTGATAGTTTGGCAGATGTTAACAGTTGCTAAAGTAGGATTGATCATTAATGTTTTTAGGTGGTTTTAAGGTAAAGGTAATTTGATTTGAGTGTATATTCCTCTTAATTAATTCTGCTCCTGTTGTCTCTTCCAGAAGCTCCAGTTTCCTCCACTACATCTCCTCCACACTCCTCCTCCAGCCCAACACCTCCACACTCCTCCTCCAGCCCAACACCTCCACACTCCTCCTCCAGCCCAACACCTCCACACTCCTCCTCCAGCCCAACACCTCCACACTCCTCCTCCAGCCCAACACCTCTCAGCTCCTCTGACCTCCGAGGGCATTATGCTTTAATTCCAGTCTTCATCATCTTCATCTTCATTATCATCATCTTGTGCTTTTGCTTCTGGAAACGGGATGGCAAGTATTACTTAAATTTAAGCTTTTAGTGATGGATGGGAGCAGCACTGTGGTTCTAATGATCTGTTAAGCAGTATATAATGTAATAATATTAATGTTAATATTAAAGTTATTATAAAGTGATTCCTATGGTTTGGATTGAAGAAACGTATAGAGACAGAGCGACACGCATCATAATCTGAAAACCTCTTCCGCCGGGGGGAAAACAATCCAACCGTCTCCATTGACTTTGTGTTTCGGCGACAGGATTGCTTATCTTACAGAAATATAATATATAAAACTTACATTTGGATATTCGACTTACCAGGGACAAAATGTTTACTGCACACGTAGTGTATTTCTAGTGCATACTGTTGTAAAGTTTTTCTTTCTTCAAAGCAGAGACCAGTGAGACAGTTGGGATTGCGTTCAACGGAAGTTATTCTTTATTGAGAACTCCGCCGTACGTTGCTGTAGAAACTTCCAACATGATCTAACTCTAATACAGTATGCATTGTAGTTATATACATTCCAAGGGGGAGGGATTACATAGAGTTGGAGACTCTGAACAAAGCATGCAAATGAGTATACAGGTTAAGGTAACACCCTAGACTGAGGGTCTATTCAATCCTGATTCAATCAGCATAAGGCTCTAAGGGCCATTTGGGTCCAAAAGCCATTTGCAGAACAAAAGGTGAGATTCTCAGTGTGCTGATCCCATCAGTTCTGAGTGATACTGGGACTCAAAGAGCCATTAAAGACAATAAGGAGAAAACAGGAAAGGCAACTTTGCTGAGCAGAATCATTATCTTACCCTTAAACACTAAATACAATATTCTTTACCGTGATGTTATGTAAGGAAGCATATCTGAAAACATATTCTTAAATTTTAACCCTTCAATACTGAGTGTCACGATCCCACAATATACCCATTCGTTCCAGCTGATGCTTCACGTCTTATTGCCTGTATCCACTTTTGTCCCCTTAAGGCTGGCTTTTATACGTTTCGGTAGTTTATTACTTACTTCTGGGTTGTATAGCTTGTTTGCTGTAAACCCTGTCACACAGCAGCTTTTAGACGTAGTTTTTGTTTTGTCAGAAATGACAAGGAGGAAGCTTCACGCAATACAAAGTCAGTGGAGAGGGTTGGATTGTACCCTCCCCCATATTCCAGAAGATATGATCAGCAACTGTATCTGCGTTTACATGGACCCTAGTAATTGGACTAGGAGCAGTCGAAATAAAAAAATATCACATGTAACCGCATGTCAGTTGGAATGAATTGCCCGAAACTGGAAAGGACTGCGCATGTGCAATGACATAGAAACGGTGCTATGACGTATGCGTTTTTTTTCTGTAGCCAATCCAAAGTCTTTTGCATTTTACAACGGGTGAATCTCCAGTTGTCTCTGGTTATTGTCGTTTGAACCTTTTCTGGATCTGCCATCAAATTGATAAGTTTAGATCAAGTGCTGTGAAAAAAGGCTATAAATCTCCACCTCCAACATCCTCACACTCATAGCCTACTAGCTGAGACTCTTCTTTATGTTCTGTACACATAAAGAAGAGTCTGAGCTAGTAGGCTATGAGTGACGTAATGACTCAAAGACATGCTCGAATTTCCCACGGAAATCCACCAGTACCACTGGAATTAAAAACATTATTACAAACTTACCGTTTAGAATCGAGCTGAGGCAAGCAGAGAGTTTTGAACACTGGCTGGATATGTATTTGCTCAAAAATTTATTTCGGATAATTTTTAACCCAAAAAAGCTACGGACTGCAGATTTAATTATAGTGTAATAAATGAGTGTCCTGTCATCCTAAAATTCTCCTTCGACTCATCGTTCGTGAAGTGGAACAGGACAACCCACCAGTCCTTTGTGTTAGGAGCGGGAAGAGGAGCTTTTACTGCGTGATAAACATAAACAGCAGAACACAACGGTTCATGTGCTCGTCTCCTAATCAGGACCTGAAATAAATACTGATTAAGTCTACTCTAAAAAGAGACAAATATTAGGAAAATGGTTAGTATATGCGCCAACAGCGAGAAACTGTATATTCATGCAGTGTGTGCATGTAAAAAAAATCAGTTCTAATTACTTTATTTATCATCAATGTAAACGCTACGTTTGGATTAATCTATTGGAATAAATTAATTCTGATTGAAACCTAAATTTCCAAAAACAGGCCTTTTACTGGTCACCATTAATTTACTGTTAAAGTTAATCCGTAATTGAAAATCAAGTATATTCATGTGTGAAGCCAGTGGATTAGACAGAATGATTTATAAACCAGTTTAAATGATTAAAAATAGTGAATGTTAATTTAGTAAATCATTTGCTTGTTTTTGAATATTTCAAATAATGTCAAAGAATGTGTAATGTTGCTGTTTGAGCATAAACAACATCTGCAAAGTTGCAACACTCAAAGTTCAAAGCAAAGCAAGATATTTGCTTTTAAATAAATAACTTTTTAAGGACTACAACAAACGGCTGGTAGAGACTACACCACATTCCTCCCGGGTTAGTGACATCACTAACTCTAAAATTTACATAAACCCCGCCCCCCAGTCCATGTTGAGAAGAGTGAGTCATTCAGTAAAATCATAATCAACCACCCCTTTAAGCTTTGACTTTGGCAACATTTTGTTTAATTTTTGGTTTTGTCGTCTTGTAATTGTGTTTTTCACTAAGCCCAGTTTTCTGTTGTTTTCTTTACAGATCCTGTGTTTTAAAAGAAAGAAAGAATTGGGATCCAGTTCCAGTGACTGTGTGTCCGTCGCCATGAACGGTTGTGAAGAAAACACTGAATCTCTTCTCACGGAGAACTGAGTGTCTTAAAACACTAAATAACATTACAAGCACTTTACCCTTGTTCAATATATCAGTCCAAATCAAATTTTGTGCATATCTGATCATATTTGGTAAATGTGAACTACAAAAAATGTTACATACTGCACCTTTAAACATTAGCCCCAGGTTTCACAGACCAGGCTTAAGATAGTCCCGGACTCAAATACATGCTTGAGCTGTTTTACCTGAAAGCAACTCACATTTCTAAAAACATGTCAGTGTCATTGTTTTGTCTCGAGATTCACACCAGTAATGTTTTTTCTAAGGCACATTTATAAAAGCTACTTAAATCAGTCCCAATTGAACCAAGGGCTAATCCTGGCTTAATCTAAGCCCTGTCTGTGAAACCGGGCCCAAATGTCTTTGTCCAGCACCATGGCTAGATGTAAGACGACATCTGTGTTGAAAACCCCTCGATGAGGCTGGTGTTGTTTTTGGCCATAGACACTAATGCAGGTATTCCAGAAAATAAAAGAGATCAGATTCCAATCACAAATAATCTGAATGAATGTAGTCTTAGATGCCAATGAACTGCCAAACTATCAGATGCTGTTATTATTTCAGTGTGGTGTTCGTGCTGAAAGTACAGCTGAAGTATGAGCACAGATGTCGCCTCTCATGTGATCGCAAATTCAGTTCTCTTTCACAGCTACACACACAATTGTCAGCTGCCCCCCACCAAGAAGACAGTAGACATATTCAACATCTGCTGCATTTATTGAACAAAACTTGTTTTGGTGGTATGAAAGTACATTTTTTCATGAGATGTATTTTTGTCATACTGTCCTGACATTTTGTATGAATTAATCAAAACTTACTTAGTTTGAATTATTGTTTTGTTGACTGTTGGAGCCATTCTGAGTAATGGAATGGGGTGGCGCTGTTTTTGCCACAGGTCTATTTAACGCTGGGGTTAATTAGTGCAGGTGTGGCGCACAGCGAGGCATATGGTTTTTGACCGTGAAACCCATGCGTGAGCCGTGAGACACGGCGAATTGTAGACTGAATTGTTTATGTTTTTTTTTTGTTATTTTATTAAATGGATTGATATATCCAACTTTAAGTTCACAGTTTTGAAAGTGTATTATTTATATTCTAAGCCAGGGGTTCCCAAACTTTTCCATGCCAAGGCCCCCCAAATACCACTAGGTTCTGGCCAAGGCCCCCCTTTTGCAGGATGTGTTATTGAACCCATCGACAATACTACGGCACGTGTAGAAATAAATAAATAAAACATCTAGGTGAACATCAGATATATATATATATATTAGGGCTGGGAATCGATTAGAAAAAATTAACTAATTACTTGCACAATTTGCTGTAATTAATTGCAATTAATTGCATTTCCTCCAAGCTTGTAATCATCAATAATTAAAACTTAGAATCACCAGAAAAAAGGAACAGAAAATAGCCCTATATTAAAATAATATTAAACATCAATATATCAATGTATTATTCTTTTTCAATAATCAATCAACATAATCAATTTAAGATTTTTTTTTTCAAATTTTTTTTTTTTTACTAATTATAAAAATAAACTATAGTCCTAAAAAAGCTATTATTACACATAGCATGTGATCAGAGCAGGTCATTTTAAAGGAATAGTTCACCCAAAAATTAAAAATTCTGTCCTCATTTACTCTTCCTCAAGTTGTTCCAAACCTTTATGACTTTCTTTCTTCTGCTGAACACAAAAGAAGATATTTTGAAGAAAGTCGGTAACCAAACGACTGATGGACCCCATTGACTTCCATATAGGAATAATAAAATACTATGGTCAATGGGGACCAGCAACTGTTTAGTTACAAACCTTCTTTAAAATATCTTCTTTTGTGTTTAGCAGAAGAAAGGAAATCATACAGGTTTGGAACAACTTGAGGGAGAGTAAATGACAGAATTTTCATTTTTGGGTGAGCTATCCCTTTAACATTGTTGCCCAGCATGAATAACAGCGCAGCAAACAGAAGTCTAGAGAGAAATTTCACCTTATTTGAGCGGACTTGCTTTTCCAGTGCGTGATCGGTACATGATTGGAGCGTTTGGGCCGTGAACGACAGAGCAGAACGCGCAGCGCGCCGACACCTATGGCCGACACACACACACACACACACACACACACACGGAACGGAGAGTGCGGCGGCGCACACGGAGCGGAAAAGACCCGCTCATTAAAGCTGCTCGAGAATGAAACCCGATCCACATATTTTCGGCTTTTTAATAGCAGCCGCAACAGGAAATCATTAAAACGAGGCAAAAAAAAAGTGCTGCGTTAAATGCGTTATTTTTTTAACGCGTTAAACATTTCAAATTAATCGCAAAGATTAACGCGTTAATTCCTCCAGCCCCAATATAGCCTATATATAATAAAACACCAGTTTTACCCAAACTGATTAATAAAAACAAGTTTAAATTAATACATTTTCTATAAATATTTTTGTCTTCATTTTCTTTAGTAGGCTATGTCAGAAAAGAAAATGAAGGCAAAAATCCTACTCCAGTTCTTGTTCAAACACACTATACATGCAATATGTGCATTTTAGGTACTTTTTGTGTGAAATCATATTTATTTTGTCCATCAAAAGTGTGCCTTCACTTTAATTGAGCGTGAGCAGCGCAGCAAAAATAGACTCGGCGCCGAAACCCTCCGCTTCACTGCTGCTCACGCGACGCTCCTGCTTGACGCTCACGCGCTGCTCCTGCTCGCGGTGTGAATGCACTCTCAGTGAGTGCACGCCGGAAAAAAAATCGCGCTGCTCGCGCGCCGCTCGCGGTCTGAAACGACCGTAATTCACAATGTTTCCTACATGTGCGTTCTGTGTGCATGTGTGATGCTGATGTTGCGCGATCATGTTATTCATGCGGCGCCCGAGTGCATTTGAATCGGCATTATGTCAGACTGAAAATCACGTGAAAATCGGCCAATTCTTGTCACTAGCCGATCAATCAGTTCATCTCTAAAATATTAACATTAAAAGTATAATGTTGAGATAGGCTATGCAACAAATTATTATAATGTTATTTCATAACAATACTCATATTAGCAAATATTTAATATTTTTTATAAATATATATTTTTTTACTTTTTTCCGCTTTTTTCCCCAACTTGCTGCGGCCCCCACTTTGAAAACCCCTGTTCTAAGCTACAAGGAAACAGCACGCCGGTAAACACGCGTACAAAAACGACTTAAATGTGCGCCAACATTGGTCAGCATGTGTCAAAGTCAGTGTGTCTAGCAGGCACATGATGTTCTGTCGTGGCTGATAGGGTCGGGGACGGTTGCAACATGTTATAAATTGCATGTTTAATAAAAGTTTGTTGCATTGCAAATTGTTCAATTCTTCCTGTCTGACACTGAAATATGGAGAGATTGAATAGCATCTGTAACACCTGCACACTGAATCTATGTAGGACTATGTTCTACACATAAACAAACAAAACTCAATAACTGTTATTTGATAAATATGATATATAAATAAATTTGATAATTTGATCAAATAAATAAATAATGGGCTACAATAATATTATTGAATACTATAATATTATAGTAGGCCTAAAACAGTTAATATCTTCAGAATTTTATGCTCATTGAGACAAAAAGCTAAAGTTAATTAGTGAAATTTAAGGTATTTTTAACGGATATGTGCCAATGCGACTGTCATGTAAACAGGCAGATCGGATGTTCTGAGGCATAGGCAACGTCTCCGCGGTTAAAGCCAATATTTAAACACAACATGCTCCCACCAGTCCTGAGATCTCTCACACACACAATAACTGAAGCATATGTGCAATGATGGCACTTTTCGTCATGGTCATGGTGATGTTTGGCGAACTTCGCATACATCGCAGAGCTAGGATCAAGCATATTTCGCGTTCGTCCATCTGTGCAAGATAATTTAACCCTTTAAGCATGCGCGATGTTTCAGATAATATGGCAAGTGTAAACACATGAATCGGATATGGATCAGAGTTGAAAGAACATGTAAACAGACGGTCAAGAAAATCGGATAAATGTACAATACGGACACTCCGCAACGGTTTCCTACATAGACGTATTCTCCGTGTTTACTTCCTGCCCTCCATCTGATATCGCCCCGCCTTCGTGCGTCATAATAATCACGTGACTGAAACCCAGATATTCAGTTGGGCTTCACTCTCTTCACTCAGCCTACAGAAGACTATTTGTTTTTGTGAATTAAAAAATGAATAGCTTACACATAGTTGGATCAACTATGTGTTATGACAAGTAATGATATATGGCCTTAGCCTGGCTAACGTCAGACCTTGTCTCATTGAGACGTGGTCTGGGAACCACATGTTCATTTTCTCGTATTTGAGGCGTGGTTTACGAATGCCCATAGCCGTTTATTGGGCGCTACGAATGTCTATCAAATGCATCTGTACGTAGCTCATAGCCAATTGTTTCAATTATACCAGATGACGTACATAGAGCGACAGAAATTTGACGAGGAAGAAGACGAAATAAACTTGCGTTCTAAACTACTTAGAACACTATCTAAGGCTATGTTCACACTTAACGTCTTTTTTCAAACTGCCAGCGTCTGTTCTACATTATAACCCTATGGAGTAAACCGTTTTTTCAAAAAAGTCCTGAGCGCTTTTTTAGACGCCACTGCCGGCGTCTTTTTCTGCAGCTCAGAGCGTCTTTTTAAGTTGAAAAAAGTTCAACTTTTCTGAAAAGAACGCCCTACGTCAAGCGCCTTTTTGAGGCTACTGTTGCAGCTGTTGTTATAGCAACAAAAGACGCGCTCGGCTGCTATTTGTAACCGAACGCTGCCAGCGTTTTTTTTTTGCTAAAAAAACGCCGTTGTCAACTTTTTCTTGTCAAAAAAGACGTTAAGTGTGAACATAGCCTAAGGCTGCATCGAAAGGTAACTTCGCGTCTGCTGCCATGTTGGATCCATAGATAAACAAACTGCTTCGGTGTGTCGCATAGACGTCGTCTATCAGCACTATCGTCTATCGTGATCAGCACGCACACAAATCCTCTTATCTCGCTGAAATCTTGACGGATTTACAAACGGTTTGGTTTCTTACAAACGTTATTAACGTGGCTATAATTCCGAATGCTTGAACATGTATGTTATAATTATTCATATGTATGCAGTGTCATAACTACATCTCTGACGTTTATAACAAACCAAACCGTTTGAAAATTGGTAGAAAATTGAGCAAGTTATGGTTATTTAAATGTACATGCACCATGTTACGAGTGAGCGATCTGTCTGTGGCAAGATGGCCGCCACGTGCGGACGTCGACCTCCATTGGCCAGCAGCGCGCACGAGACATCTAGCCTTTATTATGATATCTATGGTCTAGGCTGCCTAGCAGCTGAATAAAATCGCACAAGGCAGCATGGGGAATCCCAGGCTAATATGGCCTACTGTAGAGTAGTTATATTCACCGTAGGTTTTTATATACAGGAGACTGAGTGAAATATGTTGTTGTGAATTTATATAAAGTTACTTTTAGATATGAACCATTTAGCCCATTAGACATACAATACCGTGTAATCATATGGATCCTCTGTGAAATATCTGCTGTACTATTCTCTATTGGTCATCATAGCTACAAAACAGTGTCCTACATAGCATTTTATGAAGACAAACACAATTTATCCCTTTTCTAAAATTCCAAGGGCCATTTAGAAGAAAGACAATATTGTCACAAAAAAATGATTTATTAACACCATTTATGAATTATGATGACTCCCGTAGATGACTCCCCTATGGCTTGCCACTCTTCTTTAAATGTTTTTCTATCCTCCTGTCAAAGTGCTCCCGCTCACTGATAAAAAAAATTAAACATTAAAAAAATTAAAAAGGACATCCACAGTGAATTTGATCTTGGCACTGTGTGTGTGTGTGTGTGTGTGTGTGTGTGTGTGTGTGTGTGCTGCTCAGAATTGATGTCAGGTGAGTGTGGATTGCATCAATTTGCTCCTGATCTTCAAAGTACAGCGGCACAGGCACTTGTTGGTGGAGCACTTTTGGAAAAAGTGTCGAGCCACTTTGATTTCTTTTGGCCACTGATGATGGACTGTGCAGAGAAAATTGAAAATGACATTAAAGGTACACTGTGTAATTTCTCCCATCTAGTGGTGAAATTGTATTTTGCATTTAAATGAATAGTGCTCTCTAGCGCCTCGCTTTTTCAAATGCGTGTTGCAACTACGGTAGCCGTTATGTACCAAGAAGCTATGACAACATGTCTTCCAATAGCACTTCGTCGAGTTTAACTTATACTTGTTCTACTGTTATGCTGCCTATATAATGAATTACACAACCGAGCAATGAAAAAAGCTTGTAATTTAGATCGTAACATTGACTTACCTGTCGAGAAGAAAGCAGGCAACTTCAGCGTCCCTTTCAAAGTCTTTCTCCTTCATTAGCCCTTCCTATCTGGGAAAAGCTATCCCGATACTTACCCTCTTTTTTTTAATTTGCCAGTCACGTTTTCTTTTAAATTAATTTTTTGCTTTTTTGGTGATGAGGATTCCTTCTCCTGTGGCTCGGCATAAGTATGATCCTGCATTATATTGTACCGTGCAGTGCAGCCTTTCAAATGTGCCGGGGCAGTGACCAGCGCCGCTCACTGATCTCCTTGTCCGTTTCAGCTGGTTTCAGTCATGTGACACTGCCTCTGAATGGGAACATGTTGTGGAAATGCGTTGAGGTAGGCTGGTGTTTTTTGTCCCTCTCTGCTATTATAGTTTTTCAAGATGGCGGAACGACATGGAAGCCTCCATGGACTTACCCGTCCAATGTAAATAAAGATAAGAAATTATTCGCTTACAAGGATAAGATCATTGGCAGAGGTCATTGTACACCATGAGGACATATTTATGAATAAAGACACTGATTTAAGCAAATAAAATATTTAAAAAACTACACAGTATCCCTTTAAAAACATGTCCATGTATGTCTCTGTAGTCGGAGGGCCAAAGTCTCAAAAGCTCAATAAAATGGGTTGAACCTGACATGGTCTGCCATACTTTTTATTTGTGCGTGTTCTGTTAACTTTGACCCTAAAAAACAATAATTGGAGGGTCTGCTCTGCCGGAAACATTGCAGAATTTTTATTTTTTTGGAAAATCTTTCATTTTTTATAGTGAAAAAAAACCCTCACTTTTTTGCAAGTGATTTTTTTTTTTTTTAAATCCTTCATTTTTTGATAGAAAATTTAGAAAAATTAAAATTTTCCTCAAATCCTCAGTGGGTTGGGTAAGCTGTCAATAAATGCATTCCAGATGCACAGAACACATGTGCTGACAACATCCAATGAAAAAAATATCTCTTTAACACATTTCTACATGATTTTGGCTCAATTTAATGCAAAGAAATTAGGCGTTTTCTAACTTTTTTCCAATATTTTCAGTGCTGCCTTGGCAATCAACTATTCCCCCAAGTTATGACATCAGTCAATATGCCATTCTTTTCACCAAACAGTATTCTCATTCCACAGAAAAAAAAACATCTGCCCCAGCGTTTTGGGAAAAGAATGGTAATATGGATATTGTAATGGTAATTAACTGAAAGGACCACGCCAGTCTTCAAACAAGTATATTTCTGATGATTCCTCATCCCAAACGTATCCCTGTAGCAGCACCATTCATTCTCTACTAGTTTACTTTGCCAGCTTTAGCCGTTTTAGCTAATTTCGGTGGTTTCTTTAAACGGCCATAACTCCTCACAGGAATGGGGTAGAGACTTACTTTATTTTTTGAAATGCTCAGAATCTTATGCTCTATGAGAGGTATGTGTCCTATTCACCTTATTTTCCATGACAACAAGGGCGACGCCATTACGCTCATTTTGTCATCTTACTTCCGGCTAAGCGGGACTTCAACTTCCGGCTGAAAGGACCTACGCTAGTTTCTAGCGTAAATCTATAGTTGTAACGGTAAAATATGTTAAGTATTATATGCTCAGTTAGGGGCTGACATTACAATTGGATTAAGATGATAGAACAATTTAACCAACGGTGTTACGAACACAATGTAGGCTAAAGCGATCGGAATGTTGTGGTGTACTAACGATTTACACGAGGAGCACCTGAGGCAATGGCGGAAGGCGCTAAACTTGAAGTGCTCACCCAAGCGCTGTGTGTTCGTACCATGTGTGTTAGTACCATGTGTGTTCGTACCATTTTATGGACGGGGAGCAGACTGACGAACGAACACCCTTACCCCGAGTAAAGGCTCGGCTACGATGTTCTGGTAAAGAAGTCCCGACGGGTGCTGAACAGGTTTTCAGATTCAGGTAAGCTAACTTACCTAACTGTTGTTTCCTAACTTACCTATCTATGTGCTTTTTAGCCTAACGTTTGATGAAGTCCGTTCTATGAATACATTTAAGATTAGTAACGAGCCGTTCACAATACAACGAATCTTGCATGATTACTATTGGCCAACTATATGTCATATTTCTTATATTTCGTTTACTTTGTGATATGTCGACCTAAGTGTCTGAAATAAAGAATGAATGATTATTCACGATAGTACAATATATTATGGTACATTACAGTCTTACAATAGCTCACATTATTCCTGTAAGGAGGCCAGCTAGCTACATCTCTTATTAAGATATTGATATTGACCTACGTAGAGTTAGGAGATTGTGTGTATACTGTCTAATTTTTAATGCATCTCTCTTTTTCACACTGTTCTAAGTATGAGTGCCATCATAAATTAATTAATTCTCATTTTAAGTACTAATTTAAATCTACATTTTAAGTACTAATTTAAATCTAATTTAAAAGTACTATTTAAATCTATTTTAAGTACTAATGTAAAAATGTTTATGGTTCTATTATTTCCATAGAACATCGATGAGCGTCAGTGTTGCAGTGGACAACTGTGAGGAGGATCACAGCCACATGCCCCAGACCTGTGATGCAGAAACACAATGGGAGGATCCATCTGTCTCTGACCACAACTACGCTCCAAAATCTCAACTCTGCTGAGAAACGACCACCTTTGTCAGCTCTACACAGGGTCGACATTGATGCATTCCACTCAGTTGCTGAGCACCTTACCAGTTCATACACCAACAGCTTTCAGCTACACACTTGGTATCAGCTCCTGATGACTCTGATGAAGCTGCGTCTTAAAGGGTTAGTGCACCCCAAAATGAAAACTCTGTCAGTAATTACTCTCCCTCATGTTGTTCCAACCCCGTAAGACCTTCGTTCATCTTCGGAACACAAATTAAGATATTTTTGATTAAACTGAGAGCTGTCTCACTCCTCCATTTTTTTTATTATTATTATTTTTTTCTTAATTTGTGTTCCGAAGATGAACGAATGTCTTACGGGGTTGGAACAACATGAGGGTGAGTAATTACTGACATAATTTTCATTTTTGGGTGAACTAAACCTTTAATTTATTAATTTATCTTGCTGAAAGGTTTGGTGTTTCTCAGTCCATTGTAAGCAAGGTGATTTCGCGTTGGCTTGACATCATGGAGGAGAAGTGTTTCAGAGAGCAGTTTCCAAACACAACATGTAGAGCACAATATATCAAAATATCGCAAATGTATATATCGCAATATGCATAATTTTTTTTTGCTTTAATAAGCTTTAATCAGTTTATATAATTCATACAGTGAAAAACTAAGCAGTGTTTTACTTTTACATTTGATTATTCAGTTTCTGTTGTTAAATAGACCTAATGTAGGATAACCTGAACCCCGTGGTTTACACTGATGTTAAAATAACATGTCTTATATACAGTAAAACACTGATGTTCACTTTCACAAGTTGAAGGGATGTTTTCTTGTTACAAAAAGAATGTGAAACACATATGTAGGTTATATAATTTTAAATCTAATTTAAGTTAATTTTATATACTTTAAGCATTATCGTATCGAATATCGCATTGTTTAATGAGTTATCGCATTTTTCTTCAATATCGTGCACTTAATAACCTCGTCCAGGCGATGAAGTATTGGCAGACAGGCTTCACCATTACCAATCTCCTCTATGAAAGGAAGGTCAAACTTGTCCTCCTTGTGAATCTTGTAAAACAGATGTTACCTGTTATGAATAGTTATTTTTTATAAACCTTTACAGTGTGAGCAGATGTTACCTGTTATGAATAGTTATTTTTATAAACCTTTACAGTGTGAGCAGATGTTACCTGTTATGAATAGTTATTTTTTATAAACCTTTACAGTGTGAGCAGATGTTACTTGTTATGAATAGTTATTTTTATAAACCTTTACAATGTGCCCAGATGTTACCTGTTATGAATAGTTATTTTTATAAACCTTTACAATGTGCCCAGATGTTACCTGTTATGAATAGTTATTTGTATAAACCTTTACAGTGTGAGCAGATTTTACCTGTTATGAAGTTGTTTTTTAATAAACCTTTACAATGTGCCCAGATGTTACCTGTTATGAAGTTATTTTTATAAACCTTTACAGTGTGAGCAGATTTTACCTGTCAGTCATTTATTATAAAACAATAATGTGAGCTCTGTGGATTCCCCTTAAAACTTAAATGAATCAAGTCTTCTAGTTAGAAGGAATAAGTCACGTCACGTTTGCAAATGAATACCATCTTGGTTTATTACTTATGAAATTTAAATGGTGAAATGTATCTACATGAAGGTCAGTAGAAGGTGTCTCTAGCTTCCTGAAAACATCAAACACTTCTTACAACTGATTTTATACAACTTATTTAATCGTTCATATTTAACCAATTACCTAATCTCCTATCCTTAACCCTAAATATTCTCATTCCTTATTATTTACAAATAATTTTTTATTGCTGCTCCATCAACTCCTTCTGACAGGACGTAGTTAAATATTCCCATAGGATAACGTTACCTCTGGCCACGTTAACAATGACGGTGAATGAGACAATATGAGACGAACTGATAGTCGTACGAAGTTTTCTCCGTGCTCCCAATTTAAAACATTTACGGTATTAACGTTATTTGTCATTTTGATAAAGTTTTGGCTAACTATAAACAATCTTCTAACTACTGAAATAGCTACCGGATGTGCCGTGTCAGTTTAGCGGAAGTCGGATGACAAAATGCGGAAGCGCGAAGTATTAAAAGTGGGCGGGGCGGAATAAGGTGAATATGTCCAGTTTGCTTCGACCGGAAGTTGATGGTGTATACAGCCATGTTTGCCATACACTGGGAAGCATTTGCCAGATGGTTGGTCGATGAAGAGAAGGACCTGGAGTACATGTGTGTGCTAGGCAACAATGTCCAGCTAGATGCCCTGTCAGAAGGGGATGTAGAGAAGGCAACTTCTGCGTGTACTGATGCAACTGACCAACTGGAAAAGCTGACATGTTTGATAGCTGAGTTTGATGAAGCACGTACCTCACCTACCACAAAGCTATGGCTAATGTACATGGATATGGTGATGATTCTTAGATGGTTCATCCATGCCGAGCGTGCAGGTCTGTGGGAGGAACACCTGGCTGAAGTGGAAAAGATGTTACCATACATAGATGCTACCTAAGCTACAGTATGAGAAGCTTGCCTACACTGGCTCCAAACATCTATAGAGAATTCAAGGATGGGAAGTTCACTGTACGTAAAACAGAAGGACGGTTCAATGGTGTCTGGACAGACATGGAACTTGAAAAAACCTACAACCGTGATATCAAGACAAAACTCTTCACTGGCATCAGTCAGCAGCCAGCGCCCATGGAGAAATACTTGAAAGCTCTTCCAGTTCTGACAGCTGTGTCAGAGCAGACAAAGGCTATGGCACACCTGGATGCAGATGACACCAAACACCACGAGGACAAGGAGACAGGGACACATAAGTAGGCCATGGGTGTGTGTGAGTGTTCGAGAGAGAGAGGAAGGGGGCGGGGGCGCTTTTAACGTGCTGCTGTATAACCCACCCTGCCGGTCTTGTTTGCTGTGTCCTCAGGTGGTGAGGGTGAAGGTCTGTCCCCAGAGCAGTATCTGCAGTGTGCCACCCTCCTGATTATCCCACCTCACAGGGACTTGCACCTAGTTAATGAAGTTATGTTAAATTATTTTGTTCCGTTAAAGTTTTAATAGTTGTCATCTGAGGCAATAAAATAATGAAAGTCACACTCTAAAAACTGCTGGGTTAAAAAATAACCCAACCTTAACCACACGGCTGGGTCACTATTGGACAGAACACGCGCTGGGTCGGTTTGACCCAAGTGCTGGGTTTTACCATTTAACCCATATTTCTGGGTCATTCATTTGACCCAACCAGTGGGTGAAATTAACCCTCTTGCTGGGTTAAGTCTTACTCATGTGCTGGGTTATTTCTTGTCTCATTGCCTTAATAAAATTAGAAACAAATATTTGTTATATTATGAATGTAAAATAATTATTATCTCTGTAATACAATAATCCAGAGAGGCCACTGTATGATTTAAATCTCATTTTTTTTATTTTATACGTTTCTTTAATACTTTTCTTTATCGAATACAAATGTTAATCAATGTCAAAGGTCTGACATGTCCCCCTGATTTCATCCCTGAGGCACAGCATGTGCAGCAATTCACCAGTCATCTCATTTAGTAAATATTCAACCATGTTGGTCCTCACCTGTTGATTACACAAGTCAAGTCATCTTTTTTTATAGCGCTTTTTACAATACAGATTGTATCAAAGCAGCTTCATAGTGATACTGTAACATGAATATAATAAAACAAAGTTTGTTTCTAGAAGAATATTGCATCATCATCCACCTTAAGTAAGGCAGATCAATAATATTGTTGAATATTAAATGTCCCCAACTAGCAAGCCAAAAGCCAAGGCAACAGTGGCAAGGAACCAAAACTCCATCAGTGACAGAATGGAGAAAAAAACCTTGGGAGAACCCAGTCTCAGTCGCTCAGTTCTCCTCTGGCCAACGAGCGAACAGTGTATGATTATGATCCAGGCAGCATTACAGGTCAGAGGTCAGATTGAATAAGAACATTCAGAATATTTATCCAGTTCCATCTGGTTGGAAGTTGGAGTCATCACACCGGTATGGAGACGAGTTTGTTAAGGATCAGTCGTGTCGATGAGGCCTTCACAGGGCTGATGAGGCTGGCCCTTCAGGGATGCGTCATGGATGGGTCCAGGCGCAGGTCCACCTTCTGATCTGGATACGGCCTGGATCCGGCTGACTTCAGTAAACTTTAGAATGAACAGAAAGACAAACATTAGCATAGATGCCATTCTTCTTATTAAATAATGAGTACATCAGGTGTTATAGGAAAGCATCCCTGGTTTCAGCTGACCTATGTTAAATGTTGACCTATGTCAAGTTAAGCTTTTTTTGTGGAAGTATCAATTTATTATTGAATATGCAATTAAAATTATTGCAAACATTACCAAATGACCAAATGTGAAAAACAAACAAAATGTGTATTCAGCATTTGCAAACTGAATTATAGTAATAGTAATAAAATAGTAATTTGGACAAATATTATCAACATTAAGGCATTAAAATAAAACATTATTTTATTAAAAGTAAAATATTACTGTAATGTTGAAAGTGTCTTTAACATTAAAACTCACAAACCCACAAAGCTGCTCGTTAATCTCCTGACTGGCAGCGCTGATGATCGCCTCGTTTAGATGTTAACTTACACACAATAAAATGAAAGATGACATGCATTATGGTAGGGTAGGCTATCATGTAAGTTTACATTTTTTAAGTTTTATATATTGACGATCATTCGTTCAACTAAACGGGTATACTTTTATTCTCAAAACTGCCGCCTGTCCATTTATTTTACCTTTCCTCAGTCGATGTTTATAAAGATTGCAAGTCATACATTTACTAAAAAAAAAACTAGGCTATATCAAGCTCTTGAAAGCCTTTTTTTTTTTTTTTTGTCAGAAACGATGGTTCGAGACATTACAGAAGACACACGCAGACTACTGGAACTTACCTCAGTCACTTCATCAGACGAGTATTTCTAAAACTACGCCAGCAGACTTTTCACTCACAACTCACTAGCTAGCCTAACGTACATTAGAGACTCATTTCCCGCTGATTTTACGTGCGAGCCCTGTGAGGGAAACTGCGCGTGTGGATTTCATACAAAACGCTTTTCTCACTTTTAAATACAACGTCTACAATGAATAGGCCTACGATAATTACATGATGAATTTAGAATTTAAACTGCATATTTCAAAAAGGCTGCTGATATAGCTGGTTTAATTTCAACTAAGGATTTAACGATGCGGCATATTGTCAAAAATTCTAACCGGCTAGCTGTGGCTAATTAATGTTTCACAGAATAAATACGTTACCCCTCACACTTCTATATCAAAGACTGTATGTTGAACAGTGAAATTAGCTTGCTGCTACCACCACAACTTATTAAAAATATAGGTAAACATTCATATTAACTTACCATAAAACACTGCCTGCTCCGAGTGGCTTGCTCCTCGAGTCAGGTCAGAAGTGAAGAATCCAGAAAGTTCCGCAAAGAATGAAAAAAGTAACCAGTTGCTGGGTCAAAATAACCCAACCAGCGGTTTATTTGTGAATGACCCCCTTACAACTCATTTGACCCAGCATGAGCAACCCAATAATGTGTTTACAGTACCCCAAACAACCCAACTTTTTGACCCAGCACAATCAACCCAACAATTTGTTTACAGAAACAACCCAGCATTTTTTTGAGTGCATTTTGCTGTATAATATTTATTGTGTGACACATTTCCATTGGGAGAACAAGGTTATGTTGAAATTAAAAACATGCCTAGGCCATGATGTTTAATAATGTGGACATTAGAAACCATATATCCAGTTAAATATCCAGTATGTCTTTCGGAATTTTGAGAGTAGCCTACAATTTTATTGAGGTTATGAGCCTGTTGATCGCCAACTAGTAGTTAAATCATCACAGATCCATTGATTTTTATATTTCATATTTTATATTTTTTTCTGTGGAATGAGAATACTGTTTGGTGAAAAGAATGGCATATTGACTGATGTCATAACTTGGGGGAATAGTTGATTGCCAATGAAGTAAAGATGAAAATATTGGAAAAAAGTGAGAAAACGCCAAAAAAAAAAAATTTTTTTTTTTTTTTTGAGTTATTTTTTCATTGGATGTTGTCAGCACATGTGTTCTGTGTATCTGGAATGTATTTATTGCATTCAGCTTATCCAACCCACTGAGGATTTGAGGAAAAAAAATATTTTTCACATTTTTCTGATAAAAAATAAAGCAATATTTCTGAGCAGATCCTCCAATTATTGGTTCTTATGGTCAAATTTAACAGAAAAAACACAAATAAAAAGTATGGCAGACCATGTCAGGTTCAACCCATTTTTGAGACTTTGGCTCCCTGACTACTGTAAGTTATTTCGTAAGTCGTAAAAAAAAGAGATGGGTATTTATAAGTTTAGAGAGAGAGAGAGAGAGAGATTAACATTTCCTTGAGCTAAAGCAAACAAGTTAAAGAGAATTTGGTAAAGACAGATTACGTGCACCCACATTAAGTGCACATAGCCTACATTTTAGTCCAGATGATTAAGCTATTTTAAGATAAATTTATAATAAGATATAAATTAGATTATTAGATCATCTCATTCATAAGAAAAAACTCAAACCAGAATCTACATTTAAACCATGAAGTTTTTAATGTAGGTTTTATCATGTATGACGTTGGAAATAATCAAAATATTTGAGTGAGTGTGCAGTTCAACTCTTTACTTGAACTACATAACACAATTGTTAGCCTATTTTTTCAAAAACTGCTTCTACGGGGCCATAACGTAAGATACAAGGTAATGGAGCCTTTAATACATTGTTGTGTTTCTTTAGAAATAAACAATGGACAAATCGAGTCTTTAAACGCCTCAGATGTAAAGTTATTCGCTGTCAAAGTGACGCCAAAATGAATGGGAGTCAATAGGTGTGTTCGACATCGGCTGCGGCTGGATGTAACCGATCGGCGAGAGTAGCCGCGTGCAGGCGGGGAGGAGCTGCAAACGGAGACGTGAAGTCGGACACTTTCTGGTTCCCGTAGTGACCGCTCACGTGGTGTTTGCATACTTTACCACAGCTGAAGTGAAATAAATGCAATATTTGCCTAATAATGCATAGATGTTTCAGAGACATTTTCATTCAATACTTTATGTACTGCTTCATACAGCGTATGTTTGAACAAGAATAAAGTTCAATATAAGCTACTATCAATGAAGTGGAGTCTACGTTTTTTAATCAGTTTTAATTTGATAAACATGACACAATATAACATCGCAACTACATGAAAAGAGTGTTTACTGTTATAAAAAACTGATTTGTGAGCTTTAGAGGAACTAAAGGTGTTCGAATAAACACGAAACACACGTGATTGTTGTCATGCAGTGAATCCGGCCAATCGTGGAACAGCTGTATCGTCATCAGCCCACGTGCAGCCCAGTGCAGCCGCTCTTGAGAAGCTGCGCTGGCTGAGTTCTCCGGCTACTCTCGAATCGCTCTCGCGGTACTTTGATGGCATACGTCACAGTCACGTGGCGTCGGCGCTGTATCAAGTCGGACAAAATTTCTAACCGGCATGCACTGCTTCAAGTCAGCCTCCGATCGGTCTGCGCAGAGCTGCATGAAGTCGAACAAGCCTAATGGAATGCTAACAGATGGCTTGTTAGCCAAAGGCGCCCCCGGGGATGATACGCTTTCCGGGTGCTGTATTATGGAACGCCGTTGGGGACAATACCTATTATATGCAACGCGTGAAATTTGGACGCATTAACACGCACAGTTTGTACGCGTCTTTTTGGTCCGTGTAAACGCGAACGTTTTTTGTCATGTTATTTAAAGACACGATCGTTTGTATCGCCTTAACGCAACATTTTTGGCCGTGTATTTTTTGTTACGTGTTTCTATACGAACGTTTTCGTCGTGTAAACATGACATTTTTGAACGTGTAATATTTCTGAGTCTTATTTGATGTGCGACATACAAATTTTTCTGTTTTAGTTAAACTGGTGATAATTTAGAGTCAATGATTAAATACATTCAGTGACTGCATGAATAAACATTATATTCTTTTGTAACGTTAAAGGAATTTGTCCTGTAGGAAAAGTGAGTGGTCTCTGTGATCCAACGACCATAGCCTATTTCCCCTCTGGTTAATGCATTCGAGGTGTCTATTTGGACCACTGCAAATAGCCTACTTGTTGGCAGAACTAATTACACTAGGCCAGTCTACCCTATATGTGGAAAAAGTCACCTTTTTAGTCAGCGGTTTCTGTGGCGTAACGTGTAAAGGGAGACCGGGGTTCTATTCCCACTGATAGCGCTTTTTTTTAATAACTTTACAGTTATTAAACGCAAAATTGTTTTCAATAAAAATGATTTGACTTAAAATTCATTTTAATTCATAAAAGTTACATTTAGGGTAAGGTTAGGGGTAGCTCTAGTCTTTAATATCTCAATAAGTTGCCATGATTTTAATATTGTTTTATAAATCTAATAATCTACTGTCAGTTAAATTGCAGGATGTTTAATGCACAACAATACTGATGAGCAAATAGTAACGTTATCTGTCACTATTTATAAGTAAATAGCATCTAAATGTCTACTGAATCCACAACTGTTGCTATTTACACTTGGACTTGGACTGGCTGCCCCACAGTTTACGTGGTCCACCTGCTGTAGTGATTCTGTAATGTTTATGTGTCGTATGATTGTGTCTGTGTTTAAATGTTGAATAAAGATTTGTAAATTGTCATAGGCTACTGGTGCTTTGTTTTCTGCTTTTGTATTTGCCTTATTGTTATAATATAATTGTTAAATTTGTGATTGTTACAATATATTGTTGTTATTAGATTATTTGTATCTGACATATACAGTATAGCCTACATACAGTATATAATTATTTCCAGTCAAACTGACATCCCGACTTCAAGGAGCATTCCAGAGTCTCTCATATACCAGATTGATGCTGGCCCACTCGGAGATTACTCCAGTCATTTTGAAAAAACAATAGCCACAGTATTTAGTACTTGCTAAATATTTTGCTAACTTTATTATTCATTGTATTTATTAAAGTTGAATGATTTATGGCATTTATTGGCACTATTATGTATAATTATTGACACCCCACCATGGACCTCACTAGTTATTAAACCCTGGCTATGGCCGTATCCAGTGTTGTATGTTGTATACATATGTTAACATATGTTATACACAGGGCTTAATTTGAGCCTGAACACGCCGGAACATGTTCCGGCACCTCCGACATTGGATCCGGCACCTTTTTTATTGGATCCGGCACCTACTGTGTCACTAAAATTAATTGCCTAAATGAAAAATAAATAAATAAATACTGTTTATGTAGTGTTCAATGTTTGTGACACATGACTTGCGCGCTTGTTGTACGAGTTGAGATTGCTGTTAGCCTCGATCGTTTCACGCAGGGGAAAAATGTCAAAAAGACAGGAAAGTTTGCTTAACTTTTTCAAATACGCTGGACAGTCAGATCCCAAACAAGCAAAAATCGTTTCCGCTGATCAAAAAGGAGACCACGGTGGACACAGTAGCCTAGTATCGACATAATATCTCGTTATTTCGACATAATAAGGGGACATTCTAATCTGCATTAAGCCACATTAAGCGTTCTTATAATGGGTTTCTATGGGAGGAAAATGCTTAACGTGTAATTGCGTTCATATTCTGGGCTCATTTGATTTGTTTTTCTGATTTGGGCTTTTCTGATTTTTGTACATAGCATAGCCTATTTTTAGGATTTTAGTATCATAATGATTAATAAATGCACGCACAATTATCCGTGAACTTGATTTGAACAAATGCCTTTCAACTTGTGTGTGCAAAATTCAGAATTAAATTAATGTGCAGAAATTTGTACAAATAGAAAGTATGTAGGCCTACTATACTGTTTTAGCCATTAAAAAGGCGCATTTAGTTTCATATTTGTTAAAATATTATAATGTTATTTTATTTTTCCATTTATGTTGATTTATGAAAAGTGAACAGCACGACCGAGTAAGATAGGATGCGCAATATGAGACATGGAGCGGGTCAGACATGATTTTGAACGCTGAAGTTGAAGTTGTTTTGTAGAAAGCCTTTCTTTAAAGTGAATTTCGTTTTGTATAAATTGTATCTTAATTTTAATCAATTTTTCATCAACCAATTGCCTGTATAGGCCTACGAAACAAATATAACGGAGGCGCCCGCGCGCTCACTTCCATTGCACGTGAACTAGAGCACACCCTAACTTAACGAAACTCAGTGTATGCCTCACACAGACATGACAAATACATCAAATACACAAAGCTTGAAATGTCTTTAAACGAAATAATTCAAAACGAAAAAAGAAAAAGGCTACTCTCTGATTATGTAATCCATTAGTCTTATTTATGTGCATTTCTCTCTATAAGCGCGTTCACACGGAGATGGCGATCGTCAACTTCATCTTTGCAGCCGAGTCGACACTTTTAGAGAAAACACTTGTTTATTAATAAAAATCAATACACGCATCACCGGATTTACAGATGCACGCACACATATTATTTCGAAATAACGAGATATTGTGTTGAAATAATATTATTATTAATAATAGCCTACATCTTTTAGAATAGGCCTATTTGATTGAATGCTGAAAGTTGCCCTTGTTCAATTTAATAAAATTAAAACTTTAATTGTGATCATTAACATAACTGAATATTAAATATTTAGTGGCCAAGTTTTGCGCGGCTCTCCGTCAAATCTAGCACCCACTCAGCACATGCGTTAAAAATTCTCTGGCGCTGTCCCTGCAGAGAAGCTACGTAGGCAGTGTAATTTTTTTTTGTTTGTTTTTTTTTTTTTTGTTTGTTTTGTTCCGTTACCTCCAACCCCCGTTTTGAGTCGCCGGATCTGCGCTCCGGGACCTCCCACTTTACAAATTAAGCACTGTACATGTGTATATAGCCTGTTATAAGAGGATGCAAACTGAATGCAGTCTGTAAAAGTTCTTTGACAGTTTAATAAAAAATTTCTAAGAGCCATCGTAGAGAGCAATCCACTTTTCCACGTTACCGGAGACAAAAAACCTGCATGAGTACAAACGGGATGAGATGACACAGCATGACACAGCACTGACATCACAGCCAACGTATAAATGCATCATTGACTCTAAAGTTTTACGCTTGCCTATGTACATGCCAACGTAAAATTATGATCTCATTCACGAACAAATGTTACGTGTGACGTTTGCATAGGTATTTGCTTACCTAACAGCACATCATCCCTCACGGAAAGAAATGTCGTCTGATGTTTATATATGTATACAGCAATGTGCCATCGCATCACAAATGCAAATGAAATCCTAAATAGAGCAACGCTATTGGCTGTTGTGCGGTCTGACGCGACACCCGAACATATACTTCGTATTTACGCGTACAAACTGTGCGTGTTAATGCGTCCAAATTTCACGCGTTGCATATAATAGGTATTGTCCCCAACGGCGTTCCATACTGGATTACCCCCTTGATTAGGACTCGTCATTTGTTCACCACACTGGTTGAAATTTTGTCCGGCTTGATACAGCGCCGACGCCAGACTAGAGCGATTCGAGAGTAGCCGGAGAACTCAGCCAGCGGCAGCGCAGCTTCTCAAGAGCGGCTGCACGAGGGCTGATGACCACATGTTCCACGATTGGCCGGATTCACCGCATGACAACGATCACGTGTGTTTCATGTTTTATCGAACACCTTTAGTTCCTCTAAAGCTCACAAATCAGTTTTTTTATAACTGTAAACATCTTTTCATGTAGTAAAAACGTAGACTCCACTGTTTGAACAAATTCTTGTTCAAACAGACGCTGTATGAAGCAGTGCATAAAGTATTGAATGAAAATGTCTCTGAAACATCTGAGTATTATTTGGCAAATATTGCATTTATTTCACTTCAGCTGTGGTAAAGTATGCAAACATTACGTGAGCGGTCACTACGGGAAACAGAAAGTAGGCCTATCCGACTTCACGTCTCCGTTTGCAGCTCCTCCCCGCCCGCGGCTACTCTTGCCGATTGGATACATCCAGCCGCAGCCGATGTTCCTCCTTCTTTCAAAGCGTGTGTGTGAGTGAATATAACCCCTCCTTCTTTCAAAGTGTGTGTGTGAGTGAATATACCCCTCCTTCTTTCAAAGTGTGTGTGAATGAATATAACCACTCCTTCTTTCAAAGCGTGTGTGTGAGTGAATATAACCCCTCCTTCTTTCAGAGTGTGTGTGAATGAATATAACCCCTCCTTCTTTCAGAGTGTTTGTGTGAATGAATATAACCCCTCCTTCTTTCAAAGTGTGTGTGAATGAATATAACCCCTCCTTCTTTCAAAGTGTGTGTGAATGAATATAACCCCTCCTCTCCCTGTGTGTTTTACCTACATTCAAGACAGCACTTCTGGATTGACTCCAGTCTGAGACAGAAACTCAGAAGACATTTTTTCAAGCATGTCAAACTCCAATACAAGTAAGTAATCACATCATTTTTATAATGTATTTATTAAAACTTTCAATACATTATTGTAAAAAATAAATATACAGCGATGTTTAATGTTTTTCTGCAAAACATAGAACTATTTTGACCAACAATTGGGGGGGGGGGGGGACTTTTTCGATGAACCAACGCTATACTTGCATACTTTTTAATTATTACAAAAAAAAAATACCGTACCTTGGTGTTTAAAATAAGCCTAATTCAGAAATGAACAATTGTTTTTTTTATTAAATAACCTTAACAAAGATAACTAAATGCTGCAGCAACAACATGTTAATATTGCTCGTTGTAATGCATTAAATAATATAGCCTACATTATTACTCACTTAAAGTGACAGTATCAGCATGGTATGTCTTGGCCAGCAAATGGCCCTATAACTGTAGTAATGGTGTTTCTGTTCCTCTCCAGGCTCTTCAGTGTGGAGTGATTGTCCATCAGTGTCCTGCTGTCTGTCTGCTCTCTGGAAGATGATGATGAATTGTGTTTGTTCCTCTGAGGGTATGATTATTCTTTAAACAACATATTATTCATTTATTAACACACTCGCAGTCAAAACATGAGTTTAGTGTCATTTGTTTCTGAATGAAGATCTGCACTGAAATAATAGAGTGTGTTTAAGTTGATGTTCATCTTTTGTAGAAATGGATCAGTCTCTGGATGTTCCTCTCTCTGTAGAGGAGACCCGAGCAGAACCGGCCCAGAGTTCAGTGCGGCCATGCTCATTCACACACGAGGAAGAGTGTGTGTGAGCGATGATGATGATGAAGATGATGAAGAACAGCAGCTTTGAGGGTCGAGACACAGAAGAATGAACTAGAAAGTCATGTTTTCTTGACTTTGTATTAAATAGTTTCTGTGATCACTCATTTAATGATGATTACAGAAAGATTTCCCTTTTTTTCTTCAAAATGTTCATGCATTTAAAATTTCACTGTTTAGATCTGGGTTTTTCATTAAATGAAATAATTAAGTTAATCAATTCATTATTAAAATGTAAAACTAAAATGAATCGTATATAATAAAAACCTTCTAAATAAAGCACTTATTAAAATGATGTCAGTGCTGTACTGTGTTCATGCTGTCTGTGGATGTGATGAGATACTGTATTTGTTGAAAAGGCTCTAAGTTAATTCTTATTGGTGGGTTGTGAATGATTGACAGTCGTAACTTACTCCCGCCCCCAGAGTTTGACGCTACTTATGTTTCGCTTGAAAGCTGTGGAGGGCTTGCGTGTATTCAAGCCATAGAAGAGTGTGCGTAACTTTAAAAGTAAGTTTAATTTCCACATATACCGTCTTTAATCTTGTTTATATTGTTATTTGTTGTATTAGGTGTTGAAACGTTCTGATGTTGAGTGTTTTCGGATTTCCGTGAAGCTAATGTTAGCGGTATGACTCTGTGCATTATCTTTGCACGTGTGTTCCGATGCGCACTGTATAAGTGAAATAATATGATAACGACTCATATTTTTCCATATGTTTACTTTAGTGTTTACAATTTACAGATGTTATTAAGCCATATTTATGTGGATTGTGAAGATTACACTCGATTGAGATATGGTTATAAGACGATAGTCACGTGTCTATTCATAGTCAGTTGTTTACATTTTATAGCCATGTATCCTCACGCGTTTATTCTTTTGAGTAAAATGTTTATCATTTATTACTGTAAACTGATTATTTATATTTCTGTTTTTATTATAGAAACCACACTCACACACCCTTAATATCACATGCATCTGTTCATGCAATGCCCTGAGTATGTTGATGGCTTGATTCTACTATTAAAACAGTGATTGGACTTCTGGACTTTTGTGCATTCTTACCGATGCCCCGTGATGATCCCAACTAAGTCAGAACCAGTCAATACAGTCCATAAACCTACTTAACAGTATTAAAATATTTGCAGAAATATGTAATTAATTTCTTATCAATGTCTATCACTAGCCTATATATGAAAATACGTGGATATTTTCCCACAGCTTTGACTGGTGTTTTCTCCTCTGACTGGTTAAATAACGCACTAACTTCACTTCACTCTGCCAGAATAATAAATCATAAATGTTAAATACAGACTTGCAACCTGAGTTGACAAATCAAGAGAGATCTCACCAGTTTTGTTCAAAAGCTTTCTCAGATAATTGACTAATCGCCTCAATGTAAACACAGATCAGATCACGTGTCAGGAAGCAGAAGCGGCCGCTGAGCAGAATGCGGTGTTGCGAGATAGATCAAGTTCATCGCTCGTTTGTTGGCAGCATCTTGAGATTACTGATGTAATATAGTGTGCGTGAATACAAAGCAAGTGTATTTTGTCAGTTCTTACTCTTTAATATGCCGATTGTTTCATGCCGCGATTCATATGCATCAGCGCCATATGAATGTGTATTCCCTGCATTCTGATTAATTCTGCTGTCTTGTTATTCTTTCTTTAATGTTGTTCATTATAGTTACTGCAAGTAATACCCTCAATTTACAAGTGCAATATGCCAAGGTTTTAGAGTGTTATTTCGCGATTAAAGAGTAGGCTACCAGTTTATTACAGATTAAATGTGTTAGTATTAATGCGCTAATGGCGCCATCTTGTGGCGGAGTATTTGCCTATTCTTGTATTAAAGGCTCTAAATTGTTGTTAAATTCATATCCGTAAAGATGATTATCATACACAAACAAACATGTTCATGTGAAATGTCTCATGAAATTTGATTTAATGAGCATGAACATGAACATGTTTGTGTAGTAAAAAAAAGGGTTGTTGTTTAGAACTAATATTCTGAAGATAATATTCTAGAACTATAAAATTGTATTTTCTCTAGAAATTGACCTTTTAAGTTTTTATTCATTTCCATGAGTTTCCCAGGCCTTGCTATAATCTGCCAATGAAGTAACATTAAAATACCGGAATAAACTGATCAGCAATTTAGTCTTAACTCTATTCACTAAGTATTCAAGTCTCATTTGACACTTTGATACTTTCTTACATCCACTATTCCTATTTTCTGTAAAAGCTGTTGATTGTTCCAGTTATTCAAATATGTTGAATCCATTCACTAAAAGGATTAATTCAGTGACTTTTTCTGTATTTTACATCATAACACCACTAGATGAAGATCAATGAGTGTGTTTTTGTCAAGTTTTGTTTTGTGTGCCAGTGAATCTCATCCTGAAAAGTGAAACCAATACATTTTCAATATGATATTACTGCAGAAATGTACTAGCAACTTAGCTCTTCAGTTTGTATTATGTTGAGTTTTAGCTTAAGTTCACATTTGTTTAAGTAGGCCCACGTAAACGTGCAAACTGAAAAGTCTCAGTATCAGTAGTTGAGTATAACAATCATATTCAGTTGGCAATCTATAGCTAATATTAACAGCTTGCATGTATATTCATGTTCTCATATGCGCGGCAGGAAACGCCCCTTTCCGCTGATTGGTCCAATATAATCCCTACATCAGTTCTTCATCAGTTCTTCATCAGTTCTTCCTCAGTTCAGTGATAGAGAATATAATCGTCCTCTACTGCCATATTTGTACCGGTATGGGTTCTTAAAACGTTTATCAATGCTATATTTTCTAGATGTCATAATCATTTGTTACAAACAAGTATTCATTACTTCAATGTGTCACGAATCACACACAAAAGAGAGAGATCCAAGTGCAGTTAATTTATTGGGGTAATCCGTACTCACAATCAGTTCAGGCAAATGGTCAAAATCCAATAAGTCAATCCAAGAACATAAAACACGAACACAGCAAACAGGAACAGAAGTGTGAGGACATAAAACAAGGACTCCGTGACAAACACTGAAACTGACAGGGTATATATAGACAAGTGCTAAACGAGGTGACGAGAAACAGCTGAACACAATGAACACTCAGTGACAGACAGGATCATGGGAAATGTAGTAACAGAGTGTAGGACACCGTGCGGGAAGAGGACCTCTAGTGAACACCCAGGGAACACAAACCAGACACTGTGACACAATGAGCTCATTATATCTGCGTTAAATTATTACATTGTTTAAATTAATACATATTTAGCTAACTGTGAATTTGTATATTTACATTTCTGAAATACTTAACTTAGTTTCCTCTGATAACAGAACACTCTAAATTGTATTATGAACTCATGCACTTTCTGTAAAGCTGCTCTGAAATGATGTATTGTGAAAAGCGCTATACAAATAAATGTGAATTGAATTTAATTTAATTAAATATTGGAACTATAGTATTCAACATTTGAAGTGGATCAAAACCTTTCATCAAAGGCATTTTGAACAATACCCGTTCTTGTAGGCTATAGGACAACTTTGATGAACTTTTTTGATCCACTTCAAATGTTGAATACTGTAGCACATCATCTCTCGTCAAGGAATGCCTTGACACAAATGTACACTGTAAACTGTGCACTACACTGTCTGTAAATTATTTCTCTCCGAGGAAGATCTGATGATGACGGCACGATTTGAAGTTTGGTTGACCAATCAGCGGAAAGAGGCGTTAGAATATTCTATTTGTTCATCCATAATCTGCCTCTGAACGTAGAAAATAATATCCGTCTGAATTCTTGGTGTGTGTGTGTGTGTGTGTGTGTGTGACACTCAAAAAGTGAGTTACTCAAAGTGCATCGTGCGTTTCTGAAAGCGAACATGGCTCAAAGCCAACTATAGTCGTTATGTTACACAGAGAGAGTCAGCAGGAGGAACTGGAGTCCATTACAGGAGGCTGTTTTCTGCCGCCATGATTCAGCCTGTTCGACTATCGTTCTTTTCTCTTAGACAACATTATTCTGTGTCGCAAGTAAGTAAATGATTTTAACATTCGACAGTATTAAATGTGTGTTGTTTTAGCCTACACACAATAAATAGGCTACATGTGTAATAAAAAAAAAAGCTTTTTTTTCAGCAATCTTGATATTTGTAATTGTGTTTATAGGCTGATAATAATTGTAATTACACAAGATCAAATTATTGGAGTAACATTAATGATGTATTTTTGTTGCGTATGTGCCTGTTTGGGTTGCCAAAATGCGCGGAATTATAGGCTACTTCTAACCTACTTATTTGCCTATTGCATATTTAAATGTTTGTATTGAAATACTTTACCTAATTTATATCCTAACATTGATAAAACTGTGCTTAACGAGACAGTATGAAGATGTTTGTGAGGGCTGGGCACTAGACAGCTTTTGAGCTCCTTTATGAAAACAGAATTTTGATTAATCTACTAGCCTATACAGAGATTTAAAATACCAGAGGAGGGGTTAGTAAGAATAGACTATTTGTAACCACGGTTTAAACCTATAAATTACGATGAAGGCTTATGATCGCAAAACGTGTGCAAAAGACTGACAGAATGAGCCTGAGGAGCGTTTTGGGATCTGGAAGACACTGTGTGAGTCGCTGACCAGAAATGAGCAAGAGTGCGGAAGTACAGAGCGCATTTAGGCCACGCCCACACCGGGGGTAACCAATCGTTAAGCTGCCTTTCTTTCCTCTAACAAAAGACAGAACAACGCCTAATATAAAGCTACTGTGCGACAGATAAGGGTGATGTCAAGTAATGTACTGCGGTGATGTAGGCTACAGCAAAATGCTTAAACCACTCCCCCCGTCGCGAGGAACTTTTACACAGACTTAAAGCGCAGCATCAAACCAGTTCTGTAGTCTTTGATCAAACCTACTAGGCTACACGACACCCCGCTGCGTTACTTATTCTGGATAATATCTTGGAGAATCTCCACAATTTTGTTAAATATGAAATTAATTTCCACTGTCTTCGTGTTAGTTCACCCAGTGTTGTTTTCAGGTAGGTGCCGTAGAGAGTGGACGAATGCTTGTTTTTATTTAACTGTAAAATGAATGTAAATGAATGTCAGTTCATCGCTCGTTGTTCTAAAGCATTGATTGTCATCCTAAACACTTTCTTTCTGTTTAACAGGCGATGCTTTACTTGCTGATGGGTCGAAGTTCGAGGCAAACCATGGAGAAAACGTTACACTGCCATTCCTATTGGATAAAGCGGAGAAAGCCGATAGATTGAGGATCATTTTCAGCATCACAGAAACTACGAAAAACCTATCTTTGATCGCACAGAAGTGTGTCCCTCATGAAGGATGTAATGTTGTGGACACACCTGGAGTTTCAGTCATATTTGGAAAAGGATGTTTATCTGTAATCATTCAGAATGTGGACATCTCCAGATCAGGACTCTATAAAGCAGAAGCTTGGTTTGGAAACAATGTGTCTGAGGTGAAAGCTACACTAGTTGTCAACAGTGAGTATATTTACTATAACGTCTTTTTGCATAATGTACTAGTATATATATATATATATATATATATATGTATGTATGTATGTGTATGTGTGTGTGTGTGTCTTCAAACCCTCTTCGTCGGTGTGCTCCCCCAAATGTCTCTGAGCTGTGTTTTTGTGATGGATGAATGAGGACACCAACTCGGCCATCTTGCAGCACAAAGCAAACCTCTCCAGACACATCAAAGACCTTTCACCAAGGAAATAGAACTTTTAGTTACCAATATCAAAATAACAATGCATACAAAATTATAAAACGAAATATTGTTTTACCTACAGTATTGGGGATATTTTGGGGATATTTAATTTTATCCTATCAATCAATAAATTCCACTAGAAACAAACTTTGTTGTATTATTTTATTTTAATACTGTGAAGCTGCTTTGATACAATCTGCATTGTGAAAAGCGCTATACAAATATACTTTATCTGATCTGATCTACAGTTATATTAACCTTGCATCACAGGGTTCTCAAACACTGGAAAAAATAACTTTCAGCATATGACAAATAAAGTTAAATGTCAGATGCATCCAGAATACAAGGAATAAACCCCAAAATATTCAGATAAACGTTAAACACTAAACAATATACAGAAAAATATATCCCACCACATGGAATTTACAACATGAAATATCAGAAATTCAAAACCATCCATCGAAAATAACTGCACATATATGTCAGTAAACATCCTTAACAGCAACATATTTCTTCAAATAGCATGGATGGACAAAATATTTAAAGAATTTAAATATATTAATCAGATAACAGCGGAAACCCTCCATACTTTTCCTCAAGGAAATAGAACTGAATGAATCAACAGCTCCACCATGTGAAGAAGAGCTCACTCACACACTGAACACTCACAGAACACAGCTTTTACATTTTAAGAAACTTTTTACATCTTCCCTACATATAAAAACAAAACAAAAATAGCATGTATTTAAAATAGAAATCTTTGTAACAATATACACTATCGTTCAAATGTTTGTGGTCGGCATTTCTTTCTTTTAAAAATGGTTTAATTAATGCTATTCAGCAAGGATGTTAAATTGATAAAAAGTGATAGTAAAGATTTATATTGTTAGAAAAGATTTCTATTTTGAATACTGTTTTAAACATATTGATAATAAATCATCATATTAGAGTGATTTCTGAAGGATCATGTGACACTGAAGATTGGAGTAATGATGCTGAAAATTCAGCTTTGATCACAGGAATAAATTATATTTTAAAGTATATAAATAGACATCCATTATTTTAAATTGTAATAATAATTCATAATATGATTTTTTTTCTTTTTTTTCTGTATTTTGGATGAAATAAATGCAGGCTTGATGAGCATAAGAGTCTTCTTTCAAAAACATAAAATAAAAAATAGTAAGGTTTCAGTAATTATTTGAGAATGTGAATCCAAACAGGCACATACTTTTTGAAAAATCAATTATAAGTGATAACATTCAGGTAATGTAAATAATTAAATGTTTAATGATTTGGAAAAGAAGAAAATTGCATTATTTCTGCAAACACACAGATCTTTAATCTATTCAAAGAAAGAGTAAAGGCTTGACTTTTGGCAGATTGTGAGAAATTTGTGGTAATTTGGATTTATAGTTTATGATTCTCTTATTATTCATTGCTGTTCCTGTTGTCTCTTCCAGAAGCTCCAGTTTCCTCCAGCCCAGCTCCTCCACACTCCTCCTCCAGCCCAACACCTCCCAGCTCCTCTGACCTACACTGGTGGTTTTATGTTATAATTCCAGTCGCCGTCATCATCATCCTCATCATCATCTTGGTTTTCTGCTGCTTCTATAGAAGGAGAAAGGCAAGTATTACTTACATTTATTCTTTTATCAGTGGATATGAGCATTACTGCGGTTCTAATAATCTGAGTCTGTATTCACCAAACTCTTTCAGCTAAAAGTTTCTATTAACATGGAAATTTAGGAGCAGCTCTTAAAAATGAGTGGCGTTTCGCTCCTAATTTTAGATCTCATACATTTTTCATTTACGAGTCATTCAAACATTTGAACACTAAAAGTAGCAGCTGAACCCAGAACAGTTTAGTCGTCGCCCTCAGGACTTCTGTATCACTAAAACGGACTCAAACGATCTGATCATCTGGATCTTCATAACAGTTTAACAAACTTTCCTTTTGGTATCTTCATTTTAAAGGCCCTCGATGGTTAAATCCCGCATATATGGAGATCTTAATGCGGCTCCATGAGTAAACTGGTCAATTACACACATTTCAGTGGTCAAAAACAACAACATTCAACAAAGTAAAATACAGATCACAAACACTTTACATAATACGTCCCCAGGACGTAACAGTAGTATGACTAGTAAGTAGTAAGTACTAGTATGACTACCTAGCGTTGAGTCAAGGGACAATCAGTATTACTTTCTAGTATCAAATTAGACCAATCTACGTTTTTATATAACTGACTTAAAACAGTTATGAACAGTCATAAAGAAAAAAATGTGATGACTAAGTTGTAAGACTAGTCTTAACCGATTATGCAACCGGCCCCTGTTCTGTGTTTTTTAGTAGCTACAAGAGAGGAAATGCGCTACGGATCGGGGTTTCCCTCTGTCATAATTTTAGCAGCAAATATAGTGAGGCATAAAGGCAGGACACTGAGGTCTGAGGCAAAACAATCTGACATTTGCCACTAAACTTCGCAAGAATATATATAAAAGTGTATATATAGGCTATAATGCTTCATTTATTCATTACTGTTTATGATGATTATTTAATTTTAAAAAAAGAATATATTCCAACATTCACTTCAACACACAAAGTTCTGTAAACTTTCACACAAGTATTATGGTCCTGCATTAATAATTCAGTTTGTTTGCCCCCAAAAATAGTTTAGCAGAATCCGCCACTGGCTTCTAGTCATTGTGTTTCCCTCTGTCAGAACAACTGCACACACACACCTCTCTGAGTGCCAACAACTAAAGAAATTCAGAAGTTTACATGTCTTTAATTCAAGAAGTGTTAAAGATATCTTCATATCCGCTTAGATTCTTGTTCTTATAAAAAATAAAAAATTTAAATCTTCATTTTTAAGGTTCTATATGGTTTAATCTCATAGATATTGGGGTGTCAATGTGGGAACGTGTGGTTATGATAATGCATATTTTTTATACTCTTGCTAGCTTCAGCTGTTAAAATGAACAATCCCATCTTCCAAATATCCCTAAAACTGATGCAAAGAAAGATTCTTATACATACATGTTTGAGAGCAAGGTAATGTGTATCAGTTTAACCTTAACCTAATCTTCTGTGGGTTTCTGACCTCAGAGAAGTGTGTTTTATGTAATTCTTTTCATGGAGGGAAACCAGATACTTTTCTAGTTTCATTCATCAATATTTATTCTTCCTCTTTAAATGCAATAAGGTTCAGCTGTGTGCAAAGTGAACCACATTTGGTTCTTGATCATTGAAAATGGGTAAAATATGGCTGCTTTGAGATCTCCATATCTCTGGCATTGAACTATATAGGGCCTTGAAAATGAAATGTCAAAAAGGGCCCCCATTATGCTATTTTAAAGTTTCCTAATGTTGTTGTGGAGTCTCCTACAACAGGTTTACATGCATCAAAGGTAAAAAAAAAACTGTTTAATTTCCTCATATATACATTTGCACATCATCACATTTTCAATGATCCTCAAACGACTCGTCAAATGAATCAATCTCTCTAAATCCCTCATTTCTGTGATTTACTCTCAGTCTGTTGTGATTGGCCTACCGCGTACAGCGCACACGTCAAAAACAAAAACGCCCATTGCCATAAAAACGTCAGCTCTGCTTGTCCTGAGGCTTCCTACACCGTAAACTAAACACAGTAACGAACAATGACGTCGATTTTACCACATCAATGAGAGCACGAGTCCGATGATGAAACATTGGAAGAACTGTTATTCAACCCGAACCTGTGATGCACTACTCAGTTTGAGGTACATGAGATGTTGCAACTGTAATTCCTCACCATCAGCATTAACAAGAGCATGTCCATCAACAACATCAACGATTATTTTACTTGTACTAATTTATTTACAGAGTATTTTTCTAATATATTGCGGTGAACACGTGGAAACTGTATCAATAACAGTGCATGTATGCATTGTATACATCAGCTGAGCTCTAGCGTGAATGATCTGATGTAACATAAACATTGGTAAAACAAATATTTCCTCAAAGTAGTGAGAACGACAGACAATCCGCATTAATAGACACAGTTATAGGTAATAGTGGTCCACAACTGATTAGCAGAAGTATTTCAGTGAGACAGTAATAACGTGAGTTAGCCAGTTAGCAGGAGACCTAACACCTTCACATTGTAGATCACAGCGTCTTCTCGACATGATGCTCTCCAGTGTCCACAGGAATCAGCTGCTGGTTTGAGGGTCAAGTTTTCCCTGGTGTCTGCACACGCAATAAGTGGGCGGGCAATATGCTAATGTTTCGTCTTGACGTCACAACGTAACGGCTTATGACTCGTTTGAAAAAAGATTCATTTAATTGTCTCCGAGTCGACTCTTACTTTTGAAAGACAATAACTTTATATACGGTGAACTTTCAGATTTAAAACTTTGCAGGATGTTTTCATTCACTTAGAGCTGTGGTACACACTACATGAAAGCTCATTTTCAAAAATCCATAATTTGGGCCCTTTAATGCCGCTTTATGAGTAAATTGGTCAATTGCACACATTTTAGTGGTCAAAAAACAAATTTGAGTCACTTTGCATAAAGCTAATACTTTTTTCTTTTAAAGAGGAATATTTAAAAAAAAATTATTCTGGCTTTCATCACTATTTATGTTTGTCTTTCTACAGTCATAGCAAGTGTGTAAATCATACCTTTTTATTTGGTTTACGTGACGTCTTGTAATTGTGTGTGTGCGCGTGCGTGCGTGTGTGTGTGTGTGTGTGTAGGCTGTCAGAAACAGTCAGCATCAGATGATGAAGGAGCCAGAGAAACTCCAGCTGTCTCCAGGTATGAAGCTCTTCACTGTTTGATGCATCACATGACTTTTCCATTATTAGGATATTTCTCTTTGCCATGTTGTTCCTCACTAAGGACAGTTTTCTGCTGTTTTCTTCACAGATCCAGCGTCTCCACAGAAAGAATTGGAAAAGATGATTGTGTAGCCGTCGCCATGAACGCTTGTGGAGAACATCCTGAAGCTCGTCTCACGTCTTCTTAAAACACTTCAACACTTTAACCTTCTTCAAACTATCAGTCCAACATGTTTAGTCAGTTTGACAGTGATAACTATTGCGATGGACGGCACAAAAACATGTGGAAATAGATCTCCAGCATTAAGTGTTGCAGTGCAGTGTTGCCCTTCTGCTTGTTCTGTCTCCTGTAATGTGTTTCTGTGATTCTGTCTCATGAATGTTAAAGGCTCACTGAAGTGTCTTGTATCGCGCAGCTTTGATGCGTTGATGTAATTTCCTCTGAAACAGGAAGTGAAGGCGGGACTTATTGAATGGCTCCTCCCCCTTTTCAAATAGCCAATAGCGTTTAGTTTACCTCAGACTGACAGCACCATTGAAGCGAATCTGAGCGCTGATGATTCGCTGGATTCAATAGTAGAGGTGTGAATAAATTCTAGCCATGTCATTCTTAACCAGCGTAAAGTTAGAAAACTTGAGCACATTCCTCCATCGCTTTGGCCAGGTGGTGTTTATAGCATAGGGGGCGGAGCTTTAGATTCTAGAGAGCATTTGATTGGACAGAAGATGTGATGAGAAGCTGAAGTCTGCGGTGATGTCTTAAAAATCCCTGATCCATTTTAGCAGAAGTGAAAGACTGCGTTCTGAATGCTAAAATCTCCTAGTGTCAGTTTTGTCATTGTTTTGGAGCACACCGGCTTATTCATAACCTTAAGACTAACATATTCATACTTAAAGCTAAAAAAAACTAAAAAAATTGATTTCTTTAAATAATACACATTTGTCTACAGTTAAAGAAGACAGCAGTTATTGATGCAATACAATTTTTTAAGTACATGCACAAACATCAGACAAAGTAACATTGAATTTATTAACACCTTCACAACATGAATTATACTGTTAATATTTACTTGTAAGCTGGTGTTGATGCTAATAATCTGTATTTGTTAATCGTTTTAAGAAGTGCAGTTATACTGCTTTTACCATATTGTTGTATCAGAGGAACAAAAGCTTCTACAGCAGATCTTAAATCAGATCCACACATTATGATTTATGTTAGGATATCAATACTTAGTCTTTATAAAGGGAAAATAATTGATCTGAATTTGGTTATTTGCTCAAAACAGCCCTAATACTCGATGTGTAGCTGACATATCAACAGATCACACAGATGAAGCACACGTCTCTTTACAAGCATCGCGTGACGGCGCTTTCTTTAGAAAACCTGTGGCTTGTGGTTATAGAGTTGAAGTGTGTCATATTGAAGTGTGTTATGAAGAGGACGTTATATTTGAGTGAATTTCTCTGAGAACATTCATCTCACAGCTTTAACAGTCTGGATGTCCTAAAGAGCAGATTCAGAGCTTTCCAGAGATACCAAATGTTGTGAAGTTTCAAAAACTCCCTTACCTTAATCTTTACCTTGACTCAATGATCAAATCACTCTTAAGGAAATATAAAAATATTTTGTAATATCATTTAATGGGTGATCAAGCTTTTTCTTGCTCCTAAACTCCATATGAGATTAGACATGCTGAATCTTAGTGCTTTTAAATCCTTGCTTAAAACTCACTTTTTTTTTTAGCTTTTGTGATTTTGTAGTATATTGTATATTTTGTATGTTTAGTTTATTGTTTTGATGTTTTTATTTCTCTTGTTATTTATGCATTTACTTTGTACCTTTATATTTGATCATTTTCTGTGAGAATCAACATTTAAAGGTGCAATATAAAATAAAGTTTATTATTATTATTAAATCTGACTCATTTTCAAATGGTTTGTCATAAAGCAACATCTCTTATGTGGTTTCTAATCAGAATATGACTTTCTTTTATGAAACGGCATTGATTTCATAATTCATACATGACCACTGTAAAGACATCAGAACTTAAATTATGTTTATCAGGCATTCTGGGAGACGCAACAAGTGAAATTATATATTAATATTCTTATGAAAATATTCCCAATTATTACATTTTTACTCCCATTATTAAACGTTATGTTGCCCCAATAACATATTAATATGCAAATAAGATGCATTGTGTTGAATGGCACTACACATTTATGGCTATTTTACCCACATATTGCATAAAGTAAAATGGTATATCAATTAATTCCGTTATATCTTTCAGAGCATAGTTTGGAATCATCTTTATACAAAGTTTGGGAGAGAGAGGAAAAATCTAAACATCTAAAAATCTAAACAAAATCTAAATCTTAATCTAAACATTTTTATTTATTTTTTGCCTATTTATGTCTTCATTTTTTTAATAAATGGGTCCTGGTGTCCTCTACAGAGGACATAGCATAACACAGGAATACATTTTCTTTCTTTCAAAAATGTCTTTATTCAATTTGTTTCTTCTCCAAACAATGTAATGAAAAACTAAATTTGCAAAAATATTTACATATTCTGGTTTTCCAGATAAAAGAGTTGAAGTGTTCTTGAACATTTACCACAATGACCGAGTGCGGGCTTGCAAAAGCAGATCTTCAACCAGATAAAGCTTGTGATTAGAGATAAAGGGCAATTATGTCAGTTCTGTGTATTTGCTACTGTTTTTGTGTGATACATCTTGGGGTTAGCAGATCTTGTATGCAGAAAGCAGATCTTCAACCAGATACATCTTGTGGTTAGTACTAGTAGCATCTTTATGCAGAAAGCAGATCTTTAACCAAATACAGCTTTATGTGGTTAGAGATGAAGGGCAATTCTATCAGTTCTATGTGTTTACAATTGTTTTTGTGTGTGGTATTTCCAAAAACCCAACTAAGCGAGCCAAAGGTCAAGGCAACAGTGAGGAATCGAAACTCCATCAGTGACAGAGTGGAGACATAAACCCAGACTCAGTCGAGGGATCAGTTCTCCTCTGGCGTACGAGTGAACAGTGTGATTATGATTCAGGCAACATTACAGGTCAGAAGTCCGACTGGATCAGAACATTCAGAATATTATCCAGTTCATCTGTTTGGAAGTCGGAGTCACCACGCCGGTATGGAGACGAGTTGGTTGTGGATCAGTGCTCAGTGTGATAGCAATAGCTATAATTTAATGTTTACATTAATATTTCTTAGAAGACATCATGAAATATAAGCCTTTAACCAAGGGTGGATGGCCAATAGACCCCAGACCAGTTTATGAGCCACACACAATAAATAAATGTATTACATAAGTAGTAGAATCAAAGTAAATTCATAGATAAATCATGTATACAAACGGTCAATATGTGTGTGTTTTAAATATTAAATGCACCCAGTATATTTGAAAAATTCAAAATTCAAATGCTGACTCCCAATTCGCCTACTAGGCCTACGCCATATATGTCATGTTCAAAGATAGATAGACTAACGAAGAGAGATTCAAACAAATAACATATCCATAACAGGGTAGAATTTACTGACTGTGCTGAAGAGAAATATTTATAGGTTTTTGAAGGAGAGAAAAAGAGGAAGAGCCACAACGCTAAAGCACTGTTGGTTATGGTTACCAAACTATTGAAGCTAACTGAATATAGCACAGACACACCTAAGATATTTTTCACCAGCCGCCACTTAAACAATGTTGTCGTCTATCTCACTCTTCCTCAGTATTTCACATTAGTTCGCTGCTGTTAACGTTACCGACGCCTCCCCTGGACAATGCTTTTAATCATCCGTCAGTGTCTGTTCTTCTGCTGCTCTCCACTAATGATAGCCTATAGTGATGTCATCAGGATACACATACAACGGTAGGCAGTGGCCCACCTTACCGGGTGACCAAGTTGTGGTCCACCAGAATTTATAGTTAACCCACCTCTTTTTTTTTACCACTACACCACTGAGAATAATATAACGAAATATTTTTATTATATTATTAATTCTGGCAAATCAACGGCCATAATCGTTGAATATACAACTCAGTTTATAACATTTTGTTTTTGTGCACAACGAACAATGATTGGCTGTATTCTGATTATATTGATTTGAGGGTGAAACATAATGACCATATAGAAAACTTTCTGTGATCCGGATAAAATTCCACCTCTGCACTAGGCAACTAGACCGCACAATAAAAGTGTGAATTTCTCAGTGGTGGTGTAGCGCTAAACCGGAAAGACTGATGATGACTTCTGGCAGCTTCACTTCAGGTTTCAGACAGCTCAGTGAAGCTGTTGTGAAAGGACAGACTTTAGTGTTCTTCTCCATTTGAATTACATCTAGCAATGCAGAACTCCAATACAGGTGAGTCATTTACTTAATTTTTGAAAACTTTTCACAAAAAAATATTAATTTCAATATGTGTATAGATATAACAATCAATAGGCCTACTCCGTAATAATGAGATTACAGTAATAGAGTTTGGTTGAATGTAGATGAACCTCAACATTTCAATGAACCAGTGTTACTCACACAAAAACCAAACCCCCAAACATTTTAGTGTACTTTTTAATTATTACAAATAAACACTATTGTCCAGAACTGATACAAATATCTTAGAATTTTTGTTAATGCTTTAAAATAAGCTTTCATTTGATACATTAAAATTGACTAACAATGATGAATTCTGCAGCATTTATTAAACTTAGCTAATGGTAATTACAAAATCTAGCCGACTAATTGAGAAATGATCATTTGTATGTTTATTAACAAACATTAACTAGGATTAATAATATATATATATATATATATATATATATATATATATATATATATATATATATATATATATATATATATATATATATTACTGGTTTATGTTAGCTAATGATGTTAAAATATTGGCTTTATTGTAAAATGATTATAAAAAGTTTATTTTTTTCCACCTTGATAATTTGCCTTTGCCTTTCCTCTCAACTTTTGCCAGAATAAGTTCACTAACTCTGTGTGTGTAATACAGTGTCACATCACAGATGGCGCTACAGTGTAAAATGTCTTACTGTCTCTATTAGTGGAGGGATTAAAAAAAAATGATGCATACATTTTTGTATTTAAAATCTCAGCGATAGCCACACATTATTTATTACATAAGATAATTTTTTCCTTGATTAACAAACCAAATGTAAGTTTCCCATGACAGTATCAGTATTCTTTGTTGCATCCAAATAAATAATATAAAAAAAATGCCAAAGTGTTTTAAGACCACCTTCTTCATAATCTTTAATCACATCACTTTTATGAATATAATGACTCTTCATTTTTCCATATAAAATCAAAATTTAACTTGTTTAAAATAAGTGGCGTGTTTCTGTATCTGTATCTGTCCAGGCTCTTCAGTGTGGAGTGTTTGTCCATCAGTGTCCTGCTGTCTGTCTGCTCTCTGGAAGATGATGAGGACTTCTGTTTGTTCCTCTGAGGGTATGATTATTCTTTAAACAACATATTATTCATTTATTAACACACTCGCGCTCAAAACATGAGTTTAGTGTCATTTGTTTCTGAATGAAGATCTGCACTGAAATAAAGGAGTGTGTTTAAGTTGATGTTCATCTTTTGTAGAAATGGATCAGTCTCTGGATGTTCCTCTCTCTGTAGAGGAGACCCGAGCAGAACCGGCCCAGAGTTCAGTGCGGCCATGGTCATTCACACACGAGGAAGAGTGTGTGTGAGCAATGAGGATGAGCAGCAGGAATATGAACTATACACATGCTTCTTTTTGCATGAAATATTTTCTGTGATCACTTATTAAAAGAATGACTACAAAAAGCATGTTTCATTCCTTTTCATAGTTTCTTACTCCATAGCTTTTCTCCACACAATGGAAGTCAATGGTGCCCTACAGCTGTCTGGTTACCAACATTTTTCAAAATATCTTCTTTTGTGTTTAACAGAACAAAGAAATGTATACAGGTTTGAAACAACTTGATGACACAATTTTCATTTTTAGATGAACTGTCTCTTTAAATGGATTGGCATCTCTCGCATCTCCTGTAATGCTGGAGTAGAAGGATAATCTCCACAACAAATTATTGTGACTGAATTCTCTCTAACAATTTAACTTCTCAGCTCATGAGCACCTGCCCGTTCAGAAATGAACATTTGTATGTTTATTAACTATAGCCTAACAGTAATAAATGCAATAACAAATAAATTTTGCTGTGTTAGTTCATGTAATTATGTTAAAATAATGGCTTTATTGTAAAATGAATATAACAGGTTTATTATTTTCCACCCTGATAATTTTTCTTCACTCTCAACTTCTCTCCAACAGAGAAAGTGGTCAATCAGTCCTTTTTTTTACAGGAGAAATGTTTCTCATTCGACTGTTTAGTATTCAGAAACAACATCGCCATCTGTAGGCGAAACAATAAGTATTTTTTAGTTATTTATTTAAAACAAATAAGTCATGGCTTTTTTTCAGTGCACCTTTTCAAATTCACTACTTTTTGAGACCTTCCCTGGGTGGGACACACCATGTCCTCCTTTATCCCCTTTAAAGGCGCTCTACATGCACTTCTCTGGCCTTGCACACACTGGAAGTGGCGGTAATATCCACAGGTTTTTGACACACCTCTCTTGTGTGACAGACGCCTCTTGTGTGAGAGTACTCTTGTCTTTCACCTTCCTCAGGTGTTTCACGCAACCGTAAGGCCACCCTAGTCTCATACCAATGGTTGTGGGTTTGATGTATCAGAGATGAACAAAAGCTTCTTCAGCAGATCTTCAATCAGATCCATACATGATTTATGTTAGGATACGCGTATACTTGCAGTCTTTATAAAGGGGAAATAATTGGTCTGAATTTGGTTATCATGAAAGATTCTCACACAGATGAAGCACAGTCTCTTTACACAGGCATCGCATGACCGCACTTTCTTTCAGAAAAACTGGCTTGTGGTTACAGAGATGAAGTGTGTTATATTGAAGTGTGTTATATGAAGAAGACGTTATATTTGAGTGAATTTCTCTGAGAACATTAATCTCACAGCTTTAACAGTCTAGATGACCTAAAGAGCAGATTCAGAGCTTTCCAGAGATACCAAAGGTTTTGAAAACTCCCTCAGTCTTTACATTGACTCAATTATCAAATGTAGCACTCTTCTGGAAATATGAAAATATTTTATAATATCATTTAATGGGTGATCAAGCTTTTTCTTGCTCCAAAACTCCATATGAGATTATACATGCTGAATCTTAGTGCTTTTATATCCTTGCTTAAAACTCACTTTTTTTTTACTTGCTTAAATGTGATTTTGTAGTATATTGTATATTTTGTATGTTTAGTTTAGGCTTTTGATGTTTTTATTTCTCTTGTAATTTATGTATTTACTTTTTACCTTTATACATTATATCATTTTCTGTGTAAAGTGCCTTGAGAATCAACATTTAAAGGTGCTATATAAAATAAAGTTTATTATTATTAAATCTGACTCATTTTCAAATGGTTTGTCATAAAGCAACATCTCTTATGTGGTTTCTAATCAGAATATGACTTTCTGTTATGAAACAGGGCATTGATTTCATAATTCATACATGACCACTGTAAAGACATCAGGACTTAAATTATGTTTATCAGGCATTCTACAGAAGACATAGCATAACAGGAATAAAATATATTTTTTTCAAAAATGTCTATTCAATTAGTTTCTTCTCCAAACAATGTAATGAAAAACTAAATTTGCAACAACAACAAAATATATACATATTCTGTTTTTCAAGATAATAGAGTGGAAGTTTTCTTGTCCCCATTTACCACAATGAAGAGTTCATGTCAGTCTCGTGCACCTGCTCAAAGCAGATCTTCAACCAGAGACCGGATCTTGTGGTTAGAGATGAAGTGGGCAATTCTATCAGTTCTGTGTTTTTTTGCAACTGTATTTGTGGGGTATTTCCAAAAACCAAGACCACGTAAAAAAAAATACTGAGCCATAATAAAGTTTTATAAATTTACTATAATTCATGACAAATGTTTTTATTTCCTATATAACCGTAATAGCAATAACTATAATTACATTTTTACATTAATATTTCTTAGAAGACATTGTGAAACATAGGCCTTTAACCAGCGCTGGCTGTGACCCCAGACCAGTTTATGAGCCACACACAATAAATAAACAAGTAAATTCATACATAAATCATGTATATAAATTGTCAATATTTGTGTGTTTGAAATATTAAATGCACCCAGTATATTTGAAAAATATGATAGAAATTCAAAAATCAAATCTGTGCTGCGTCCCAATTCGCCTACTTATACTACACCCTAAAGTATGTCATGTTCAAAGATAGATAGACTAACAAAGAGAGATTCAAACAAATAACATATCCATAACAGGGTAGAATTTACTGACTGTGCTGAAGAGAAATATTCAGAGGTTTTTGAAGGAGAGAAAAAGAGGAAGAGCCACAACGCTAAAGCACTGTTGGTTCCCATGATTACCAAACTATTGAAACTGACTGAATATGGCACAGACACACCTAAGATATTTTTCACCAGCCGCCACTTAAACAATGTTGTCGTCTATCTCACTCTTCCTCAGTGTTTCACATTAGTCCGCTGCTGTTAAAGTTACAGACGACTCCCCGGGATGAGCTAACTGAGGTTTAGCAAAGAGTTAAAATGGTAAATGGACTGCATTTATATAGCGCTTTCAACAGACCCATGGCCACCAAAGCGCTTTACATACTGCCTCACATTCACCCATTCACACACTCATTCATACACCGACGCCGGTGCCAGCCATGCAAGGTGCAATCCAGCTCATCGGGAGCAGCTGGGATTAGGTGTCTTGCTCATGGACACCTCGACACATCCGTCAGTGTCTGTGTTCTTCTGCTGCTCTCCACTATAAGTACATGATTTATACATTACTTTAGTCATAAGTCATTGTCACTAATTCTGCTGACTGATATCAGTGTCTGTTATGAGTCATAAAGAAAAGTTATTACCAGGCTCTTCAATCTCGAGTGTTTGTCCATCTGCTGTGTGTCTGCTATCTGAAAGATGATGAGGACTTGTGTTTGTTCCTCTGAGGGTATGATTATTCTTTAAATAAGTGTCGAGTTTAGTGTCATTTGTTTCTGAATGAAGATATAAGTTATCACCATATACAGTGCAAAAGGAGGTTATGGCTGATATCCGACCGCAGGGTTTCAGGAACGATATTTTGATTCAAAATTCTTACATATTGTACCTTTGAGGAACAAACTCGATCCATCAGGAAACTGTAGGGAACTCCATTAGGCAGGCTAATAGAAACCGTTGCAGTCACACTAAATTCAGTTATAGACTTTATTCACGAGTTCACGCTTATATAGACCAATAATCAGTGTGGATTAGAACCTGTAACCTTTGACACGCTTGGCAAAACCACTAGACCATTAAAGTGCACAAACAAATATTTCGGATCTATGCATATTCACGTGGAAATTCTTATGGAATTGTAAAAATGCAGAAAATTTTGTGTGATATGGATTAGTGTAAGGGGACAGTATAAAACCATTACGTCTATGGAGAATCCCCATAAAACATGAAGCAGAACACTGGTTGGTCTTGTTGAAATGAGAGGTCTGTTTGATGAAGATGAAACTCTTGTCATCTCAGTCTCGTCAGCTGAGGCTGAAAGAAGGTTCAGTGCTCTTATGACACTGAACGATGGCACAAGTGACACTGAACATATTTCTGTGTGCCCTGCCCAACAGGGAGTTTCTGAGGGCATTGTGCAACCGTATCAATTTGAACCGGAGTTGGAAAACAGGACGTTTCTGAATGGTCGGTTTACGTAATGTCACTTTGATCTATCTTTGTGTGTACTGGCAGGGTAGAGTAGTGAGATGCGGACGCTATGTGTTTACTGATGTGTTAGTTCATTGACAGATTGATGTTACAGCTAATGGTCATGAAAAACTTTTTTTCTGGTAAATGTAGGCTTGTCCGCGTAATGTTATGCGTAATGTTATCTATGCAGTGTTAGGTACAACTGTCAGGGCTGAAGCACTAACATTTTACTGATCTGTTTAAAAAAATAACCAGTCTGTGAGACTATGACAGTCATTAGGGGGACAGTATAAAACCATTACGTCTATGGAGAGTCCCCATAAAACATGAAGCACAACATTGGTCGGTCTTGTTGAAATAAGAGGTCTGTTTGATGAAGATGAAACTCTAGTCATGGACCATCTGGAAAGTATTCAAGGTCAAGGTCTTTTATTGTCATTCTGTACATGCTGACAGAACGAACTAGGCCTATGTACTCAGGACCAGCAGTGTAAATTATTGATGTGAAACAAATTTCTGTTAAAGGATCATTTACTCACTTTCAAGTTTTTCCAAACCTGTAAGAGTTTATTTCTTCTGCTGAACACAAACAATATGTATATTTTGAAGAATGTCAGTAACCAAACATAAATTATGACTAGTGATGCACCGAAATGAAAATTCTGGGCCGAAACCGAAACCGAAAATTTAGGATGCACTTGGCCGAAAACCGAAACTGAGGCCGAAAATGGCTTCTTTTAAAAACTTATATATATATTGCTTGAATTTAATGGATCTGAAATGAAAAATCACAATATAATAATCAAACTTTTATTAACAGTTACATAACAAAACATAAAATATTTTTAACAATAAATATAAATAATAATTATTCTTCAAGTTTTATGTTCCATCAAATAATATAGTTTTTTAAAAATTGTGCAAAAAAAATCCACAATTTTGGAGATTTTTGCAGAACAAATGTTACATATTGTAACTTTGGTGTCCTCTCGTATAGGGCTGTCATTTTTGTGGAAAAAAAAATCCTGTTCGATTTTTGAGACATAGGCAAAGTGTTCATTGAATCGTTAGTAAATTGCCTATATTTGGCGTTGATCCGTTTTCAACAGCAAATATAGGCAAATCCACGGACAACTAAACAGGCATTAGGGCGAACGTAAAGAGGGCGCTTGAGACGCGCACAAGCAGGGCCGGCCCGAGGCATAAGCGAACTAAGCGGCTGCTTGGGGCCCCCTCGCCACCAGGGGGCCCCTAAGCGAGTTTTTTTTTTTTTTTTTTTTTTTTTTTTTTTTACATATTAATTAAATTAAACAAGTGACATAAATTAATTAATGGATTAATAATTCAAGACAAGAAAATTCTGATTTCATGATCAATATACCTGCCTACAACTGCTGCTGTGTCTGCCAGTGTTTGAGTCATGCGCATAACCTCGCGTGCATAGAAAATTCGTGCGCAAAGTCACGGTAATGTTAAGCCATTTCACACAAATTTGATTTGATCAATGATTTATCCTTTAAATTTAATGATATTCAGAACAGAACAAGAATAAAAAAATAACTATAAACAAGCCAAAACGAAATAATTTAAAGCGAAAGTGAAAGCGGATCTCTCTCATTAGAATCAAAATGTTTCAACATTCGCGATAGATTTGGATGGTAAACTATTCTTTATTATAGGCTTCTTTGTACTTCACCCACGTTCCAATATCGAGGGAAAAAATCATCCTCTTCACAAGCGCAAAAATGTGCTTGAAATCCAATATCGAGGGAAAAAATCATTCTCTTCACATGCGCAAAAATGTGCTTGGAAACATCACAGTGGAGCGGTGCTTAGGCTACGCAGCGCTGAATGGTACGAATTGTAGGCTACTACTGACTATTTAAAAAGAGCAGTGTAATTTTTATATGTTAGTTTGACTATTTTATTATTATATTTTATTACGGCTATAACGAACAGGCTGCGATGTCAAGATTGCGGTGCTGGAATATGTTGTGTGTGTGTGTGTGTGTGTGTGTGTGTGTGTGTGTGAGGCGCAGGCGCGATCGAACAGTGGAAACATAAACACATACTCCGTCATGTTCATATAAGACATCATTCAAACTGCAAAGGGTTGCAAAACGGTGGAGGATATTTTGCAAATAAAATTTTTTTTAATATGTTTTTTGACAGTTTGTTTTCAGAAGTTTCAAAGAGTTAGTAAAAGAGTAAAGAAAAAGTTAAAACATTTTTATTTAAGTATCTATTTTTTATTAAGTAGGCTATTTATTTTGTATTAATACATAACCTCATTGTATTAATTTATAATGTAACATTATAGAGTGACATTGTGTCAATAATCGTCAAGCACAGGTGACTCTGCGTGGTGGGAGGGGGCCCCCAAATCAAATTCTGCTTAGGGCCCCCAAAAGGCTCGGGCCGGCACTGCGCACAAGTCAGCAATGTGGACTGCCATAACATCAATGAAAAACATTACTGAAGGCTACATATTATGCACTATATTATGCAGAAATAGGCTATGTGTGTGTGTGTCAGAACCTGCAGTTGCTGTGTGACACGCGTTCGCTGCGAGCGTATAGTGATGAGCTGGACGCTCTCCGAGAGAAGGCCGTTAAAATCGATTCCCTATTTTCGTTTTCGAAACTTGTGTCGGTTGGTCCGATCGATTGTGCAATAAGTGACAGCCATTTGACATGCTTAATCTTTGATAGGCAGACGCGTGATAACAGCTCGACCGTGAGTGAAACCTAAGCGCTTGCGCACGGATGGGAGGGGCGGGAGACATTCATTTTCGGTTTACGTTTTCGGCTGTTTTTTTAATTTCGGCCCGAAACCGATAATGCCATTTCGGCCGAAAATTTTCGGCGACCGAAATTTCGGTGCACCCCTAATTATGACATAGTTTTAATTTTTGTGTGAACTCCCTTGACAGAAGATGTGTTTGTCTTCTTCAAAAAGCAAGAAACAAGACAGAAACATTGACTTATGCATGAACAGAGTAAAGGCAAGTCTGTTAAAATGCCTCCTTGTCTTTATTATACCTGTAACATTACAGAATTCATTAACATATTGTTTAAATGAATATAGACTAAAAACCTGAAAATATTATTCATCTCCTGATTCCTCCGCAGAATCTGGGCATTTCCCCGTAAACATACGCCCTTGTCTTCCTGAACAATCTGTAGCATTTGTTTAAGAACTGACAACTTTCATACACAGTGTGTTGACTTATTTAACTGACATATGTATTTTTAGTCAAACATAATACAGATCTATTAATTAAGTGTTTTCCACTTGTGTGCAACATTAATAAACCAGTCAAAGGAGGACTGGAAGTCAATGGTGCCCTTCAACTGCTGGTTACCAACATTTTTCAAAATATCTTCTTTTGTGTTCAGCAGAGCAAAGACATTTATACAGGTTTGGAACAACTTGAGGGAGAGTAGAATTTTCATTTTCTGGTGAACTGTCTCTTTAAATGGAGACTGCTAACATCAGCCAGATGAGGCTTCTGAAATTGGGGGACAATTACAGTAAAAGAGATGGTTGCAGATTTTATAAAGAATCAATTTGATTACAGTTTTTGTGAACTGCTTACACACATTTTCAAAACTTTTCCTCAAAACTTTACACACAAATCCAAGAATTGCACATACAAAATGCAAAATGCCTCACATCTCTTGCTAAACGAAGCACTGCATTCAAAATATCACAAACATCTCAAAAGCAAACATTATGTTGCAATGAGTGTTTGCACATGTGAGGAGTGTGTGTGAGTCTCTGGTGAATTAGAGTGGTGTTTTGATAGGTTGTGTTTGAAAAAGGAAATCAAGTTCCTGTTAATGTGTGTTACATTAGAGAATTGTGTGTTGTGGTTTGCAAAAAGTGTTTTAGGAAATTGAAAACTGTCTAAGAATTAGAATTAGAATTAAACCAAGAATTAGTGGAAACAACTTAAAATACTCAATCATTTCTGGTCATACAGAAAATAATAATACATTATTCGCAACTACTTTTATTTGTGTAAACTCATAATAACAAAAAAAAAAAAAAAAAAAACCGTTGTGCTTTTGTAAAATAAAACAAAACAATCAGTAGCCTACGCACTTTCATGATCTCCGTGAACTGGAGCGCGAGAACTGAAACAAAATATAGCCTATGTAGGCTAAAGCTTGAAATGTCCACTTTTAAACAAACAAACTCGAATCGAAAGCTACCTTCTAATGTTATCTGTATGAAAGGTGCATTTCTCTCTAAAAGCGCATCTGCTTAACAGCGGAGATGGAGATATGTTTTTAGCCGACACTTAGAAAACAATAGTTTATTAACCCTCTGGGCTTCTTCGTATAATAGTCACACTTAGCTTCCTCCCGCCCGAAAACGGGCGAAGCCTTAAAATTTTACTTTACTTTTTCCCAGGATAACCAATCAAATATATTTTTGTTCTATAATGTTTTCTGAATATTATTTAGAATTTTTAATGATACTTTGCATTAATTATATAATTTTTATGAGCTATTTTTTCCATTAGAATTAATATATATATTTTTATTTTATTTATTTTATTTTATTTTTCAATAAATGCAACATTTCACATCAAAATAGAGTGCAGGTCTAAAAAAAAAAAATATTTCAACTGAGAAGAGCGCCATCTAGTGGCTTCAAAATGTATTAATTTGTGTCATGTCCTATAACCGCCTATAGGCGGCCTATAGCTTTTTTATTTATTTATTTGATTTATTCCCATTCGGAAAGAATTTTTTTTATTACTAAGCAACCACTGAATGGAACAACACAAATTATATATCATTTTAAAGCTTAGGATCTCAGCTTTAATGCATATAATTACATTTATTAACTCCTAACGAGTGCTGAGTAATCCCTCTAAAACCAAGTGTACCGCCAGCAGGCGCCACCTAGCTGCAAAAATATTCTTTACCATATTTTTAAAAATTTCTTGATTAACACAAAGTTGATGTCATTTGAAAGCTTAGAGTCTGAACTTTACAGTGAATGTATCCACTTTGAAAAACTCTTAAGTATTGCTGAGTTATTTGCTGATAAATAGAATTTCCTTTTTTTCATTATCTATAAAATAATGTACTGCAATGTGTCAAAAACATCATACAGCTCATGAAACATTCTCAGATAATTGAAAATGGCACTTCGTTTTTTACAGCATATTATTACAATTAAAATGAGCCCAAAATTAACATAATCTATTGCTTTTATGACAAGATATTCTTCATGGAGAAAAAATTGTCCATGAGGGGGTGTCAAAGACTGTACAAAAAGGCTTTCTCTTTTCCAAATGCTGTAATTTTTGATTCCTTTATCCAAAAATTATTTTTTTATCCAGATGCAGCTAACATGTAGGGGGACTTCACTAAAAAATAATTTTCCTCCTACCTTATTTCCTTCCTGAATTATTCCATGACAAATAAGAAAGATTTGCAAAATCATAATAAAAATTATATAGCCTATATATATATATTGTCTTTTATCCACTGTTTCTTGGCAGGACAATGTCCAAATGTAATGTAATTTATATTTTCAAAAAATTTAAAAAGAGTTCTTTCAAACGATACCTACCTTTTGACTCTCCTTGCTATAGTTTTGGAGTTATTATGATTATATAATTTTTAGTTTGGGGCAAAATTGGCTGTTTCAGTCTTACCAGTTCATTTCTCTGTGTGTGTGTGTGTGTGTGTGTTTGTGTGTGTGTGGGGGGGAGGGTGTCTTATTTGCACTCTTGATGTTCTAGAGTGTCACCCCTTCATTGCTGTACACTTTTTTTCAGCACAGTGGCTGATCTGTAGCTTGTACCACCAAAAGTTTCTCTGAGTTTTCCTATTTTTTCGTATTTCCCATTAATTTCCTATGTCGCCCGTTTTCGGGCGGGAGGAAGCTAAGTGTGACTTTTTTTTTACAACCCTTTAACATATCAGAATCATCTCCTTGATTTTTTTGTGTGTTCATATAGGTAATAAAACAAAAGTCACCAAGTTTCACCCCCATCTGATGAAGCAAAGAAATTAAACAATTCGAAACGTTCAAGTTTCCGCCCGTTTTCGGGCGAAGAAGCCCAGAGGGTTAATAAACAATTAAAATGCCTCGCTGTTTTTTCAGACACATTTATCATTAACTCACCTTTCTGTGGGCTGTGGTTCCAGAGACACAGGCTATATTCAGCACTGTGGGAAAAATATCAATTCCAGGTTCTAATTTGGCCTTAGAAAACCAGTAAAATCGACATGTTTTCCATATTAATTTGTGAATATTTTAAAAACAAAAATCTGAAAATTCGTCGATATTTACTTTTTTTGCGCAGCAGTTGGTGTAGCCAGTTCAAATTAAAATTTTGGTGTTCAACTTTGCGTTTTAAAAAGACAACACCCGTTCATTTTTCGTTGTTCAATTACGGGTTAAAAAGATAATAATAGTGCAAAATATTTGCGCAAATCTAAAAACTGCTTGGTTGTTTTAACCCAACTTTGGGTCAAATATGGACAAACCCAGCCGTTGGGTTAGATTTTTACATTACATTTTTAACCCAACATTTGGGTTTGTGAATATGAATATGAATGATGATGATGATGATTACTTGTTTGGTAAGCTTCTATTTTAAAAGTTCTCTCTCTCTCTCTCTCTCTCTCTCTCTCTCTCTCTCTGTTCTCTCTCTCTCTTTCTCTTTCTCTCTCTCTCTTTCTCTCTCTCTCTCTCCTTGTCCCTGTCCCTGTCAGGTTTTCCTGTGGGGCTTTGGTAGCTGGAATTGCATTGAATAAAGGCCTATGCTGATAAGAAGCAAGGCACACTGAGGATGTTTGTTCTAAATAAGTTTGTTCTTGAAATGGACTGCACACAGGAGGACTGTTATATCCCAAATTTGTCTGTTGAGGGTAGAGAACCCCAGGGATTTTGTTTGCATTGCAATTTTTCTCAAGATTTGCCAGGTTTAGCCTCAGTTATATAATAATAGCCTCAATAAATATAAACTGTAGAGATGCAACCTGGTCATTAAAATTATTTCAGATGGGATTTTCTTTTCAGTATTTTTTTTCTTTTTCTCCCCCGCCCCTTTGGCGGCCCTCAGTTCAATGTTGGGTTCCTAAATTGGCCCTCACCTATCAAAACTTTGAGAACCCCTGAATTAGAGTATGGTTTTGCAGATTTGCAGTGTGATAATGCGTTTCAGATCTGTAGTATGGTATGTGTAGTGAGGTAATGTGTTTGTGTTTCAGATCTGTAGTATGGTATATGTAGTGAGGTAATGTGTTTCAGATCTGTAGTATGGTATATGTAGTGAGGTAATGTGTTTCAGATCTGTAGTATGGTATGTGTAGTGAGGTAATGTGTTTCAGATCTGTAGTATGGTATATGTAGTGAGGTAATGTGTTTCAGATCTGTAGTATGGTATATGTAGTGAGGTAATGTGTTTCAGATCTGTAGTATGGCATATGTAGTGAGGTAATGTGTTTCAGCTCTGTAGTATGGTATATGTAGTGAGGTAATGTGTTTCAGATCTGTAGTATGGTATGTGTAGTGAGGTAATGTGTTTCAGATTTGTAGTATGGTATATGTAGTGAGGTAATGTGTTTCAGATCTGTAGTATGGTATGTGTAGTGAGGTAATGTGTTTCAGATTTGTAGTATGGCATATGTAGTGAGGTAATGTGTTTCAGATCTGTAGTATGGTATATGTAGTGAGGTAATGTGTTTCAGATTTGTAGTATGGTATATGTAGTGAGGTAATGTGTTTCAGATCTGTAGTATGGTATGTGTAGTGAGGTAATGTGTTTCAGATTTGTAGTATGGTATATGTAGTGAGGTAATGTGTTTCAGATCTGTAGTATGGTATGTGTAGTGAGGTAATGTGTTTCAGATCTGTAGTATGGTATGTGTAGTGAGGTAATGTGTTTCAGATCTGTAGTATGGTATATGTAGTGAGGTAATGTGTTTCAGATTTGTAGTATGGTATATGTAGTGAGGTAATGTGTTTCAGATTTGTAGTATGGTATATGTAGTGAGGTAATGTGTTTCAGATTTGTAGTATGGTATATGTAGTGAGGTAATGTGTTTCAGATCTGTAGTATGGTATATGTAGTGAGGTAATGTGTTTCAGATCTGTAGTATGGTATGTGTAGTGAGGTAATGTGTTTCAGATCTGTAGTATGGTATGTGTAGTGAGGTAATGTGTTTCAGATCTGTAGTATGGTATGTGTAGTGAGGTAATGTGTTTCAGATCTGTAGTATGGCATATGTAGTGAGGTAATGTGTTTCAGATCTGTAGTATGGTATATGTAGTGAGGTAATGTGTTTCAGATCTGTAGTATGGTATGTGTAGTGAGGTAATGTGTTTCAGATCTGTAGTATGGTATGTGTAGTGAGGTAATGTGTTTCAGATTTGTAGTATGGTATGTGTAGTGAGGTAATGTGTTTCAGATCTGTAGTATGGTATGTGTAGTGAGGTAATGTGTTTCAGATTTGTAGTATGGTATGTGTAGTGAGGTAATGTGTTTCAGATCTGTAGTATGGCATATGTAGTGAGGTAATGTGTTTCAGATCTGTAGTATGGTATATGTAGTGAGGTAATGTGTTTCAGATCTGTAGTATGGTATGTGTAGTGAGGTAATGTGTTTCAGATCTGTAGTATGGTATGTGTAGTGAGGTAATGTGTTTCAGATTTGTAGTATGGTATGTGTAGTGAGGTAATGTGTTTCAGATCTGTAGTATGGTATGTGTAGTGAGGTAATGTGTTTCAGATTTGTAGTATGGTATGTGTAGTGAGGTAATGTGTTTCAGATCTGTAGTATGGTATATGTAGTGAGGTAATGTGTTTCAGATCTGTAGTATGGTATATGTAGTGAGGTAATGTGTTTCAGATTTGTAGTATGGTATATGTAGTGAGGTAATGTGTTTTAGATCTGTAGTATGGTATATGTAGTGAGGTAATGTGTTTCAGATCTGTAGTATGGTATATGTAGTGAGGTAATGTGTTTCAGATCTGTAGTATGGTATATGTAGTGAGGTAATGTGTTTCAGATCTGTAGTATGGTATATGTAGTGAGGTAATGTGTTTCAGATCTGTAGTATGGTATGTGTAGTGAGGTAATGTGTTTCAGATCTGTAGTATGGTATGTGTAGTGAGGTAATGTGTTTCAGATCTGTAGTATGGTATATGTAGTGAGGTAATGTGTTTCAGATCTGTAGTATGGCATATGTAGTGAGGTAATGTGTTTCAGATCTGTAGTATGGTATATGTAGTGAGGTAATGTGTTTCAGATCTGTAGTATGGTATGTGTAGTGAGGTAATGTGTTTCAGATCTGTAGTATGGTATGTGTAGTGAGGTAATGTGTTTCAGATTTGTAGTATGGTATGTGTAGTGAGGTAATGTGTTTCAGATCTGTAGTATGGTATGTGTAGTGAGGTAATGTGTTTCAGATTTGTAGTATGGTATGTGTAGTGAGGTAATGTGTTTCAGATCTGTAGTATGGTATATGTAGTGAGGTAATGTGTTTCAGATCTGTAGTATGGTATATGTAGTGAGGTAATGTGTTTCAGATTTGTAGTATGGTATATGTAGTGAGGTAATGTGTTTTAGATCTGTAGTATGGTATATGTAGTGAGGTAATGTGTTTCAGATCTGTAGTATGGTATATGTAGTGAGGTAATGTGTTTCAGATCTGTAGTATGGTATATGTAGTGAGGTAATGTGTTTCAGATCTGTAGTATGGTATATGTAGTGAGGTAATGTGTTTCAGATCTGTAGTATGGTATGTGTAGTGAGGTAATGTGTTTCAGATCTGTAGTATGGTATGTGTAGTGAGGTAATGTGTTTCAGATCTGTAGTATGGTATATGTAGTGAGGTAATGTGTTTCAGATCTGTAGTATGGTATGTGTAGTGAGGTAATGTGTTTCAGATTTGTAGTATGGTATGTGTAGTGAGGTAATGTGTTTCAGATCTGTAGTATGGTATATGTAGTGAGGTAATGTGTTTCAGATCTGTAGTATGGTATATGTAGTGAGGTAATGTGTTTCAGATTTGTAGTATGGTATGTGTAGTGAGGTAATGTGTTTCAGATTTGTAGTATGGTATATGTAGTGAGGTAATGTGTTTCAGATCTGTAGTATGGTATATGTAGTGAGGTAATGTGTTTCAGATCTGTAGTATGGTATGTGTAGTGAGGTAATGTGTTTCAGATTTGTAGTATGGTATGTGTAGTGAGGTAATGTGTTTCAGATTTGTAGTATGGTATATGTAGTGAGGTAATGTGTTTCAGATCTGTAGTATGGTATATGTAGTGAGGTAATGTGTTTCAGATCTGTAGTATGGTATGTGTAGTGAGGTAATGTGTTTCAGATCTGTAGTATGGTATATGTAGTGAGGTAATGTGTTTCAGATTTGTAGTATGGTATGTGTAGTGAGGTAATGTGTTTCAGATCTGTAGTATGGTATATGTAGTGAGGTAATGTGTTTCAGATTTGTAGTATGGTATATGTAGTGAGGTAATGTGTTTCAGATCTGTAGTATGGTATATGTAGTGAGGTAATGTGTTTCAGATCTGTAGTATGGTATATGTAGTGAGGTAATGTGTTTCAGATCTGTAGTATGGCATATGTAGTGAGGTAATGTGTTTCAGATTTGTAGTATGGTATATGTAGTGAGGTAATGTGTTTCAGATCTGTAGTATGGTATGTGTAGTGAGGTAATGTGTTTCAGATCTGTAGTATGGTATGTGTAGTGAGGTAATGTGTTTCAGATCTGTAGTATGGTATATGTAGTGAGGTAATGTGTTTCAGATCTGTAGTATGGTATATGTAGTGAGGTAATGTGTTTCAGATCTGTAGTATGGTATATGTAGTGAGGTAATGTGTTTCAGATCTGTAGTATGGCATATGTAGTGAGGTAATGTGTTTCAGATTTGTAGTATGGTATATGTAGTGAGGTAATGTGTTTCAGATTTGTAGTATGGTATATGTAGTGAGGTAATGTGTTTCAGATCTGTAGTATGGTATATGTAGTGAGGTAATGTGTTTCAGATTTGTAGTATGGTATGTGTAGTGAGGTAATGTGTTTCAGATCTGTAGTATGGTATATGTAGTGAGGTAATGTGTTTCAGATTTGTAGTATGGTATATGTAGTGAGGTAATGTGTTTCAGATTTGTAGTATGGTATGTGTAGTGAGGTAATGTGTTTCAGATTTGTAGTATGGTATATGTAGTGAGGTAATGTGTTTCAGATCTGTAGTATGGTATATGTAGTGAGGTAATGTGTTTCAGATCTGTAGTATGGTATGTGTAGTGAGGTAATGTGTTTCAGATCTGTAGTATGGTATGTGTAGTGAGGTAATGTGTTTCAGATTTGTAGTATGGTATATGTAGTGAGGTAATGTGTTTCATATCTGTAGTATGGTATATGTAGTGAGGTAATGTGTTTCAGATTTGTAGTATGGTATGTGTAGTGTGGTAATGTGTTTCAGATTTGTAGTGTGGTACAATTGCATGATATTGGTATGGCATTGATTGCATGAGATTAAGTTTGTCTGAATGAGTTTGTAAATGCAGCCTGTGCCCTTTTGTAGTGTGTACATACTATTTCTCATCAAAATGATAACTGTGACTAAATTCAGTAGGCTATAGGCTACATCTTCCATATGTTGCCACCCCTCAAAAAATTCCAACACGATTTCATGAAAGTGCGTACCACGAATTTAATTTCTCGCCACCCCATACATATTTTTCTAGATCCGCCCTGAATGATAACATTTGCCCTCTTTAATGCTGTTAAACTGAATGTAGAAAGCAAACTATCCACAACTTACAACCACAGTGGAATTTGTGTTGAATTGCGTGTGAAAGTTCAGTTGTGTTCCTTGCTATTGCCTAATGTGTGTGATGTACACTGGTCTGGTCGTGAGTGAGTCACCGTGAAGTGCGAGTGCGACACACTCATGTCCCAATTCGCCTACTTATACTACGACCTTTTTTTTTCTTTTCTTTCACACACTCACAGTTCACCGAGCAGTCAAAGCATATTTTACGTCAGGTGCAGGGCGGGGCTCTCTCTTTAGTTGCTCATTTTGTCAAAAACGAATCACCCTGAGCCAATAGAAAGGGATCTTAGAAAGGTTCCCTTGTGGGTTGGAATTCGGAATAGACTATATAAACCAACACGGTGAAGAAACTCAAACGGGGATTCCACTTCGAGCTGACTTGGATATTTATTGTGCAAAAGATGAAAACCATTGTCGCTGTCAACTTGGCACTTATTTCAGGTAAACTATAGGGTGACCGGGAGCTTTGTCCCGTAAGACGTATCCGTGTCCCGCATTTCAGTTAGGCTATGTCATTATTTAAGTTTAAATAGCGATAGGCTATATTCTATTTATATTGAGTGAAAATTGATATAGATTGTTGCTACACTATGTAAAATGTCAGTATTTTCTTTGCAATTGGCTAAGTGTAGAAGGACTAAATAATGTTAGATGCTATGTATAGATAGTGGAAGATAGGCTACTGTTTGTTTACCTGTTTGTACCAGTGTTGTTATACATGAAATGGTATGCAATAATAGAGTGTAAATTATTATATTTATTAAACTTATTAAATGGATAACGATAAACACTTTATTATTTTACACTTCATTTACACTTTTCGCATATTTCCATTTTTCATATCCTTCCTTTTTATTAAAAGCAAATGGCTTTTCGGGCTGATATGTGATGGGAAAGGAAGTAGGCTAGCGAGTTCGGCAAAAGGCGGATTTGAACTTTCCTCTACGAGCCTTAAGCTAGGTTTACTCTACTCCAGTGGTTCCCAAACTTTTTGAAAGCATGGCACCCCTTTGTAGTGTTTTTTTTTTCCACGGCACCCTAACCCAATTAAACTAAACGAACATATGTACATACATATATACAATTATATCCAGATGAGCAAACAACCAATGAAGCATAAACAGCAGCATGAATTTATTATGAATGCATTACAACAGACATAATATGAGGCGAAACAACCCCTTCAGATGAATCATCAGTCCATCAATAACTGGACACACGTCAACAGACTGATTTTAACCAATTACGGTAGGCTACTGTATGTGAGAATCATTGGAATAAAACAGATTTAAAGATACTTAACTCTTTAAATAATAATAAACAACTCCAAATATTTTTGCATATGTTGGGGTTTTGATATGATTTTAAAATATGCTGTAAACAGGGTTAGCCTATTATAGTTTTGCATTTTTCATTAGTTTTTATTTTTATTTCGTTTTGACTTTTTGTTTTCAAATTCAGTTTAGTTTTAATTAGTTTTTAAAGTGGGTTTGCTAGTTTAGTTTAGTTTTTATTTTTTGAAAATGCTTAGTTTTCGTTTAGTTTTTATTAGTTTTAGTGTTAGTTTTAGGTTTTTTTCTTTTGTAATTTGGGTTATTTGTCAGGGGCAAGATTCAAAAAGACATAATGACATAACATTATTTAATATTTGAATCACATCTTATATAGTGTTTTGACATCGACAACCACAACCAAAAAGTGCATTTTTCCTCAAACTTGCGACTAGTTAACTTTCTAAAGAAGGCGCAATCGCTTCTCGGGTCGACAATAACACACTGACAAAATTATATTCAGAATTAAAAATATTTTTATGCCACTTTTTAATGTGTGATTGTGTAAAGGTGTTCACGAGATAGAGAGACCAACCTTTCGCGAACTTGCTTTCAACATCGAACGAGACGCGGTGTGCACGGAGGGGAGGAGCTGTGTGTTTGTGAGCGTGTGTGTGTGTGTGTGTGTGTGTGTGCGACTGTGCGCGCGCGCATGTGAGAGACGCGTGAGTGACAGAGAGAGCAGGGAAAGGAAATGCAGCTGAACGAACACGCTGCGTGTTTTAAATAGTGTTTTTTCCCCACCTAGTTTTCGTTTTTTCGTTCGTTTTCGTTAACGATTATAACCTTGGCTGTAAAATGTTATTATATGGTACGATAGTTATTTTAGGCTGTTTAAATTGGAAAATAAAGCTGAGATTCTGCGGCACCCCTAGCCAGTTGTCACGGTGCCGCGGCACCCACTTTGGGAACCACTGCTCTACTCTACTGCGACTGAGGCGAGATGAGGCGGAGAGAAAGATGATGACTAATGAGCGGCAATAAAACTCACATTAAGATACTCAAAGTCTTAACTGTAGCCAACTACGCCACCTGGCTTTCACCCAAGGATATGTAATACTCAGACAACACAGGTTCGTTCTTCCCAAAGAGGATTGAGACGGTTCTGACAATTAAAAAGAAATGTTTTATTACATAAAATCTTTCCACATTGAAGAACCACATTCACTAGTAAATACCTTCCAGACATTTAGCCTACCTTTTAATTACCCACAGATATTATTACAAAAAAAGGTAGCCTATTTTAAATATATCAAACAAAGAAGAAAAAAAAGAAAATAGATAAATACTGGGGGTTAATCGAAGACATTAGCAGGAAAAAGAATCCCTGACCCACTTCATAAGTAATCACTCACTACACCCAGTGGCCCACACTACAACACACTAGAACCCACAGCACTTAAATTACAGGTTCCATAAAAAGAATACCAACAAAACACAGCAAATTTATAAGGGAGACAAAACAACAAACGCATAATGAAGACAAAACAGCAGCGTATGGGGTATCCTACAGATGCGCTTACACAGCTCTGAGCAGGAGGACACGCCCCACACACACACACACACACACATACACTCCCCCCCCACACACACACTGCCCCATACTGTACACGCCCCGCCATTATTCCAGTTCTCCACCAGGGGGAGTTATGGAGAGAAATCCCCAATCGGCTACACTACCATTGATAAAGTGTTGTGTAAATGACCGCCTAAATATATGTGGGTCACTCTGAATTTTTCACGCAACATTGTGGAGCCTACACCATGCTCGTTAACGGAAGTAAACTATGTATTTAAGTAAACGTATTCCTCATTATTCTAATACAGTGGTTCTGATTTGCAGCTCTGGTTGTTGCTGGGTCGAAGTTCGAGGCGATCGATGGACAGAATGTTACAATATCCTTCGACATCGATGAAGTGGAGAAAGCAGATGAAGTGAGAATTACTTTTAAAAAAGACAAGAAGGAATATGCTGAACTTATTGCGCAGAAGCCTTGGGTCTATGATGATCCTCCCAGACCTGGAGTTACACTCATATTTGGAAAAGGATGTTTGTCTGTAATCATTCAGAATGTGAACATCTCCAGATCAGGACTCTATAAAGCAGAAGCCTACACTGGAGAGAAAGTGTGTAAGGTGACTGCTACACTTGTGGTCAACAGTGAGTATATTACTATAATATCTGTAATGTGCAGAATCAGGTTTATGTGATGGTCAGGATAAGAGTCATTTGATTTGCAGTTTATAACCGTCTAACAGTTTTTGTTCCTCTTCCAGAAGCTCCAGTTTCCTCCAGTCCAGCTCCTCCACACTCCTCCTCCAGCCCAACACCTCTCAGCTCCTCTGACCCACAGTGGATAGTTATAGTTATTCCTCTAGTTATTGTCATCTCGGGGGGTGTTTACTTCTGGAAACTCAGGAGGGCAAGTATTACTTATATTTATTCTTTTATTTATGGATATGAGGATTACGGTGGTTCTAATAATCTGAGTCTGTATTCACTTATCACCTAAAAGTTGATTCTAACATGGAAATTCTTAAAAATGAAATTCAAATTTTAGGACTCAATTTTTTTTATCTAAGAGTAATTCAAAAATATATCAGAATGATGATGTGTTTTATGTATCGCTCTCTAACGTCGAACACATAACACATCTGATTGGTTACAAGGTAGTTTGTGACGTCAGAAACACCAGCGATTTCAAAGCGTGTTTTTGAGACTGTCTTTGGTTCACTGCAGTTTTAAGGAGAAAATACTCAGCAATGCTGTCGACTTATGAATTTACACATGGTTTGTCTTAAAGCAGATTAAAAACACCACATAGACACATAAACAACATTAAAAGCTGGATTTACAACACAGGGGGACTTTAAAATAATGTCAAAGACTGGTTTAAATGTATAAATTAATATAAAAGTGTATAAAAACTTAAGCTTTGACTTTAGCACCTTTTCATTTGGTTTATATTGTGTTTTTGTGTTGACTTTCAGAAGCGTAAGACACCAGCGGATGCAGAAGAAGAAGAAGAAGCTCCTGCTGTCTCCAGGTATGACGCTCTTCACTTCTCTGGGAATCTTCCAGCTCTTTTTCCATAAAGTAGGATATTTCTCTTTGCCATGTTGTTCCTCACTAAGGACAGTTTTCTGTTGTTTTCTTCACAGATCCAGTGTCTCCAAAAAAAAGTGGAATAATAACTGCAGTGATTGTGTGTCCGTCACTGTGAACGATTGAGGAGAAAATGCTGAATCTCTTCTCACAGATTCCTGAGGGTCTTAAAACACCAAATATCGTTCCAAACACTCGTTCAACAGTCCAGATCTGATTTTTGTGCATATCTGATATTGAATCTGTAAGTGTGAACTTAACGCAAAAAAAAAAAAAAAAAAAATTTTGTTCAAGCTTTCATGTGGTTTAATCTGGCCAGATTGTTGATCAAATGACTCTTGTTGCATTAAAGTCAGACGGGCTGTAGAGATTTTCACTAGTGTTTTCCAGTTATGTGTGAAATATATTAATAAATCTGGCAACAAACTGTGTTCATGCTGTCTGTGGAAGAGATGAGAGACTGGATGAAGGGAGATTCAGTTAATTTAAACAGTTAATTTATTATATTTATTGTTTTATGTATAAAGACACAAAAATGTATTGGAATTTGTTTCCCCAAAGCTTTGACTGTTTTCTCATCTGACTGGTTAAATAACTTCACTTCACTCCACATTAGAGAAATTAATATTTGTCTTTACACTGTTAACTTGAAGCCGTAGCTTTTCACCAATCAATTATGTGAGCATTAATATATTATTTGTTTGTTACCTTTATCTTTTTTTTATATAATTGTTTTGTATTTTAACTGTTACTTTTGCGATACTTTTGTGTTTTCTTTTAAGTCTAGTTTGCTTTTTAAAAACTGGCCAGAGACAAGATGAAAATTTGCCTTTATTGTATCTATATGGTATCATTTATAGTCTTGCTTAATGAGCGCTGTTCCTGTCAAATAAATATAATTTTTTAATAAAAATCAGACTTGAATTTATTTCATAAATTTATTCCAAATGTAGATTTACACCTTCACAACACAAGTTATGCTGTTAATATTTACTTATGTATGCTGGTATTTATGCTAATAAGTGATATTTTCTACAATCCTACAATATTAATTAGTTAAGACGGCAGGTTTGATGTATCAGAGATGAACAAAAGCTTCTACAGCTGATCTTCAATCAGATCAATGCATTATGATACACCTCAGAATATGCGTCTGTATTGGATGCATAATTCATCATGGCCTATTAGGATAATCATTAAAATATATTTAAAGTACATTACCATTTTCATGCAAGTGTGCAATTTTAAAAACATAATAATAAATTCAAGTCTTCCTAGATCAGTGCTTCTGCCAACTTGGAAAGGTTACTGTTGCATTCCCCACAGGAGTTTATAATAAATATTATAATGCTATCACCATATAATTCGACGAACTTCTAAAACGATTGCCTACGTTTTAAAATCCCAGAAACAGAAAAATAAAAAATAGGCTATTTAAACGCTATTGGCTCGTTTAGCTTATAGGCTATCCTAACAACATAGCTATCATCGGCTATAGCCTAGTCGTATCAAAGCTAACACACGACACGTAACACAATGTAGCCTACATGTAAACTAGTGTGCATAAATAACAGTTAGATAGAAGCTTAAACATAGGCTATTTACCTTTATGTAAGTCGAGGTGCGTGCACTATATTTTCAGTGGCGCTTTAACACAAAACAGGAAACTCGTAAATATTCATAGAAGCTCCACCAGGTATCACTGAAAATCTACACCGAATATTTCAGAAAACCCGTACTACGGTGTACATTTTAGGACATCCTCAGACCTCAGACACATGAAGACAAGGCTTCGTGTCGGGGCAATGCGAACCTCAAAACTAGAAAAATCTGATGCCGTTTCGTCCAAACTGTTTCGTCTGATGCCTAATTGTACGAGACCTGACTGACCTAAAGCTTTTCAGTCAGAGGCGCGATGCCGTTTTGTCCAATGACTGAAGCCTTTTAGTCTGAGGCATGATGCCTTGTCTTCATATGTCTGAGAGTAGGTTCTAAAATGTACACCTTACTTAGCGCTTTATTCACTCCTCCCCTCACAGCAGCCGCATACTGTCGACTACATTTCAGGCGAGGCAACCATAGCCCGGAGAATTGTGGAAGAGGGAGGAGCTGATTCACAGCCCGGACCCGGAGAATTGTGGAAGAGGGAGGAGCTGATTCACAGCCCGGAGAATTGTGGAAGAGGGAGGAGCTGATTCACAGCCCGGAGAACTGTGGAAGAGGGAGGAGCTGATTCACAGCCCGGACCCGGAGAATTGTGGAAGAGGGAGGAGCACAACATAGGGCGGGCCGCGGCGGAACCTAGGCATATAAAGCAACCAGGTGTTTTGAAGAAACTCAAACGGGGATTCAACTTCGAGCAGACTTGGATATTTCCTGTGCAAAAGATGAAAACCATTGTCGCTGTCAACTTGGCACTTATTTCAGGTAAACTATAGGGTGACCGGGAGTTATTTTTCCCCGCATTTCAGTTATGTCTGTAGCCTATTATTTAAGTTTAAATAGCGATAGTTTCTATTTACAACATTAAATGAAAATATGGATATATTCTATTTATACTAGGCTATATGTAAACAAATATGTATTTTCTTTGCAATAGGCTAAGTGTAAAAAGTATAGAAGCTATTTATAGGCTACGTAGCCTATAAATAGTGGCAGATAAACTGTAAATTATTAAAATTATTAAATGGATGCAGCCTTTATTAGGTCCCTAATCGTTAAACACTCTATTATTAAACACACGTTAAACACTTTATTTCCACTTTTCGCATATTCTTGATTTTAATTGAAAATAAATGGGCTTTCCAAGCCTATGTGATGGGAAAAAGTGCGGTGAGTTACCGCAGCAAAAGGCAGTAAAACTGTCCGACACGCGCTTTACCGCAACACTGCCGCTGTCAATGACATCTTTCTGTCTTCCAAAGTTTTGACTGTCCCAACAAGACGTAAGTGTGTGAAGAAGGGCTATTCGCACTTAATTTGAAAAAAGACACTCCGTTATTAAAAGACACGTGTCCCGCATAGTCCCGCAAAATCTCATCTACTGTCCTCAAGAGCAATAAGCAGGAGCTCACCCTAAAATAGACGGTTGATTTAATCTGCGGATACTCGTAACCTAAAGAAACGGTACTGTCAGTTTATTCCTCATTATTCTAATGCACTGGTTCTGATTTGCAGCTCTGGTTGTTGCTGGGTCGAAGTTCGAGGCGATCGATGGACAGAATGTTACAATATCCTTCGACATCGATGAAGTGGAGAAAGCAGATGAAGTGAAGATTTCTTTTAAAGAAGACAAGAAGGAATATGCTGAACTTATTGCGCAGAAGCCTTGGGTCTATGATGATCCTCCCAGACCTGGAGTTTCACTGATAGTTGGAAAAGGAGGTTTATCTCTAATCATTCAGAATGTGGACATCTCCAGATCAGGACTCTATAAAGCAGAAGCCTACACTGGAAAGAAAGTGTCTGAGGTGACTGCTACACTTGTTGTCTACAGTGAGTATATTGCTATAATATTTGTTTGCTTGTAATGTGCAGAATCGGGATTATGAAAAAAATAAATATATAAATGGTCGTGATTGTGCTCATGAAACTTTTAAAATTAAGTTGATGTTACACCTACTCTAGCTGGAATGAATTGCACCATTGCAAATCATTTTATCTAGTCTAAATGTTTTTATAAATCACACAACAACACTTAAAACTGCAGAGACTGAATCCAAATAAACAAGGGCTTTTTGCAAAAGCCTCAGTTGAAAACGATAAGTGATAAGTGATAATTACAAGTGATAAGATTTAGGTGATGTAAAGAATCAGATACACATAATTTGATCAGCATTAACTCCTCATGATTTTTTTAACAATTTAGAAAAGAGGGGGGGGGGGGGGGACTTGCTTACATTATTTCTTAAATTATTTGTTTAAAGCTGTGCAAACACACATCAGAGACATAGCAAAAGCTTGTCTGATAGTTTGGCAGATGGTAACAGTTGCTAAAGTAGGATTGATCGTTAATGTTTTAGGTGGTTCTTGGGTAAAGGTCATTTGATTTGAGTGTATATTCCTCTTAATTAATTCTGCTCCTGTTGTCTCTTCCAGAAGCTCCAGTTTCCTCCACTACATCTCCTCCACACTCCTCCATCAGCCCAACACCTCTCAGCTCCTCTGAACTCCGAGGACATTATGCTTTAATTCCAGTCTTCATCATCTTCATCATCATCATCATCATCATCATCATCTTGTGCTTTTGCTTCTGGAAACACAGGATGGCAAGTATTACTTACATTTAAGCTTTTAGGGATGGATGGGAGCAGCACTGTGGTTCTAATGATGTGTTAAGCGGATAAGATGTTGATATTAAAGTTATTATAAAGTGATTCCTATGGTTTGGATTGTAGAAACATAAAGAGTCAAAAAGACATTCGTCGTCATCCTAAAACCTCTAGCACCGGGGGAAAACAACCTAACCGCCTCCACTGACTTTGTATTACGTGAAACTTCCTCCTCGTCATTTCTGACTTACTACAAAAAACAAAACAATGTCTAAAAGCTGCTGTGTGACAGGGTGTGCAGCAAACAAGCTAAAAAAACAGAACTAAGTTTAAGCTGTTATAAGCTGTCGACCCCAAAAAATGAGTGTTTAAGGACAAAAAGCAAATACAGGCAATTGATAGAGTGTAACGTGTCCCATTAGTCTGAGAACGAACTTACAGTCACTGGAGAGGAACGTAATCGGTGACAGGATAGCTTATCTTACAGAAATATACTATATAATACTGACATTTGGACATTCAACGTAGTGTATTTTTAGTGCATGTCAGGATCCCACAATTCACCCATTCGTTCCAGCTGATGCTTCACGTCTTATTGCCTGTATCCACTTCTGTCCCCTTAAGGCTGGTTTTTACGGTTCATTAGCTTATAAAAACCCAGTTCTGGTCTCATATTTGTAGTTGTGCTTAGTGTACTTTATTGCACATTCACAAACACACAGTAACACACTGATGTAGAGAAGCATACGGTCACAAAATCACTCAACCAGGATTCACACAGACCTGGAAAACCTGGGAATGTTACAGAGTTCAAAAGTGTGATTCATGGACATTCATGGGATCTTCTGAGGTCTTAATAGACAGACTCAGCACATTTTAATAGTTAGCCGATGCTTGGTTCTAAAATATTTCTGTGACTAGAAGAAGACCAAGCAAAACTGTGATCGGGTCACCGGAGGCAGATCTTAATAATAATTTAAACAGAGTTTGAGCCAGTCAATGTTCTGTACAGCATTTTGATGGTGGTGAATGCGTTCATTTTTATTATAACTTTTGTTTGCCAGAAGATATGATCAGCAACTGTATCTGCGTTTACATGGACCCTATTAATCTGATTGTAATCGGAATAGCAGAGTCTAAATGAAAAATATCACGTGTAACCATTAGGCTTTCTATGTTAGTTGGTGTTACCGGTGTTCAGAAGCAAGAAGCCGGTGTTACATCACTTGCCCACCGTATTCATGTGTGAAGCCAGTGGATCAGACAGAATGATTTATAAACCAGTTAAAAAAAATAGTTAATTACTTAACTTAGTTAACTTAAATAGTTAATGTTAATTAGTAAATTATTTGCATGTTCTTGAATATTTCAAATAATGTCAAAGAATGTGGTTTAAACGTATTAGCTTAAAATTGTATAAATTAAGCTTTGACTTCGTTTTATTTGGTTTACATGAAGTCTTGTAATTGTGTTTTTCACTAAGCCCAGTTTTCTGTTGTTTTCTTTACAGATTATGTTTTTAAAAGAAAGGAAGAATTGGGAAACAGTTGCAGTGATTGTGTAGGCGTCGCCATGAACGGTTGTGGAAATACTGAATCTCTTCTCACAGAGACCCAAGTGTCTTAAAACATGAAATAACATTACAACCACAAGTCAGTCCAAATCAGATTTTGTGCATATCTGATCATATTTGGTAAATGTGAACTGCAAAAAATATATATTTCAAGCTAGTTTTGTGTGTTCCTGTTGGTGTCGATCTGGCAACCCGTGTGAGCGTGGAGTCTGAGGAGGAGAAAAAACCTCTAAGGCTTAAGATAGTCTCAGACTAAAATACATGTTTGAGCTGCTTTAACTGAAAGTGTGAATGTAGTCTTTGAAGCCAGTGATCCTGCCAAACTGTCAGATGCAGTTTTTTTCTCACATATTCACAATATCAACATGGTGCCTTTTAAACACAATTTTGTTTATTTCCAGATTGTTGATCAAATGACTCTTGTTGCATTAAAGTCAGGCAGGCTGTAGAGATTTTCACAAGTGTTTTCCAGTTGTGTGAAATATATGAATAAATCAGTCAATATACTGTGTTCATGCTGTCTGTGGAAGAGATGAGAGACTGATATTCAGCCCTTAATTTATTATATTTATTTTTTTAAGAAAATAAATGTATTTGTTTCCCCAAAGCTTTGTCTGTTTTCTCATCTGACTGGTTAAATCACTTCACTCCACATTAGAGAAATTAATGTCTTTTTACTGTTAACTTGAAGCCGTAGCTTTTCAATAATCATGTGAGCAGTAATATATGTTTGTTACCTTTATCTTTTTTTTAATAATTGTTTTGTATTTTACACTGTAAAAAATAATAAGTTGACTTTACTTAGAAAAGCTGTGGAAACTGATTGCCTCAAAATTTTCAAGTAAATTAGGTCATCATTTTTGATTTGATACTACTCTGTACTACTTTGTAGAGTTAACTTGTAAATTTGTAGAGGTTACCATAAAACTTGAGTACCTACAGGTAACTCAATTTCAAAAGTTTAGGCTACTTACAGATTTAAGTTAAGATTTGTATGCAGAACTTAAACAGAACAGTTCTTTTAACATGTCTGCTTGTTCATTTTACTAGAGAAATGTGTGGAAACTGATTGCCTTAAATTTCTCAAGCAAGTTGTACTCAAAATTCTAAGTTGAGAATACAAAGACAGACATCAGATTTGGCACAACACTAGAATGTTTATTTGCTCTATAAAACAATATTAATTTGAGACATTACTTAAGGCATGCCCATCAACATGGCCTGCAAACATAAAAAAGAAGAAGAAAAAAAGCACATACTGCACTCAAGTAAAGAAAAAAACAACAAAAAGATCAATGTTTTTTGAGTGACTTGTCACCCATGGACAAAATCACTCTATATGAAGTCGAATGTGCTCTTCGGTGCTGCAGGATACTCTAAGTTTAGAGCATAAATTAGTCCAAAGAGCAAACACATTGCTTGTGGAAGATTTTCATGTTCATCCACAACCACTGTATGCCTTCCAAAATGACTGTCGTTGTTGTGGCATCAAGATGCAGGGGGTACGAAGCCACAACAACAACAGTCATTCGTAGAAGCCACAAAACTACTTTTAAAGGGATAGTTCACCCAAAAATGAAAATCATTTACTCACCCTCAAGTTGTTCTAAACCTGCATGAGTTTATTTCTTCGGTTGAACTGAAAAGAAGATATTTCGAAGAATGTTGGTAACCAGACAGTTGAGAGTAGCCATTGACTTCCATAGTAGGAAAAAATACTACTCTCAACTGTTTGATTACCAACATTCTTCGAAATATCTTCTTTTGTGTTCAGCAGAAGAACGAAACTGGTTTGGAACAACATAAGTGTGAGTAAATGATGACAGAATTTTTATTTTTGGGTGAACTATCCCTTTAAGAGCACATACTCTCATTAAAACGTGAAACTAAATTAATAACACTGTATTATGTCTAAATGTAAAGGCCTTTTCAAACAGGACACAGCAGTGGATGCAGGGAGGAATACACTGCATGAAAAGACAAAAAAACCAGGCCAGCTACAAATTAAAACTAACAAAATATCTATTGTCTTTCTTACAAATGTTTTTCATTAATTTCTTTATGTAATATAAAATGTATCTTCTTACTGTCTTTTCCCCTCTAATTTCTTAATTTATCTGTCACTTTCTTTGTTGGATGAATATTTTGGTGGGGCTCTGCTTCATGCCCTGAATGCGTTCCTTATTTAAACAGAAAAATGAGTTTGACTATAAACGACTAGACTGTTTTAGTTCCTACAACACACAAGAATACAGTTCATTTGAACTTAATTGTAACTGAGGTAGCCAAGTGGTGGAATAAACTAGGGTGAATACTGGTAAAGTGGGAGACTTTCTGATAATTTACCTTCTGCATAATGTTTTATTATGATCCAAATGTCTTAGCCCCTCATATGATACTATTCACCCTATAATATCGAGTAATAATGAGTGAATTTGACTTTTTTTTCTTAATCCTATGACTGTAAGATCCGTTTCAAAAACGTGCAACTGAAAAATTAAACACTGAATGTTTAACATTCAATTATTTGGCAAAATAAACAAATAGCAACAATTCCATCATGCTTAAATTAAGAAAACATGTTCTCTTTTAAATTCCCATGTGGAAAAATATGAATATTATAATGTGAATATTATAATTAACACAAATGCCAGAATGTAAAATCTGTAATTTTATAGCCTACACAAATTAAAATTCAATCAATTTGTAGGCTAGTAATCTGCCAAAATGACACTTTTTCGAGTGTAACTGAACAGGACTCGCATTATTCGTGCATTTAGATAAAGATTACATTTAATTTGTGCTTTATATTGTGAATGTGAGCTCACAGCAGCAGCCATATGCCTATAGCCTATTTGAGGGCTATACGCTCATAGATGTGACTCATACAGTAAAAAAAAATATATGATCAATAAGTTGTGACAACACATGTTTTTACATTGCTATAACTCATCAAAATAAGTTAAACAATTTTCAACTTTTTTTATAAGTTATACAAGATTCAACTAATTTAGTAATTAGTAGCTTAACTGAATAAAGTTGATTGGCAGCTTTTTTTTTTTTTTTTTTTTTACATTGATAAAAAAAAAAATACATGAAGGGTTTCTTTTTTTTAGGCTGATCTCTACATTGAATCATGTTGGGTTTTTACCAAACTGTTCTGCGGGGGTTTTTCTTCTTTTTTCCCCCGGCAATCTTCATACTGCGAGTGTTTTATTTAGCTGTTTGGGCTTAACAGAACTTAGCCTGTTATGTATTGTGGTAATTGCGGTTTCGTATGGCTTTCGTATTGACTAGCTGTTTGTCGGCACTGATGTCTCACTCAGCACTTTTCTTTTTTTTTTGCGCTCTTTTTTTCTCTTTTGCTAAGCGAGGTACGGGTTGCAGAAAACCTTGTGTTGTGGATGTGGTGAGAGTGGGTTGTCAATGGTGGTGTGCATAAGGAAGAAAGAGGAAGTGACGCTCTGTTCATCAACTCTAAACTCAGTGTATTACTTTCACAGCTGTGACTTTTGACTTGAACTCTCATGTATGCAGACGAATTTTTTTATTTTTTATACATTTATTAGACTATAGCCTACATTTATATCACATCGAGCAATGCAAAACTCCAAATCTGGTGAGTCATTCAGATATTTCATATTAATCTATTAAAACTTTACACAAAAATATTTACTAGAATAAATAGGCTATTACTAATGATATGATGCTAATAGTAGGATTAACAGATTTGCTTGATTGAATTCTGATTTTGTAACTTTCTCGATGAACCAACGTTATTAAAGAAAACCAAGCCACCAAAACCATTTACTTTTATTTTAATCATTGTCCGTAAATTCAGCTTATTATAGTTTTTGGAAGCGTTTTACGATAAAGCTTTCATTTCATTCTACATCATTTATTAATCTTAGAAAATGTTAATCTCAACATCTAGCCTATACTGATTCAGAAATAATATGCAAATGAGACCACAGCCAAGTGTCACGTGTCTGAGAGTTGCGGACGGAGTGAATGAATCGCTATAGATGGCGCCAGATATTCACTGTGTATCTGTTACTGTAAATGTCCCTCTCAGGCTCTTCAGTGTGGAGTGTTTGTCCATCAGTGTCCTGCTGTCTGTCTGCTCTCTGGAAGATGATGAGGACTTCTGTTTGTTCCTCTGAGGGTATGATTATTCTTTAAACAACATATTATTCATTTATTAACACACTCGCGGTCAAAACATGAGTTTAGTGTCATTTGTTTCTGAATGAAGATCTGCACTGAAATAATAGAGTGTGTTTAAGTTGATGTTCATCTTTTGTAGAAATGGATCAGTCTCTGGATGTTCCTCTCTCTGTAGAGGAGACCCGAGCAGAACCGGCCCAGAGTTCAGTGCGGCCATGCTCATTCACACACGAGGAAGAGTGTGTGTGAGCGATGATGAGGATGATGATGATGAAGAAGAACAGCAGCAGCAGCTTTGAGGCTCGAGACACGAAAGAATGAACTAGAAATTCATATTTTCTTGACTTTGTATTAAATAGTTTCTGTGATCACTCATTTAATGATTACAGAAAGATTTCCTTTTTTCTTCAAAATGTTCATGCATTTAAAATGTCACTGTTTAGATCTGGGTTTCCCAAATTTGCTTTTCATCAAATTAAATAATTAAGTTAATCAGTTCATTATTAAAATGTAAAACTAAAAATGAATATTTTATATATAATAAAAACCTTCTAAATAAAGCACTTATTAAAATGATGTCAGGGCTTTACTGTGTTCATGCTGTCTGTGGATGTGATGAGATACTGTATTCAAATATTTGCATAAATGTGTAATTAATTTCTTATCAATGTCTATCTTTAGCCTATATTCAATATATATATATATATATATATATAGTAGCCTATATAGTATATATAGTAGCCTACTGTACAGTACAGTACAGTACGCTCGTTTTGTTGGTAGCATCTTGAGATTACTGATATAATATAGTGTGCTGGAATACAAAGCTAGTGTATTTTGTCAGTTATTCCTCTTTAATATGCCGATTGCGCCATCCAGCGCCATATGAATGTGTATTCCCTGCATTCTGATTAATTCTGCTGTCTGTCTTGTTATTCTTTCTTTAATGTTGTTCATTATAGTTACTGCAAGTAATACCCTCAATTTACAAGTGCAATATGCCAAGGTTTTAGAGTGTTATTTCGCGATTAAAGAGTATAGGCTACCAGTTTATTATAGTTTAAATGTGTTAGTATCTATCAATGCGCTAATGGCGCCATCTTGTGGCAAACATAGAATGGCTATTCTATTTATTTGCATAGTTCTTGTATTAAAGGCTCTAAATTGTTGTTAAATTCATATCTGTAAAGATGATTATCATACAACTACTACACAAACAAACATGTTCATGTGAAATGTTGTCTCATGAAATTTGATTTAATGAGACAACATTGAACATGAACATGTTTGTGTAGTAAAAAAACTGCTAAAAAAAGTAGTTACTAAAAAAACTACTACTAAACTACTAAAAAAACTTTCTTTGTTGTTTAGAACTAATATTTTGAAGCTAGTATTTTAGAACTATAAAATTCCATTTTCTCTAGAAATTGACTTTTTAAGTTTTTATTCATTCCCATGAGTTTCCCAGGCCTTGCTATAATCTGCCAATGAGGTAACATTAAAATACCGGAATAAACTGATCAGAAATTTAGTCTCTTAGTCAATTAATTTATTCAATTAAGTCTCATTTGACACTTTGATACTTTCCTACATCCACTATTCCTATTTTTCTGTAAAAGCTGCTGATGCTGATTATTCCAGTTATTCAAATATGTTGAATCCATTCACTAAAATGATTAATTCAGCGACTCTTTCTGTATTTTACAGCATTGCACCACTAGATGGAGATCAATGAGTGTGTTTTTGTCATGTTTTGTGTGTGTGTGTGTGTGTGTGTGTGTGTGTGTGTGTGTGTGTGTGTGTGTGTGTGTGTGTGTGTGTGTGTGTGTGTGTGTGTGTGTGTGTGTGTGTGTGTGTGTGTGTGTGTGTAGCGAATCCTGGGTCCTGTCCTGCCAGTGAATCTCATCCTGAAAAGTGAAGCCAATACATTTCAATATGATATTACTGTAGAAATGTACTAGCAATTTAGCTCTTCAGTTTGTATTATGTTAAGTGTTAGCTTAAGTTCACATTAGTTTAAGTAGGCCCACGTAAACGTGCAAACTGAAAAGTCTATTCAGTATAATCAGTATAACAAGGCTATATTCAGTTGGCAATCTACAGCTAATATTAACAGCTTGTATGAATATTCATGTTCTCATGTGGGCGTCAGGAAACGCCCCTTTCCGCTGATTGGTCCAATATTATCCCTACATCAGTTCTTCATCAGTTCTTCCTCAGTTCTTCATCAGTTCAGTGAAAGAGAATATAATCGTCCTCTACTGTCATACTGGTATTAAAACGTTTATCAATGCTATATTTTCTAAATGTCATAATCATTTGTTAACAAACAAGTATTCATTACTTCAATGAGCTCATTATATCTGTGTTAAATTAGTACATAGTTTAAATTAATAAATTTTTAGCTCACTGTGAATTTGTATATTTACATTTCTGAAATACTTGCAGTTTCCTCTGATAACAGATCACTCGAAATTGTATTGGGGCCCTGCAGGGCCACGCGATCCAGTTTGGTTCAGAAACCCTTTAACAACGAACACAAATGTTTATTAATGCTGTAATATATATATATGTGTGTGTGTCCCATAGCCTACACAAGGCCTCTTAAACAAGGCTGCTGGACTACTTCCTGGAACTTACTGTTGGGCCCTATGTGAATATGAAGTATCTAATAAAAAATATTTATTAGAACTCTGAGCTTATTTTTGTGTGTGAAATGTATTGGAAAAATAATATTTATTATTACAGTCTTCTAGATCCAGGGGCAAGAAAAGTTTGAGAGTTCAGAAATATGAGCTCAAACCCATGTTCAGAAGGCAGCATATGAATATAAATCATTAGTAAGGATTGTAAAACATAAAATAAAAAAAAACTTGCATCACAATAAGTGATTTCACTGAGTTTATTAACAACATTTAAAAATGTTTACATCAATTAATTTGGATACATATCAGGTACCGTATATAGCTACATATTAATTTTTCTCAAGGTAAAATCTCTCACTAATGCTGTAAATATAGGGGAGCGCGGGGCACAACGTCACGGGGCTAGTTGTAACACACTTGTTTTAAATACTTCCACACATGCTAGCATGACGAAACTTAGTGTATTTACTAGTTGCCATATCAACACTATATAGAGAAAAAAATGCGCCAAAATAAAAATTATTTGGAAGATATCCATAGACATTTATTAATAGCAAAAGTACATTTCTTACTTAAGTTAATTTTTCATCTCTATTTTTTGTGTTTATTTAAAATGAGACAAATCTGATATTATTTGAATCTCCAGTATGTTATTTAACAGTTGAGATAGTTCTTTAATGCTTCGCTAACTAGCAGAAGACACTAGCAGGGTTTAAATCCCAGTTGTGAAGGCGGGGCATGTTGTCACACTGCGTTACAATGTGCCCCTATTAGAAATATGCTATTATATTCTATACTTTTATTAATTTTATTGAGAAAACATGAGAAAAAGGTGAATAAAGACTAAAAGTCAATGTTCACAAATGACTAATTATTTATGTTTTGAACTATGTTGTATAGCTGTGTTTTCCTGTGTTCGTATAAAACTCAAAAATGAGTTTATATTTAATTATTAAAAAATGCCATTATTTTATATGAAAAAGTTAATAATTGTATTTTATTTAGAAAATATTTTAGTTTGTCTTGTATATATATTTTTATAACATTTGAAGCTGTCATATGTCATGTTTATGTGCCCCTCACATGTCTATGGGGCATGTTGTCACATTTCACTTCCATTCTTTCGGGGTATGACAAGAAAAAAGTATATACTGCATTAATAAAACAAAAACACATAATTGTACTAGAAATGTGGGAAATTAATGTGGGAAAAAATAAATAGGCTACTCTGAACCATATAAAGTAGATTTACACAAACTGAGAAAGTCAAAAAGCGTTACTTTGTGCCCCGCTCTCACCTACTTTGGTATTATTATTAAATATTTTAAGTCAGCAACAGCAATATAATGCGGTTTTTATAATAACGTTTTAATATTTATAATCGGCCTATGATTAAAATAATAATATGTAATATAGTGCATATATTTAGCAAAACTCTTCTCTATTTTTTCTAGCTATGCTGTGGTCATTAATTGGCTTTTCAGAGGTAGGCTAAATGTTACGTTCTCCAGTTGTTTTACTGACCTATTTCCGCGATTGAAGCACTGATGAGTGATTACATGAGACATGATACATTTCAGCAAGTTGTGCTACTGTATCTTCCAACATAGTTCATTCGAGTTTATTTACTATTAACTAAAGAAGGGCTTTATCTAAAGAAGGGGATCTGTCACGTCATATTTAAGAGCGCCAAAACTGCTATTGTTTGAATTTCCTATCCATCCACCGTATTCCTGGCGACCTCACTGCGTTTTGAATTATGGGTGGCACTTCCGGTTTGGGGAACTTCCATTCAAAAAGGCTGAAACGAATCATTTCAAATCATATGGTTGCCCTACAAATAGGCCTCACTCAAAAAGTTAGTCACTCAAAAGTGCACCAATCATGTGCGTTTCTGAAAGCGAACATGGCTCAAAGCCATAATCGTCCATTACAGGAGGCTGTTTTCTGCCGCCATGATTCAACCTGTTCGACTATCGTTCTTTTCTCTTTGGCAGCATTATTCACTGTCACAAGTAAGTAAATGATTTTAACAGTAGACAGTATTGAATATGTGTTGGTTTAGCATACACAATAAATATTAGGCGACATGTAGGCCTATAATAAAAATAAAAACCTTTTTTTTCAGCTATCTTGATAAGTGTTTAGAATAATTCACAATTGCACAAGATAAAATAGGCTAATTGGAGTAACGTTAGTAGGCTAATATATTTTTGTTGCGTATGTGCCAAATTGCGCGGAATTACACTACCACTTCTAACCTAGGCCTACTTTTTTGACATATTGCATATTTAACTGAAATGTTTGTATTGAAATACTTTACCCAATTTATATCCAATGTTAAACTGTGTTTAACGAGACAGTATGAAGATGTTTGTGAGGGCTGGGCACTAGACAGCTTTTGAGCTCCTTTATGAAAACAGACTGTTATTGATTACTAGCCGATATACAGTGATTTAAAATACCAGAGGAGCGGTTTGTAAGAATATACTATTTGTCTATTAAATGTCTATTTATTGATTTAAACCAATAAATGATGATGAAGGCTCATGAAGGCACAAAACGTTATGTGCAAAAGATAGACAGAATGAGGAGGGTTTTATGTGTGGCGTTGAATGCTCTGCCGACTGCTTCACGTTTCCATTACAGATTTGCGCAAATGTTTTGCGCTATTATCTAAATATCGATAAAAAACTATTGCGAAATGACGGCGTTTCCATTAACCGATGTTATGCGACTAAAACGTATTTTTTTCTCTCGCGAGAAGTCATTCCAAAAATCACGGCAACGGACGTTGGTTTATATAATATCACAGCCACTGCATTAGACATTATTATTATTATTATTAGAAGGAGACATGGCGTGTTATTCAAGCATTAATAACAGGGAAAGACCCCCGAACGACACATATAAGGAGTTTCTGGGTGTTTCGCCCTTTCTGCTCCGAGGATTTGATTGTGGCATTTCTTTGAGATTTAGAATCCAGTATTCCTATAGGCTAATTATTGTTTCTTTTATGAATTTAATAAAGAATTCTGTATTCTGTCCAAACGATCCATGTAGGCTACTTTTGTGTCTATTTGTTTTTCCTTTTTTAACCCCTAATTGAAAAACGAAAAATTAACGGTTGTTGTCTTTTTAAAACGCAAAGTTGAACACCAAAATTTTAATTTGAACTGGCTACACCAACTGCTGCGCTTTGTTTATGACTTTTTGCCCCTTTATAAAACATTTAAAATATTCACAAAATTAATATGGAAAACATGTCGATTTGACTGGTTTTCTAAGGCCAAATTAGAAACTGGAATTGATGTATTTCCCGCAGTGCTGAATGAGAAGAGCCATTAATATAATTAATAAACTATTGTTTTCTAAGTGTCGGCTAAAATCACATCTCCATCTCCGCTGTTAAGCAGATGCGCTTTTAGAGAGAAATGCAACTTTCATACGGATTAGCCTACATAATCAGAAGGTATTAGCTTTCGATTCGAATTTGTTCGTTTTAAAGTGGACATTTCAAGCTTTAGCCTACATAGGCTATATTTTGTTTCAGTTCTCGCGCTCCAGTTTACGGAGATCATGAAAGTGCGTCTGATTGTTTTCTTTTATTTTACAAAAGCACAGCGTTTTCTTGTTATTGTGAGTTTACACAAATAAAAGTGGTTGAGAATAATGTATTATTATTTTCTGTCTGACCAGAAATGATAGAGTATTTTAAGTTGTCTCCACTGTTGATAGGAAAATGCAAGTGTTCGCGGCCGCGCCTCGTGCCATACAGTGCGCGCTCCACGCTCAGCTTTGTTCTTTTTTGCATAAAAGCGTCTTCTAAATATAGCCTATTAAATGTTATAATAAAATAATATAAAATTATTATTATTTGCGTAGCTATACATGGACTTCAAACACACTGCGTCTTCTAAGTCAGGTGACTGTAAATGCGCAAAAACTGTTTCCATTGCAGTTTTGCGAAATATTCCTTTTTCGAATTGCCTGAAAAACCACCTCATGAGAGCGTAAAAACTTTTTTGCGATAAACGGGAGTTTTTGCGAAATTGACGTGTTTCCATTAAGCGTATTTTCAATTCGCAATTTCAATTTGCGCAATTTGAAGGGTAATGGAAACGCGGCTAGTGACAGTCGGAGACCAGAAATGAGCAAGAATAATGAAATAGCGTACACCACGCACTATGCCTTTTTTTTTTTTTTTATCTATGTACCATGTATGTACCATATATGTAACGTAGTTTTGGCTACATCGAAAACCCACACCTAGATTTGAAGGCGGGTTATTGTGAAGAATGAGGTCGGTGTCCACACCAGTGTTACTAGCGAGCACGAGCAATCAGGCAGTTCGTTGAATCAAAGAAACTAAAAACACACGACACCCATGCAGCTGCATATTTTGGGTACAATTTTAAACATGAAATATTTAAATATGAAATTAATTTGAATTGTCTTCTTTGAGCCTATATGGGCTGCTTCACGAAAGATTTCAGACAACTCAGTGAAGCTGTTGTGAAAGGACAGACTTTAGTGTTCTTCTTCATTTGAATCACATCTAGCAATGCAGAACTCTAATACAGGTGAGTCATTTATTTTATTTTTGAAAACTTTTCACAAAAAATATTAATTTCAATATGTGTATAGATATAATAATCAATACTCCGTAATAATGAGTTTAATAGAGTTTGGTTGAATGATGATGAACCTCAACATTTCAATGAACCAATGTTACTCAGACAAAAACCAAACCCACAAACATTTTAGTGTACTTTTTAATTATTACAAATAAATACTATTGTCCAGAACTGATACAAATATTTTAGAATTTTTGTTAACGCTTTATAATAAGCTTTAATTTGATACATTAAAATAAATTGACTAACTAACGATGATTAATTCTGCAGCGTTTATTAAGTTTAGCTAATGGGAATTACAAAATCTAGCCGACTAATTTTATGTGTAAAAGCCCTGAAAAGGGGAGCAGTTGAATGAAAGATGCAAGAAAACAAACTTTCCTCAGATCATGTGTGTGTAAACCTTTTTGGTTTAACGGCTGAAGGGAGGAAGCGAGGTTCACCGTAACATAGCTCACACGTTCCCCTGCTGGAGCCCTCTAGTAACTACAACACTCTTGTTCCCACTTACTGCTGCTGTTGTTAGAATGACATTTTGCACATGAAAAATAAGAAATAAGAAAATTACTGTACTGTAACTGCTGCAATTAACAGTAACAAATTTAACCATAATATATGATATACCATTAAACTATGATAATGGCAAAATTACCTTAATATGAACTCATTAATTGTTACTCCACTGATTACTCAAATGCTTGCTACTTACTGTTAAAACACATTATTTCCATCTGTCACATATGTTTATTAACAAACATTAACTAGGATTAACTAAGGTCTTGCACCTTCTTATTTATCCGAACTTCTGACTGTGAATGTGCCTGGTAGATGTCTACGGTCCTCTAGTAATTTTAATTTGTCCCTGCCACATTCTCGATTAAAGTCGAGAGGGGATCGTGCTTTCGCTGTTATCGGTCCAAGGCTGTGGAATAGCATCCCCTCCTCGCTGAGATCGTTGACTTCCTTATATGAGTTTAAACTTAAACTAAAGTTATATCTCTTCGAACAGGCATTTCCTTAATTTGAATGTTTTATGTGGCTATGATTATATTGTGTAATTGTGATGTTTCTCCTTTTCATGCTTTCCTTGTTATGTAAAGCACAGTGGTCAACTTCAGTTGTGTTTACTTGTGCTATATAAATAAAGTAAAGAAGAAGAAAAAGAAAGATTAATAAAAAAAAAAAATATATATATATATATATATATATATTGATGTGTTATGTGAGCTAATGATGTTAAAATATTGGCTTTATTGTAAAATTATTATAAAAGGTTTATTATTTTCCACCCTGATAATTTGCCTTTGCCTTTCCTCTCAACTTTTGCCAGAATAAGTTAACTCAGTTAACTCTTTGTGTGTAACAGTGTCACATCACAGATGGCAAAAAAATTAGTCTTTTTTTTTTTTTAGCACATTTTACATTCATATACTTGTTGAACAGAAAGTCAATCAAAAATATTTACAAACGAAGACTGAGATTACATTAAATTTCCACATCGCATTCTACTCAACATACCAAACAGTGAGTTAAAGACGAAGAAAATTACTTTTCATCCATCTTAATGTCTCCATTAGTGGAAGAATAAAAAAGAAAAGGCATACATACAAAAGGCGTATGCAAAATTTCAGCGAAGGCCACAAATGATTTATTACATAAGATAGGCTACATCTTTCCTTGATTAACAAACCAGATATTTCCCATGACAGTATCAGTTTTGCAGGTATTCTTTGTTGCATCCAAATTACACTGAATAAATAATATTAAAAAAATATCAAAATCAATTGTTTTAAGACCTTCTTCATAATCTTTATCACTTTTATGAATATAATGACTCAAAATAAATCTAAATTTAACTTGTTTAAATTAAGTGGCGTGTATCTGTCCCTGTCCACGCTCTTCAGTGTGGTGTGTTTGTCCATCAGTGTCCTGCTGTCTGTCTGCTCTCTGGAAGATGATGAGGACTTCTGTTTGTTCCTCTGAGGGTATGATTATTCTTTAAACAACATATTATTCATTTATTAACACACTCGCGCTCAAAACATGAGTTTAGTGTCATTTGTTTCTGAATGAAGATCTGCACTGAAATAATAGAGTGTGTTTAAGTTGATGTTCATCTTTTGTAGAAATGGATCAGTCTCTGGATGTTCCTCTCTCTGTAGAGGAGACCCGAGCAGAACCGGCCCAGAGTTCAGTGCGGCCATGCTCATTCACACACGAGGAAGAGAGTGTGTGTGTGTGAGCGATGATGATGATGATGAGCAGAATATGAACTAGATATTCACATGTTTCTTTTTGTATGAAATATTTTCTGTGATCTTATTAAAAGAATGATTGCAAAAAGCATGTTTCATTCCTTTTCATATTTTCTTATTCCATAGCTTTTTTTTCCACACAATGGAAGTCAATGGTGCCCTACAGCTGTCTGGTTACCAACATTTTTCAAAATATCTTCTTTTGTGTTCAACAGAACAAAGAAATTTATACAGGTTTGGAACAACCTGATGACACAATTTTCATTTTTGGGTGAACTATTAGAAATGGATTGGCATCTCTCGCATCTCCTGTAATGCTGGAGGAGAAGGATAATCTCCACAACAAATTATGAATGCTTGTGTCTGAATTCTCTCTAACAATTTAACTTCTCAGCTCATGAGCACCTGCCCGTTCAGAAATGAACATTTGTATGTCTATTAACTAGCCTAAGTAATAAATGCAATAACAAATAAATATTGCTGTGTTAGTTCATGTGAGCTAATGATGTTAAAATAATGGTTTTATTGTAAAATGATTATAACAGGTTTATTATTTTCCACCCTGCTAATTTTTCTTCACTCTCAACTTTTTTCCAACAGAGAAAGTGGTCAATCAGTCCTTTTTTACAGGAAAGATGTGTCTCATTCAACTGTTTAGTATTCAGAAACAACATCGCCATCTGTAGGCGAAACACCAGAATAAGTCTTTTTTAGTTATTTATTTAAAACAAATAAGTCATGGCTTTTTTTCAGGGCACCTTTTTTAAATTCATATAGGACTACTTTTTGAGACCTTCCCTGTGTGGGACACACGTCCTTTATCACCTTTAAAGACGCTCTTCATGCACTTCTCGTGGCCTTGCACACACTGGAGGCGGTAATATCCACAGGTTTTTGACACACTTCTCTTGCGTGAGAGTACTCTTTCACCTCCCTCAGGTGTTTCACGCAACCGTAAGGCCACCCTAGTCTCATACCAATGGTTGTGACTGAGTTTGATGTATCAGAGATGAACAAAAGCTTCTACAGCGGATCTTCAGTCAGATCCACACATTATGATTTATGTTAGGATAAGCGTATACTTGCAGTCTTTATAAAGGGAAAATAATTGGTCTGAATTTGGTTATCATGAAAGATTCTCACACAGATGAAGCACAGTCTCTTTACACAGGCATCGCTGTTACAGCACTTTCTTTCAGATAAACTGGCTTGTGGTTACATAGTTGAAGTGTGTTATATTGAAGTGTGTTATGTAAGAGGATGTTATATTTGAGTGAATTTCTCTGAGAACATTCATCTCACAGCTTTAACAGTCTGGATGTCCTAAAGAGCACACTTGGGGCTTTCCAGAGATACCAAATGTTGTAAGGTTTTGAAAACTCCATTACCTTAATGTAGCACTCTTCTGGAAATATGATAATATTTTGTAATATCATTTAATGGGTGACCAAGCCTCCAAACTCCATATGAGATTAGACATGCTGAATCTTGTAGTGCTTTTAAATCCTTGCTTAAAACTCACTTTTTTTTACTTGCTTAAATGTGATTTTGTAGTATATTGTATTATATTTATGTTTTTATTTCTCTTGTAATTTATGTATTTACTTTTTACCTTTATACATTTTATCCTTTTCTGTGTGAAATGCCTTGAGAATCAACATTTAAAGGTGCTATATAAAATAAAGTTTGATATTATTATTAAATCTGACTCATTTACAAATGGTTTGTCATAAAACAACATCTCTTATGTGGTTTCTAATCAGAATATGACTTTCTGTTATGAAACAGGGCATTGATTTCATAATTCATACATGACAGACATCAGGACTTAAATTATGTTTATCAAGCATTCTGGGAGACGCAACAAGTGAAATTATACATTAATATTCTTATGAAAATATTCCCAATCATTACATTTTTAGTCCCATTATTAAATGTTATGTTGCCCCAATATGCAAATAAGATACATTGTGTTGAATGGCACTACACATTTATGGCTATTTTACCCACATATTGCATGAAGTAAAATGGTATATCAATTCATTCTGTTATATCTTTCATAGTTTGGAATCATCTTTATACAAAGTTTGGGGGTGAGAAAAAAAAACTTAATATAAAAACTGATTGAATGAAAAAAAAAAAAATATATATATATATATAATTTATGCCTATTTGTGTCTTTTCATTTTCCTAATAAATGGGTCCTGGTGTCCTCTACACCAGTGGTTCCCAACAGGGGGGTCGCGGCCCACAAGGGGGCCTCAGCGAGCTCTGTGGGGGGTCGCGTCGTATTTTGAATAGTTTTGAGCAATGAGCATTAAATACAAGTCCTTAACTTTTTTCTGTTCAAAATTTACAAAATGTATATTATGAGCGAGTTCATCATGAATCCATTTTCCAATCCGTGTTTTTGTCTTATCCTGAACCACTATGGTACACCTATAATAAGTGTTTACATTGGGACTATTTCACACTGGTTCGGATCGCTGCCGCTGCGGAGTAGCCCAGTACATGCGTGACTCGTCATAGACGTACACAGAGAGAAGTAGTTCCGGCTACAATGTTCTTCCGAAAGACGCATTATTTTAAACGCAAGTTTATTATCGCTCGTTATAGCGCCAAAAGCGTCAAAAATAAAGCCTCACATTGATAAAGCCTCACAAATAACATGCAAGTATTGAGGTCCCAGACAGCAGTCATTTAGTAATAGCCTATATACTTTTTTTTTTTTTTTTTTACCTACAGTGTGAATATTTTTGTTATTGCATTTTTAAATAGGGCCACTTTATAGGCTACTCCTAGGCTTACGTTTTTAAATTACAAAGTGCCTACTGATGTTTTTGTTATTGTATTTTCAATATTATAGGCTATTATTTGTACATAAACATATCTGGTTATAGTAAACATACCGTTTGCTTGAAAACAACATATTCTGTCATCCTTGTTGAAAGTTTACAAGAGCAATAATATCATTAAATGTGAAGGGGGGCCCTAAAATATTTTCTTGGGAAAAAGGGGGTCTCAGACAAAAAAAGGTTGGGAACCACTGCTCTACACAGGACATAGCATAACAGGAATACATTTTTTTTTTTTTCAAAAATGTCTATTCAATTTGTTTCTTCTCCAAACAATGTAATGAAAAACTAAATTTGCAACAACAACAAAAACATATTCTGGTTCTCAAGATAATAGAGTGGAAGTGTTCTTGTCCCATTTACCAAATGACGAGTTCATGTCAGTCTCGCGCACTTGCTAAAGCAGATCTTCAACCGGATACCAGATCTTGTGGTTAGAGATGAAGTGGGCAATTCTGTCAGTTCTGTGTGTTTGCAACTGTTTTTGTGGGGTATTTCCAAAAACCAAGACCACTTAAAAAAATACTGATGAATTCATGACAAATGTTTTTTTTCCCTATATAACAGTAATAGCAATAGCTAATTAAATGTTTACATTAATATTTCTTAGAGGACATCGTGAAACATAGGCCTTTAACCAGCGCTGGCTGGCCAGTAGACCACAGTTTATTAGCCACACACAATAAATAAATAAGTAAATTCATACATAAATCATGTATACAAATTGTCAATATTTGTGTGTTTGAAATATTAAATGTATAATATTTATATGTATAATGTATAACATTAGTATATTTGAAAAATATGATAGAAATTCAAAAATCAAATCTGTGCTGCGTCCCAATTCGCCTACTTATACTACGCCCTAAAAGTATGTCATGTTCAAAGAGAGATAGACAAACAAAGAGAGATTCAAACAAATAACATATCCATAACAGGGTAGAATTTACTGACTGTGCTGAAGAGTAATATTCAGAGGTTTTTGAAGGAGAGAAAAAGAGGAAGAGCCACAACGCTAAAGCACTGTTGGTGGTTACCAGACTATTGAAACTGACGGAATATGGCACAGACACACCTAAGATATTTTTCACCAGCCACCACTTAAACAATGTTGTCGTCTATCTCACTCTTCCTCAGTATTTCAAGGTCAAGGTCAAGGTCAACTTTATTGTCAATTTCTTCACATATACCAGACATACAAAGAAATCGAAATTGCTTTTCTCACTAATCAACCCACGGTAAAATATAAACATAAATAAATAAAATACAATACACACAATTTTTTAAGAAAAACAAAATACTTAAAAACCAATACAGCAGAGAGAAAGACTTCCTGTATTCTAGAATGATAGTTCAGCATTCCTATATATAAGAATTAGCAGCAACCCAGGTTTTAAAAAGTATATATGAGAAACAAAAATATAGAATGACCTATAATATAATGGTGTAGATACAGTAAATAGAGATTATGGGGGCAGGGGCAGCTTCCACCCCACACATCAATACAACTGGTTATGATCCTCTCAATGGTGCCTCGGTAGAATGTGCACATGATGGGGGGGGGGGGGGGGCTCTCACTCGTTTAAGCTTGCAGAGAAAGTAGAGGCGCTGCTGGGACTTCTTCACCAGTGATACAGTGTTAGTAATCCAAGAGAGGTCTTCACTGATGTGCACCCCCAAGAATTTAGTGCTACTCACTCTCTCTACAGCAGCCCTGTTGATGGTCAGTGGTGGGTGCTGAGTGTGGCCTCTCCGGAAATCGACCACAACTTCCTTGGTCTTGCTGACATTCAGCAGCAGATTGTTGTCTCTGCACCACGTGGTCAAAATACTAACCTCCTTCCTGTAGTGGGTCTCATCATCCTTAGTGATGAGTCCCACCAGTGTTGTATCATCCGCAAACTTTACCATGTGATTTGTGCTGTAGGTTGGTGTGCAGTCATGAGTCAGCAAGGTAAAGAGCAGGGGACTGAGCACACACCCCTGTGCTCGGTATGATTCTGCTCGAGGTGTTGTTGCCAACTCGTACTACTTGAGGAAGTCCAACAGCCAGTTACATAGCGAGTTGTTGAGCCCCAACGGGTCTAATTTGTGAATGAGTGGTTGTGGAATTATGGTATTGAATGCTGAACTAAACTCTATGAACAGCATTCTCACAAATGAATCTTTTGAGGTCAGGTGAGTAAGGGCAGGGTGGAGAGCAGAGCAGATTGCATCCTCTGTGGAGCGTTTGGCTCTGTATGCAAACTGGAAAGGGTCCATGGTTGGTGGGAGGATGGATTTTATGGATTTTATGTGACATGACTTGCTGTTCAAAACACTTCATAATGATAGAAGTCAATGCCACAGGGCAATAGGCATTAAAGCAAGATGGAAAGGGTTTCTTTGGCACAGGTATGATGGTGGTGGTCTTGAAGCATGATGGAACAACAGCCTGTCTCAGAGAAGTGTTAAAGACATCCTTCAATTCCTCTGCACAATCCTTCAGCACACGACCCGATGTTATCTGGACCTGCTGCCTTGCGAGTGTTAATAGTGGAGAGTGTTCTCTTCACGCTGGCGGCAGACAGACACAGAACCTGGTCGTCAGGAGAAGGTGGGATCTTCTGTGGACGTGTGTTGTTTTGTGCTTCAAACCTTGCAAAGTACCTCTTAAGGTTATTTAGCAGAGAGATGTTATTATCGCAGGTCTGTGGAGCGGGTTTGTAGTCCGTAATCCGCCACAGGCTCCGTCTATCTCTGCTATCTTTGAAATGATGGGTTATCTTGTTTGTGCATTTCTGTTTTGCTTTCCTGATGCCACGGGACAAGACGGCTCTCGCTGTTCTCAGGCCAGTTTCATCTCCAGCCCTGAAGGCTTTATTTCTAGCCCCCAACAGTCGATGGATATCCCCTGTCAGCCACAGCTTCTTATTAGCCCGAGTGATGATGGTTTTTGTGTGTGTCACATCATCAATGCACTTACTGATGTAAGAAGTGACCGTATCTGTATACTCCTCAATGTCTGTGTGATCATTATATGTGGCTGCCAGCATTTACATTCACATTAGTTCGCTGCTGTTAACGTTACCGACGACTGCCCTGGATGAGCTAATTGGTTTAGCAAAGAGTTAAAATGCTTTTAAACAATCATCCGTCAGTGTCTGTGTTCTTCTGCTGCTCTCCACTATCAACCATATAAGTACATGATTTATACCTTAGTCATAAGTCACTGCACTAATGCTGCTATACTGATATCGGTGTCTGTTTTGAGTCATAAAGAAAAGCTATGACCAGGCTCTTCACTTTCGTTTCGAGTGCTTGTTCATCTGCTGTCTGTCTGCTCTCTGGAAGATGATGAGGACTTGTGTTTGTTCCTCTGAGGGTATGATTATTCTTTAAACAACATATTATTCATTTATTAACACACTCGCGGTCAAAACATGAGTTTAGTGTCATTTGTTTCTGAATGAAGATATGAGTTATGACCATATATCTATATGTATATATATCTATATCTATATGTATATATATGACCATATCACAGTAAAAAAGGTTATGACTGATATCCGACCGCAGGGTTTGAGTAACGATTTCCACCCGGTTTAATTTGGGATATATTAAATTAGGCTATTTATATAGAATTTAGCTATTTTTCAGTTTAAGTTTAAGTTTTTATTTCTTCCCAGTTAATTATTCTAGTGCTTCAACTTCAACTTATTTCAGTCTATTGCTAGGCAACATTTCTAATTTTCGTTACCTAATATTATAGGCCCTTTTTATGTTCAGCTTTATTTCAATGAACTTAAAATGCATTAATAGTTTTAGTTACAAATTATTTAGGATAAACCAGGTGTTGAGGATTAGTTGTGGGGGAGGGGTTAGGATTAGGGGAGGAGTTAGGATTAGGCAGGTACTGATTTCAACTAGGGGGTAGGCCTAATAATTTGGCAGGGGGTCGGAATTTGGCACAACACCTTCCGGGACACCATTAGGCCAGGAGTCGCAAGTTTGATTTGCTACATATTCCCGCTTTTGGGTCTTCTTTTCCTAACTATAATCCATTAGTGATTGACACTTCAATCAACCAACATTTTTCAAAATAACTTATTTTGTGTTCAGTAGAACAAAGAAATGTATACAGAATTAAAATTTTTAGGTGAACTGTCTCTTTAAATGGATTAGCATCTTTCGCATCTCCACCTATAATGCTGAGAAGAAGGATAATCTCCACAACAAAATATTAATGCTTGTTACTGAATTCTCTCTAATGTGATTTAGATTTTAATTTGTCTCATTTTACCATTTTATAAGGATTATAATAATGAACTATTACCAGTTGTACTCCTTTAATCCATGCTGCTATCGCCTCTGTTTTCTATTTCTCTGATAGGCCTTCTTTAATAAATGTTATACATCCCCCTCCAATTCCTTCTTCCTATATCATGTCTAATACTTACTTACACTCTAATTATTATATTGACTTGCTTGTGCATTCAAATCGTTTCTCACCCGCTCCTCCCATGTTATTCCACTAATATCAAGATGATGTGGAGCAGCCTTTACTATTACCTGGATTCTCTCTGTTTTTGACTTGATTTCCATTGTCGCATTTATCACTCCTGCAATGAAAGTTACCAACTGTTGTACTTCCACCAACATTTTCCTCTCAACTGATTCTTCTTGTACTTCCATAGCTTGTCTAGTCATTTTGGATCTTCCCTCAATTCCTTATTTTTGATTGATCCTTCTCACTGCTTCTGCATATGTGATACTTGTGTCTTTATTTGCTGAATTTCTTTCTCTCTCTTCATTACTGCACACCCTCCAAATGCCACACTGATTCCCCCCCCCCCCCCCCCCCCCACACATTGGCAGCACTTTGGCTGTGCCTGTGCACTACGATTACATTCCTCAAATTCATGATTCCCCCCACATCTTGCACATCTTTTCTTTCCTTTACATTTTTTGGCCACATGACCAAATCTTTGACAGTTAAAACATGATCTTACTGGTTTTGGAATGTATTCTCTTACATTATAACTCAGGTATCCTATAATGTTACTTTTGTTGGAAGTATCTCATCATCAAAAACTATCACAATGCCCTCACTGTCACATTTTCCATCCCTGACTGTTTGCAACCATCTTACCTCTTCCTTCCCCTTCGTAAATTTGACTTAGATCCTCCATTTTACATTGATTGGCACACCCCAGATTACTCTTTTACCCAATCACTTCCTATCCCAATATTGCTCGTATCACTTTGTATTTGCCTATCTCCTTGATTTTCCTTGCTCTTTCTATCTGTTCCTCACTCACTTTTACACACAATCATACGCTTCGAAGACACTCGCAATGCATTTGTACTGTAGGCCAACTGGTAATACAAATATAGTACACTTAAATGCACTTAAGCACACTACAAGTTTTTTTTTCCACCAGGGTATATTAAGAATAAGATCATTGTGCTCTCCATAAGCCAGAATTTTATGCACCAGCTCCAGATGCGCTATTTTGCAACAGATCTTGCGATCGGTTATCCGCGGACTTATCCTAATGTGTGTGCCGTAGCCTAATGTGCCAAACACTCTTACATCCACAGACAGATAGGTCACTGAGCCAATGCGTATTAAACGCCAGAGAACCGCTTGTAGGAGAGGGGAGGAGGCAAAAAAAAAAAAAAAAAAAAAAAAAAAGGAGAGGGGAGGAGGCGGGAGGCGTCGATCATTCCCTATTGGCTGTTTCGTTGTGCGTTGGGAAGGAGCCATGCATAGCCTATAAAGCCAACCGGCACGGTGAAGAAACTCAAACGGGGATTCAGCTTTGAGCAGACTTGGATATTTATTGAGCAAAAGATGAAAACCATTGTCGCTGTCAACTTGACACTTTTATCAGGTAAACTATAGGGTGACCGGGAGCTTTGTCCCGCAAGACGTAATCCGTGTCCCGCATTTCAATCATGTCTGTATTATTTAAGTTTTAATAGCGATAGATTCTATTTACATTAAGTGAAAATAGCGAAAGATTCTATTTACACTATGTAAAAATAGCAGTAGGCATAGACCTATTTTCTTTGCAATTGGCTAAGTGTAGGCTAAATAGTAGGCTAGTTAGATGCTATTTTATACTCGTTATAAATAGTGGCAGATAGGCTATTTGCACCCCAGTGTTGTTGTAGCCTACATGAAACGCGATTATAACATAGTGTATGATTATATTTATTAAGATTATTAAATGGATGCCGCCTTATAGGACTCTAACCGATAAACACTCTATCATTAAACACACAGTAGAAACTTCATTTCATTTCCACTTTTATATCTTATATTTTCTAAATTTTTATTGAAAATAAATGGCTTTCCGAGCTGATAGTGATGGGAAAAAGTAGAGCGAGTTCGGCAAAAGGCGGATTCAAACTGATGCTCGATTTGCTTCAAAACTCTCCGACACGAGCTTTACCGCAACACTACCGCTGTCAAAATCATCTTTCTGTCTTCCAGTTTTGACTGTCCCAACCAGACGCCAGTGTGTGTGAAGAAGGGCTATTCGCACTTGGCGTAAAGACACTCCGTTATTCCCCCCTGAAATTACAATACCACAACAATAAGAAATATAATACTAAAAAACCGATTGCCGTTTAAATATGCGCAGCCGTCATGTTGTAGCTCGAGCGGGGAAAATAACCAAGCAATGCGTTGTTTAATAGTAGCCTAGTATAATAGTATTGTATATCCAGGGGTGCCGCCAGAAATTCTGGGCCCTATGGAAACCAAAATTTCTGGGCCCCCTACTTTTTTTACAGATAAAATTTAACCCAATAAACATGCCCTGTATACTTTAAAAAAGATACTTAGCACACTGCGTAGTTAAAATGTCAAGAAAAGCCTACAAAAACAAGAATTTTTTTTTTTTTGTATAAGTCAAACACACACGTAATAACCATATTATTTCTATTGGCCTATTTAGTTTTCTTAATATAAAATATTAAAATATCTATTTTGTAAACTCCTTATAGCCAATGGTTACTACAGACACATGCTTTATTCAGTTTTTTATATATTTTTTTTTTCTGGGGCATTTTATTCATATTAAGAACGTCAAGTTTGACATAATCGAGCGTAGCAGCAGCACTGTCACTTCACAGAACACACGACACACACGGCAAACTGATTTTGTGATTTTTGAAGCGTATAGATTAGCCTACTTTTTGTTTTGTAAAGTTATCATCATGTGGCGAACACAGTAGATAAGACGTGTTGAGAGGCTTCAATCTTCGTGAAGTTTCGCGCTCAGGCTCACCTTGTTCAGCTGAAGGTCCTTGCACACTGAATGTGAATCCGAAATTTTCGCATAGGCCTATGCGTTTTTTCGTACCGTCATTCTGTGGCTCTAAACTGTCAAAACACCATTCAAATGCTTGTTACGGATGCGAAAAACGCAGAAAATCGAACCCGATCCAATTTATTTATTTATTTATTTATTTTTTGACGGACGAAAGTTTCGGAGGCAGTGTGCAAGTATGATTGACATAACGTGAGGTTGTATTTATTTTTTTACGTGCTAAAATATCGGACGCGAATTTCGCACGGGGGGAGAAGGAGGACGTGGGTGTGCAGCAGCCGCTGAATCTGTGTAGAGCTATTTTTTACAGTCTATGGTGTAGAGACATGATAACCCAGAGATGTTATTGTTGGATGTAAATCATAATTCAGTAATTATTTTACTAAGCTAGCTAGATAAAAGCAGGTCATGTAGCAACAAAAATAAGTAACTCTGAAAGTTTTGGAATGAATAGGGCAAGCTACCTTTCTTTTTGAAAAACTGTGTGACATACTGTCGCTTCGGCGTTCTCTGTCTTCTCTTTCCTTCATTTCTTTCCGTTGTTGATGCCCTGACTTTTGATGTGACATGCCTGCGTGTGTCACAGTCTGCGCTGCATCATAGCAAGTGCAATAAGCAAGAGACGCTACACGATCGTAGCTCGGACAGCGCAGGTGGAATGAACCATTGTAAGGGGGAGGGGTGTGACTGAAACAGTAAATACATTATTTGTTTTTTTAAATATTAAATCTATGGTCAAAACGGACAAAATACACATTTAGTACATGAGGGGCCCTAGCACATTTAATGTATGTATAAAAAAGAGAAAAGAAATAAGAAAAGAAAAAGGGGGTCTGCTCTTCTGGGCCCTAAATCAGCCTGGGCCCTTAGAATCGTCCTAACCTTCCACCCCTTTACGGCGCCCTTGTGTATATCTCACACACGTGTCCCGCATAGTGCCGCAAAATCACTTCTACTGTCCTGCAAGAGCAATAAGCAGGAGCTCACCCTGAGATAGACTGTTGATTTAATCTGCGGATACTCGGATACTCGTAGGCTATAACCAAAAGAAACGGTACTGTCAGATTATTCCTCATTATTCTAATACAGTGGTTCTGATTTGCAGCTCTGGTTGTTGCTGGGTCGAAGTTCGAGGCGATCGATGGACAGAATGTTACAATATCCTTCGACATCGATGAAGTGGAGAAAGCAGATGAAGTAAAGATTATTTTTAAAGAAGACAAGAAGGAATATGCTGTAGTTATTGCGCAGAAGCCTTGGGTCTATGATGATCCTCCAGAACCTGGAGTTTCACTGATAGTTGGAAAAGGACGTTTATCTCTAATCATTCAGAATGTGGACATCTCCAGATCAGGACTATATAGAGCAGAAGCCTACACTGGAAAGAAAGTGTGTGAGGGGAATGCCACGCTTGTTGTCAACAGTGAGTATATTACTATAATATCTGTATGTCTGTAATGTACAGAATCAGGATTATGTGATGGTCAGGATAAGAGTCATTTCATTTGCAGTTTTTAATCCTCTAATTGTTTCTTATTCTTGTTGTATTTTACAGACGCAGTTTCCTCCAGCCCAAAACCTTTCAGCTCCTCTGACCTCCAGTGGCTTTATGCTTTAATTCCTCTAGTTGTTGTGGTCTTAGGGGGCGTTTGCTTCTGAAAACTCAGGAGGGCAAGTAGCCTATACATCATATACATAATCCACCCGCAATATAACTTCATTATGTACCGGACCTCTGGGACCTTAATAACCCTGTGTGTGTGAAGGCATACTCAGAGGTTTCAGAGAGCATAGGCCTTTCCGGACGATATAAACACCTCGATGCGCACTTTAGCTGAGTCTCCGGTCTGCACTAATGCGATCTCTTCTTCATGACATTCAAAGCAGCGTTTTCCTCAGAGGAAGACCTCAAGTGCTTAAAGTGCTACTGATTTAGTCAGCTCTGAGTGAAGAGTTTAAGGATGAGGCAGAATGATTGTCTATCTATTAACAGGTTAAAAGATTGTGATTCATCTGAACGTTAATTCATTAATTTGCTTGTTTTTGAATGTTTAAAATAATGTCAAAGAATGTAGTTGAAATGCAATATTCCCTCTAATGTTTTTTTCTCACCAGAGTAAAAAACAAACCAGACCTGTACAGTATGTGGTTACAACATGCAGTCATAACGTAACTTTAATGTCCTATTTCTATTTGATTGGACCGATGTAACTGATGTACATTTTTGAAGACAAGCAGTTTATTCAGAAGTCACTCTTCTGTGCCCATCATTTCCACCACTATTTAAAGCATGATGACATTTTATTTAATTTAATTTCTTGTTGTATTGAGCTTTTTGGCTCCAGTGTTGCCAACTATTTTAAATGGAAATATAGCTAAAGCTGAAAAACACTTGACAACACTGTTTGGCTCACAATCACATCATGCTCTTTCTGTGAAACCTGTAAACCACATTCACTGGTTCTGAATCACTCACTAACTCTATAGCCACACTAACTCTGTAGCGACACTAACTCTATAGCCACACTAACTCTATAGCGACACCAAATCTATAGCCACACTAACTCTAGCGACACCAACTCTATAGTGACACTAACTATATAGCCACACTAACTCTATAGCTACACTAACTCTATAGCGACACCAACTCTATAGCCACACTAACTCTATAGCTACACTAACTCTATAGCCACACTAACTCTATAGCCACACTAACTCTATAGCGACTCCAACTCTATAGTGACACTAACTCTATAGCTACACTAACTCTATAGCGACTCCAACTCTATAGTGACACTAACTCTATAGCTACACTAACTCTATAGCCACACTAACTCTATAGCGACTCCAACTCTATAGTGACACTAACTCTATAGCGACACTAACTCTATAAAGACACTAACCCTATAGTAGCGACACTAACTGTATAGAGACACTAACTCTATAGCCACACTAACTCTATAGCTACACTAACTCTATAGCAACACCAACTCTATAGCCACACTAACTCTATAGCTACACTAACTCTATAGCCACACTAACTCTATAGCCACACTAACTCTATAGCGACTCCAACTCTATAGTGACACTAACTCTATAGCTACACTAACTCTATAGCGACACCAACTCTATAGCCACACTAACTCTATAGCTACACTAACTCTATAGCCACACTAACTCTATAGCGACTCCAACTCTATAGTGACACTAACTCTATAGCGACACTAACTCTATAAAGACACTAACCCTATAGTAGCGACACTAACTGTATAGAGACACTAACTCTATAGCCACACTAACTCTATAGTGGTTGACCAGAGCGCTTCAATTATTTCTCATTTACTAGATTACAATCGATTGGCTTCTCCACACATTTTGCGCCCGTCCTGCGCAGCCGAGACATGAGAAGTATCGCTTATCTTAGACGGAGTATTGCTGAAATGTATAAATTAAGCTTTGACCTTTTTATTTGGTTTGGTTTACATGATGTCTTGTAATTGTGTTTTTCACTAAGCTCAGTTTTCTGTTGTTTTTTTTACAGATCCTGCATGTTTTTTTAAAAATGGGAACCAGTTGCAGTGATTGTGTGTCCGTCGCCTTGAAAGTTTGTGTAGAAAACTCTGAAGATCTTCTTACAGATACCAGAGTGTCTTAAACCACTATATCATTCCAATCACTTGTTCAAACTCTCAATCCAAATCAGATTTGTGTTCATATCCGATCATATTTAGTTCACATGAAATACGATTTACAAATCTGTTTCAAGCTACATTCAAATGTGGTTTGAAATCCTATTGCAGTCTCATCTCTGGAAATTGTTTGTCTGACCGCTCTGATTGTATTTTATGAAGCTTGTCACTTTCTCATGCCACGTGAAACTTAAACATAAGCCCCCGGTTTCACAGACAAGAAAACCCCTCGATGGTGCTGGTGTTATTTTTTGGCCATATACACATATATATGCAGTTATTCCAGAAAATGAAAGACAATCACTTATATCAGATTCCAATCAGAAATAATCTGATTTGGATTGAGTGTGAATAGCCTTTGAAGCCAATAAACCTGCCAAACTGTCGGATGCATTTTTTTTCACACATAAATTGTATGATTGTTGATCAAATGACTCTTGTTGCATTAAAGTCGGGCAGGCTGCTTTGACTGTTTTCTCATCTGACTGGTTAAATCACTTCACTTCACTCCACATTAGAGAAATTAATATCTGTCTTTTCACTGTTAACTTGAAGCCGTAGCTTTTCAATAATCAGTTATGTGAGTGTTAGAGTGTTAGAACATGATTTTATCAGTTATCTTTATTCTTTTGTATCATTGTTTTGCATTTTAAGTGTTACTTTTGTTTTCTTTTGAGTCTAGTTTACTTTTTAAGAACTGGAAGGGACAGATAAAAATTAGCCTTTTTTGTATCTATTTATTGTATAATTTTCTTGTGTAATGAACACAGCGTTGTCAAATAAAAAGAAAAGAATAAAAATCAAACTTGGATTTTCATGAAAATGTAGATTTACACCTTCACAACACAAATTATATAGTTTAAATTTACTTATGCATGCTGCTATTTATGCAACGGATATTTTTAATGGCTTTTTAAGAAGTAGGCTACAATTACACATTAATTGGTTGAGATTGCAGGTTTGATGTATCAGAGATGAACAAAAGCTTCTATATGGATCTTCAATCAGATCCACACATTATGATGCACCTCAGGATATGCATTTACTTGCAGTCTTAATGAAAGAAGGGAAAATAATTGACCTGAATTTAGTTATTTGGCCAAAACAGCCCTACATAGCTGATAAATCAAGAGATCACACATGTAAAGCACACTCCTCTTCATTTAAAGGAATAGTTCAACCATATGAAAGTCAATGGGGTTCATCAACTGTTTGATTACCAACATTCTTCAAAATATCTTTCATACAACATGAGATGAGAGTGAGTAAATGATGAAGCATTGTTATTGTTGGGTGAACAATCCCTTTAAGCATCATGTAAAAAGCACATTTCCTCACTCTTTTCCCACATAAAAGAGCTGCCATCAGCACTTGTGAGTAAGGGTTGACTCGAACTGATTGATATGCAGAATAGAAGCTGCAGTTTGTATCTCCGCCCATAATGTCTCATTTCAGCAATTCTTGAAGCTTGATCACTGATCGATTTATATCAGATCGAGCAATGCAGAACTCCAATACAGTGAGTTATTCAGATATTTCATAGCCCGGTTTAATACCAATCTATTCAAACTTTACTCAAAAATATTAATTAAAATAAATGCTATAACTAATGATATTATGCAGATTGATATTAACAGATTTTCTGTTTGAACTCTGAACGTTACAAGAAAACATAAAACCCTGACTTTATAAGTAAACAGCCGATATGCATGTTAAGCGACTAGTTAATAGTGCGAATTAGACCCTAAACTAAAGGTACCTTTTTTTAAATCATACACTCATTGGAGGCTGAGCCCCCCTAAAATTAAAATCCTAGAATCGCCCCTGATAATAATTAATAATTTCTGAACATTGACTCTCAGTCTTTATTCACCCTTTTCTCAGTAGAATTCATAAAAAAGAACAGTATATAGAATATCATCTAATAAGGGCTCATTGTAACGCAGTGTTACAACATGCCCCGCCTGCGCAACTGGGATTTAAACCCGGCTAGTGTCTTCTGCTGGTTAGATCAGCATTAAACAACCATCTTTCAAACTTTCAAATAACAGATTTAAACCCTCTGAGGGTATGATTATTCTTTATTAATCATTTTTTAACACACTCGCGGTCAAAACATGAGTTTAGTGTCATTTGTTTCTGAATGAAGATCTGCACTGAAATAATAGTGTGTTTAAGTTGATGTTCATCTTTTGTAGAAATGGATCATGTTCCTCTCTCTGTAGAGGAGACCCGAGCAGAACCGGCCCAGAGTTCAGTGCGGCCATGTTCATTCACACACGAGGAAGAGTGTGTGTGAGCGATGATGAGGATGATGATGACGACGATGATGAAGAGTAGCAGGACAATCTAATACAAATTCACATTTGTATTGATTTCCTATTAAATAGTTTGTGATTCAAAATAAAGCACTTACTAAAAAAACTGAAATATTGTATTTGTTTACATGCATGTGACCAATAACCGACAGCAGATAATGTATCTGCAAAGGTTTTGTTAGATTATTGAAATATGAACTTCAAAGTAAATATTTTAGCTCAAAGTGGTTTGACTGACAAAAAAAGTTTGGGAATCCCTGATTCAGAGGATATAATAGTTTCACTGCAGGCCGATATGAAACACCTGATGCCTTATCAAATGTTCCTATTTTTAATAAGAATTTAATGTGTGCAGATCAATCCATCTTTTATTAAAACAATCAACAAACACTCATATTCAGATGTATTTGTTAAATCGCCCGAGTTGAAGATTGCAGTGTTGGCTCTGCACATTTTGTTTGTCTTTAAAATGTATTTGATAGCGTTCAAAAACTCTAGTTACATTTTGGTAACTAAATAGAATTTTATGAAGTTTAGTGACAACATGTTACAATGTTTACATTGTACAATGACTGGTAGGATACAGTTTTTATTATTGCTTGACAAAAATTTCAAGATTTCAATTCCATTCTTGTGATTTGATTCCGATTTTGATTCAATATTGACTAATTTGGATATTGTTTATTTTAAATTTTATTTAAAAAAATAATCTCACCTAATGCTGTAAACATAGAGGGCCCAATATGCTGGTATTAAAGGTTAAAAATAACAAATTATAAATATAATGCCGTTTTTATAATAACAATTATTTAATGACATAAGTAAAAATATAATAAATATGTAATATAGTACTCAGCAAAATCTCCTCTCTAGCTATTTTTTCTATTCAATTAACATGCTATGGTCATTAAATGGCTTTCCTGAGGTAGGCTAAATGTAACGTTATGTGACATAATTGTTCTCCTGCTGTTATATTGACCTCTTTCCGTGGTTGAAAAACACTAATTGGTCGAAATTATGTATACTTTCAGTAAGTTGTACTGCATCTTTAAATAAAAAAGTAACAGATGATCGGTTCACGTGCACTTGAACTGAGGCGCTCAGCGATCTGTCACGTCACATTTACAAGCGTCAAACGTACACTCACCTAAAGGATTATTAGGAACACCATACTAATACTGTGTTTGACCCCCTTTCACTTTCAGAACTGCCTTAATTCTACGTAGCATTGATTCAACAAGGTGCTGAAAGCATTCTTTAGAAATGTTGGCCCATATTGATAGGATAGCATCTTGCAGTTGATGGAGATTTGTGGGATGCACATCCAGGGCACGAAGCTCCCGTTCCACCACATCCCAAAGATGCTCTATTGGGTTGAGATCTGGTGACTGTGGGGGCCATTTTAGTACAGTGAACTCATTGTCATGTTCAAGAAACCAATTTGAAATGATTCGAGCTTTGTGACATGGTGCATTATCCTGCTGGAAGTAGCCATCAGAGGATGGGTACATGGTGGTCATAAAGGGATGGACATGGTCAGAAACAATGCTCAGGTAGGCCGTGGCATTTAAACGATGCCCAATTGGCACTAAGGGGCCTAAAGTGTGCCAAGAAAACATCCCCCACACCATTACACCACCACCACCAGCCTGCACAGTGGTAACAAGGCATGATGGATCCATGTTCTCATTCTGTTTACGCCAAATTCTGACTCTACCATCTGAATGTCTCAACAGAAATCGGGACTCATCAGACCAGGCAACATTTTTCCAGTCTTCAACTGTCCAATTTTGGTGAGCTCATGCAAATTGTAGCCTCTTTTTCCTATTTTTAGTGGAGATGAGTGGTACCCGGTGGGGTCTTCTGCTGTTGTAGCCCATCCGCCTCAAGGTTGTGCGTGTTGTGGCTTCACAAATGCTTTGCTGCATACCTCGGTTGTAACGAGTGGTTATTTCAGTCAAAGTTGCTCTTCTATCAGCTTGAATCAGTCGGCCCATTCTCCTCTGACCTCTAGCATCAACAAGGCATTTTCGCCCACAGGACTGCCGCATACTGGATGTTTTTCCCTTTTCACACCATTCTTTGTAAACCCTAGAAATGGTTGTGCGTGAAAATCCCAGTAACTGAGCAGGCGGCCCGTCTGGCACCAACAACCATGCCACGCTCAAAATTGCTTAAATCACCTTTCTTTCCCATTCTGACATTCAGTTTGGAGTTCAGGAGATTGTCTTGACCAGGACCACACCCCTAAATGCATTGAAGCAACTGCCATGTGATTGGTTGGTTAGATAATTCCATTAATGAGAAATTGAACAGGTGTTCCTAATAATCCTTTAGGTGAGTGTATTTTTGTCTGAATTTCGTAATAAAATTGACGGAATCTAAGAGAGAATTAGTTTAATATTAAAAGTACATCTTTGCTCCGCAATTTTTCTGTGCGTGAGAAAATGGATGTGTGGGGTGAGAGCGTGTGAAAAGTGTCAATTGCGTGAGAGTTGGCAGCCCTGCCAGCTCCAGCACACTCCTCCTCCTCTGACCTCCAGTGGCTTTATGCTTTAATTCCTCTATTGTTGTCATCTCGGGGGGCGCTTCTGAAAACTCAGGAAGGCAAGTATATACATAGCCTATATCCACCTGCTGTATAACTTCACTATATGCACCGGGCCTCTCTAGGACCTTAATGGACCTTAATGGTGGGTACGGCCCTGAGTGTATAGGCCTGCAGGTTTCAGGTTTCACTTTTGCTGAGTCTGCACGCACTAATGCGATATCCAAAGCGGCGTTTTCCTCAGAGGAAGATCGCGAGTGCTTTTCTCATCTGACTGGTTAAATAATTTAACTTCACTTCACTCTGCCACATAATAGAAATGAATCTGCCTTGTTAACTTGAAGCCGTAGCTTTTCAATAATCAGTTATGTGAGCATTAGAACATATGATTTGTCAGTTAGGCATATCTTTATCCTTTTTTATCATTGTTTTGCATTCTAAGTGTTACTTTTGCGATCTTTTTTCTTTTAAGTCTTTATGTTGCTTTTTAAGAACTGTCTGGGACAGATGAAAATTAGCCTTTATACTGTAAATGAATAAAAATCGGACTTGAATTTATTTCATGCGATGTTGATTTATAACACAAACATTTTGATTTTGTGGCTCTCTGTGATGGTACCACGAGCCGTCGCTCATTGACCGATCGTAGGCTTCTGGTAGAGAACATAGGTAGAGAATCATTTAAACTGTATTTGCAAGTAGCCTAATATTTTATTTTAAAATGAGCAATATGTCGAAAACGTCTCCACTATAGTGGACCTAATGCATAATTTCAGCAACAATTCATACTATTACAGTAACTGTTGTTTTTGAAAATACTTAATCTGCAGTAATGTTTTTTACCGTAAATAATTATTTGTGTAATTAGAATGTGTGTTGGAGCCAGTGTTATATGTATTTTGGGGCAGTATGTGCACTGAGGGTTTTTTAAACCGGTGTTTTACCCTTAGAGTTAGAAGGTTGGTGGGGGAACGCATACAGTTTTTACCACACAAAGCTTGATGTTCACCGTCTGAAGTATGTAACTGTTTGCATTTTGTTTAAAAAAGTAACCAAAGAGTTGAGATCGACTACAAGACTGTTGGTGTGCGTAAAGCGTGTTACATAACCAAGCTATTGGCAGCAAGCTGCTGTTACAACAGGAGATAACACAATATTTGCAAGTAAATATGGATTAAAGCTATAAACCGTTAATTCGCCAATTTTAAATAATTTTGGATTTTGGGAAAAAACTACTTTTTCGCACTAGTCCTAGGTTTTTGTAGAGTGGTAATACCGAACTCTGCTACTTCGCTTTGCTTCGTAAACAGAGTCTGGAATGGCATAATTGAAAAGCGTTTTCTTTCTCGCGGGGGGGTTTGGTTATGACATGGCTCAGCCGCATGATGCGAAAACAAAACCATCGAGCGAAATACCGGAGTGAACATGGCTGTGAAAGACTTTTGCAGATTATGTGAAGTAAATCTATGCATCCCCGGTACAATCAGCTTCTACGTCACGGCTCTCAGCCCGCCCTCTGTTCGTTGATTGGCCGGCTGTTTTCAGGCCGGAGCAAAACTGAGAGACAGGTCGCTGTCTCAGACTGAGTACAGAAGCGAAATGAAATTGAGCGGAAGTACGAAGTCTGACGTAGTCAGGCTAAGGTTTTTGGCCCAATCGGAGCCACTCCAGTGCAGCAAGATTCTCTGGAGTCTGATTGTCAATAATTATCAAGAAAAGTCTAAATTTCGCTGCACGGTCGCTAGGGGGTGCCAAAATATTCTACATGTCAGCTGCCACTTTTACAAAAATGGCTATAACTCATGAACGGAACTAGATATTTTCGCCAAACTCTGGACACGTGTATGAGCTCAATCTGAGGTCATGACGACTGGCCACCAAAAAATATAAAAATGTCTATAACCACCACCCAACCATTAGCCCAAATGACTTGAAAATTGACACACACTGTCTTGTACGAGATCTAGTCTATGAGGACATTGACTTATCTCAAAAAACATGGCCGCCAATGAAATTTGAGTAGCTATCAGACAAGGTTACCGGAGGCTGATCATAACGAAACTTAGTGAGCATGTTGGACCCTAGTAGGCGCTAACTAGTTTTATGGCTCATAATTACGTGATGCATATCATTTGTTAGATCTCCTTATAATAAAAAACTTTGCCTCAAGAACCACTGCTGTCAATCAAATCGTTCATTACATTGTCTTGATTATGTTTAAAACCTACTTTTGCAAACTAGTCTTCGCCCGATCAGAACCAAACCAGTCCCTTACAATTATCTGGACTCTCTAGATCAATAATTATCAAAAAAAGTTGAACCTTTGGGTAGCTATAACAGGGTCATTTAGAAAATGAGCATGGCAAAATACACTCAAAAGACTATAAATCCTAAACGAAAACTTAAAACTTTACAAATCTTGGTGAGCATATGTGACATAACATCATAAACAAAAATGCAAAATTCTATGGAAATCGGACCATAGGTGGCGCTATAACTGTCAAAACGTTTTAAAAACCATATATTTCCTTAGTAAATTGCCTATATTGGCTGTAAATGGTATTTTCCCTCTGTGACTTAATTGGTTACATTCTTGCTAAATAAAACTTAATGTATTTTAATGCTTATCTGCTTAAAGGCCTTAAACGCTTGAACCCCGATAAATGCTGCTCACAGCTTTAATATTTTATTTTTTAAATGTGCAACCACCTTACCCAAAATATGTCACGGTGGCTTTTCCAAACTCACACTTGGCAAGGTTAATTGTTAAATTGGCTTTGGCCAGACGTACAAAAAGTTCTTTAATTTGGTCAAGATGTTCGGAACAAAACAAAACAACATCGTCTAAGTAAGCCTTGCATCCTGACAACCCAGACAGTACTCGATTTACCCACCACTGAATCTGAAGCATTTCTGACCCCAAAATGCATAACCGTGTACTGCAGGAAACTATCAGGTGTAACAAAAGCAGGCAATTCCTTAGCACAAGATGTCAAGGGAACTTGCCAATAGCCTTTCAAAAGGTCGAATTTGCTGACAAACTGTGCAGAGCCAACACGATCCACGCAATCATCACTTCTAGGTAAGGGGTAACAATCAGGTTTTGTCAGTGTATTAACCTTCCTGTAGTCAGTGCAAAAACGATAAGAATTATCGGGTTTACTTACAAGAATACAAGGAGAGCTCCAAGAGCTAAAACTGGGTTCTGCTAAATTATGAGAAAGTAAGTAATCCACCTCTTTCTGAAGCTACTCCCTTTTTACAGGGTTTACTCGATATGCATGTTGTTTTACAGGTTGAGCCATACCAACGTCAATGTCATGCTCAATGAGTTTGGGTAGGGATATCAGAAAAGAGAGAGGGGAATGAACTTACCAACTTAATTAGGCTATATCTGTCTCCTCTGATTCAGACAAATAAGAAGTCAAATTAGCAAGAACTTCAGAATTGTGGAGTCGCCCTTCCTCGAGAAGGACTGTTCATTTCATCCGTAGCTATTGGACCCGAATTGTCCCCCATCTTCTCAGATACTTCTGAAGTGCTCCGACCAACAGTTGTAGTAGTTGACACAATATCAACAGACAGAGAAGTCACAGGAGTCATAAGGTTTTAATAAATTAATATGACAAACCTGTAGTTTATTTTGGCAGTCAGGCATGTTTAATAGATAGTTGTTATTGGGAAGACATTTTGCAATCATATAAGGTCTAATAAACCTAGCCTGGAAAGGACTAGTCAAAACTGGTAACAATGCCAGCACTTGGTCACCTACTTGAAATTCTCTGAATTTAACCTTGCAGTCAAATAATCTCTGCATCTTCCCCTGAGACTTACCTAATTTTCATGGGCAATAGCTCTAGCTTCATAGAGTCGGTAACGAAAACTACTTGCATAATCTAAAAGATTTTCTGGCGGATCAGACGTCTTCCATTCATCTGCCAAGACAGCAATAGGGCCCCTGACAGTGTGTCCAAACACTATCTCATTAGGACTGAAAATAGACATACAACTTGTCAAAGCCTTTAAAATCGATTTAGCAGTAATGGATCTCAAGGGGTAGGCTGCAGGATAACGTGTGGACTGACACATTACAGTGAGTAAATAAGCTTGTCCAGCCTTAGATTGTGATAAAGGACCAACGCATTCAATAATCAAATACTCAAAAGGAGTTGTAACAGCAGCAATAGGCTGTAAAGGAGCCAACGGAATTTTCTGGTTTGGCTTCCCGGTCATTTGACATGTATGACAGGATCGTATAGTTAATCACATCACGTTTGACTCTAGGCCAATAGAATTTTCTCAAAATCTTGTCATAGGTCTTTCGTACACCCATGTGACCAGCGACGCCCTCATGAGACAGCTGCAGGATGGCTTGACGAAAAGTAACAGGAACCACAATTTGGATCCTAGGATCTAGTAAAATGTCAGAACGCATAGGTTGTTTCCTACAGAGAGCAATCCGTTTCTAAGAAAGTAGACAGGAAATGAGTTCTGGTCACCTCTTCCTTCATTCACCAAAGAAAACAGATCTTAGAGGGTGCACAGGGCCGGCCCGCGGCATAGGCAAATGCTAGGGGCGCCACTAATCCATAGGGGCGCCAAAATGAGTGAACGAGTGATTTTTTTTTTTTTTTATAAAAAACAATTTTTACTAAAACAATTTTAAAACCATTTATTCGAAATACTACAAAATAAAGCAAGCAAAACAAATAAAATAAATAAATGTAACTAAGTCCCCCGACTCCGGTCCGGCACATCAATCTTCCCCCGCCCAGCGAGTGCTTGAAGTGCGTGAGAAACAGAGCGCGCGCGATCAGTTGTTGGTAATTTGTTGTGTAGCGTCGCCTCTAGCCGCATCCAATGTAGACAGCATTGCTTTTGTTTGAGGGCGCTTAACACACTCAGGCTCCCCTGTAGAAACGGGCCTGGCAACTATGGGGTGAGATTTCGGTCACAATTCTGCGCGCGCAAGATCACATTTTGAGCGTGCAAAAGGGCATTTCGCACGCGCGTGAACTGAGTTTTGCGGATAAATTTTCGTCTCGCAGATAAGAAAATATTGCGAGCGAACGAAAATCAATTTTGCATTTAAAATAAGTATTTGGATGTGCGCGGACGTTCTCTTTCGCGTGTGCAAAGTTTCACTTTCTTGCTCCTTTCATACCAGCCGTGAGCGCTCTCTAAGCGCAGACGGCTCGCTTGCTCAACACAACCCAGCCAGAGCCATAGAGAGACAACTCTATGGCTCTCTCTATGGCTCTGAACCCAGCGTTACAATATGCCATAATTCCAGCCAATCAGAGATGAGACTGCTAAATTCTGATTGGCTGGCTTGAAAACCAATCACAAGACTCCCTGCATCACCGACTGCGGAAGAGAACTAGTGCAGTTGAGTAAAGTTGGCAGTAAATTCACAGATTCGAACTTCCCGGGTCAATAACTCGTGAGCTAAACGTTGTTACTGCACAAATAACACCTCTTTTTAATCGCAGTAATGTAGACAAGCAGCTACAACCTAATTTTCCCCCAAACGAGCTTTCCCTCGCAGTGGACAAAATACATTGATCTCTATGCACAGGCGGCAGCGAGACAGATCCGAAGGGACCGTCTGCAAAGTGAAAAACCCGAAAAGCGTTAGGCCTACAACGAAAACAGTCAATAACTTCACTGTCACACACTATAGTGTCATCAAATTCAGTTCACACATCACTGCTGTCCTCAAGGGCGTAGATTTGGTTTGAACATTGGGGGGGTTGAAGTTTGGGTATGCCTCCTGATGCCTCCTTTTCATGTGATCATGGTATAAATATTGGGGGGGTTGTAATGCATTGATTTAAATATTAAATCATTTGATACATGATACAAATACATGATACGTGCCATAGTTTAGTGGAAGATTGCTACCATCAACTGGAAAACAAACACTTTTGCTTGTGCTTCATGAATAGTTTGTGCATGAATGACATTTGGACGATGACATCACTGTTTTATCCAGAGTGGCTATATATAAATGAACTAAATTAATAACTTATTTACAACAAAAATAAACCATCACTGAACTTACTTAAGCTGGACTGACACTATTTTCTTCTAGATCTGCTGTACAGCAGAAGCAAACTTTTTTTGTATTATTTTCCTGTTATCACTATAAAGCTGCCTTGAAATAATCTGCCTAAAAATAAAAAAGCGCTATATAAATAAAGGTGAATTGACTTGAATGCTAGATGTAATGCTCTTGCTATTTGTGTTTAGGCTGTAATGTGTGTGTGTATATATATATATATATATATATATATATATATATATAGGCTAAATAATCATGAACACAATGATGGGGTGAAATGGGCTGTGATGCATGGGGCACCAGGTAAAGTCTTGCCTAGGGCAGCAAATTGGGGTGCAATCTGACTGCTGTTCTTTATAGTTCATCTCGAGTTACACTATAAAGTGGAGATAAAGAACAAGCATTAACATGAACACAGTCAAAAGAACTTTCAGGGATGGAATCAGACTTTTCCACATTGTCAATGACAGACTGTAATTCAGACACAGGGATCTAATCTCCAGTACCAGTAAACACAATATTACTTTCTGGCTGAGAGGAATTCACAGAAAAAATAAAAGTATTACTAAGAATAGTTTCCCTTTCGTCTGATCTCATTTTCTTGGCCTTGGCTCGAGTTATTGCACATGCAGGGAGACAGACAAGATGCAGTCAGGGGAGTCATACATTTTTCCTACAACAGGAACTACTAAAGGCGGAACCCAACCATCTGACTTTACCCACACATTTCCCCCTGCTAAATCATTTCCAAGTATGAAATTGACACCAGGGACAGGAAGCACTGAACGAACTCCCACAACAACATCACCTGACACAAGCTTTGTGTTAAGATGAATGCGGTGTAGAGGAACTTCCATAAACCCCATCTCAAACCCTCTAATACATGAGTTCCAGTAGCAGTACTATCAGACAAAGGCAGAAGTCCTTCCAAAAAAAGGACTGTGAGGCTCCCGTATCTCGATGCATACAAACAGGAACAGTCTTCTCAGAGCCAGGCAAAGACACGGTCCCTTCTGTAAGAAATGGTGCATAATCATTATGACTCTTATCCACCTCAGAGATATCCTTCTGCGTTTTCACAAATGGAACAGGACTATGGTTCTCACGTGATGTCGAAATGAAGCCGACAGTTTAAGCAGATCTCTCTTTTTTCTTAAGAATCACACAATCAGAAATTTGATGTCCTGCCTTTTTACAATAAAAGCAAACAATCTCTCCTTTAACATGTGTAGCAACAGCATGATCAGGGTAAAAATTAGAAGCAACATTTTGACTCTTACCCAAAACGCTCATCTTAGGCCAATGCAGATCATTTAAATGGCTAATCGAACCTCGGTGAGTAAGAACAAATTCATCGGCTATGAGAGCAGCATCTGACAATTTACTCCCCTTATTATCATTTAAGTACATAGCGACAGCATTCGGTACACAATGTTTAAACTCCTCCAAAAGTAACTCATAAGCTGTTCCTTAGTGCTTACTTTCATTGAGATACACCAACGATCAAACGGTTTCTTTTTCTCTGGCAAATTCAAGATAAGTGCACTTCTCAGATTCAAGAAAAAACTTCTAAATCTCTGACGATATGCCTCAGGTGCTATTTCATATGCTTGTAGTAGTGCAGATTTAACAGTTTCATAATCACGGCTTTGCTCAACAATTAGCGCAGAGTAAACGTCCTGTTCTCTCCCTGTTAAAACACATTGCACCAATAACGTCCAAAATTCTCTGGGCCATTTTAGTGACTCTGCGACACGTTCAAAATGAGAAAAATATTTCTCTACCTCTCTCTCAGAAAATGGCGGTACCATCCTAATGTTTTTAAAGACATCAAAAACAGGTGCAGCAGAGACTGATTCATTAGAGGACACGGAAGGTGGAGTTTCAACTGTTTTTGCATTCAGCTCTAACTCAACTTTCCTCAACTGAAAATGTCTTTCATCCTTTTCTGTTTCAAACTGCAACTCCATTTTTCACATCTCAAACTGCTGTTGTAATTTCTTTACCTCAACATCTCTCTCTAACTCTTTCTCTTTCAAAACACAAGCATCACGCTCGGCACAAAGCTTTTCCGCATCAACACATGACTGCTTTTCTTGGAGAGACATCTCACTAAACTTTACATTTCTGTCAGTCTCATAAAAAGGAGACGTTAAAGATTCATCAGGGTGAGGTAAGGAGAACACTCAGGGTCGTTATAAAGTTGATCTTCATCTTTTATAGAAATGTATCATCAGGATGTTCGAGGAGACCCGAGCAACAGGAATATGAACTAGATATTCACATGTTTCTTTTTGTATTAAATAGTTTCAGTGATCACTTATTAAAAGAATGATTACATAAAGCATGTTTTCATTCCTTTTCATTCAATTTCATAGCTTATTATTCCATAGCTCCATAGTTTTTTTTCCCACACAATGGAAGTCAATGGTGCCCTACAACTGTCTGGTTACCAACATTTTTTCAAAATATCCGCTTTTGTGTTCAGCAGAACAAAGACATTTATACAGGTTTGGAACAATTTGAGGGGGAGTAGAATTTTCCTTTAGATGAACTGTCTCTTTAAAAGGATTGGCATCTCTCGTATCTCCTGTAATGCTGCAGTGACTGAAAATAAGGCAATTGAGACGGACCGAAACACTGCTATTTTCTGCCTTCTGCAAAGAAAAACTTGATTTATTAAAATAGCGTGGGGAAACTGCTATCCTCAAGCAGATGAGACTTCTGAAATTGGGGGACAATTAAAAGAGATTGTTGCAGAATTTATAATGGATAAATTTGATTAGTTTTTCAACTGCTTACATTTTCAAAACTTTGCCTCTTTTTTTCTAAACTTTACACACAAATCCAAGAATTGCACACACAAAATGCAAAATGCCGCACATCTCTTTCAAAATGAAGCACTGCAAAATATGATCAAACATCTCAAAAGCAAACATTTGTCTTACGTTGCAAACACCTTTGCCATAATAATATATTTTTTGGATATATCATACACAGTTATTCAAAACCAAAAGCTCTTCTTTCATGAGCTCTATGTACATTTCTGTACAAGATTGAAAGTAATTGTCAGAGAGATGTTGAAAAATTCACGGTAAACAAGAAAGAAAGATTGAAAGCAAACTTTTTATTTATTTTTACTGTAAGCGTTTGTGGTTGTGAATACAGTATTACACAGTCCGAAAAACCTATAACTTGACCTTTGACCTATTCTAAAGCCATGATTGGTTAGTGTTCAGTAAAGCAATGAGTGTTTGCACATGTGAGGAGTGTGTGTGAGTCTCTGATGAATAATGTGGTATTTTGATAGGTTGTGTTTAAAAAAAAGGAAATCAAGTTCCTGTTAGATTTTTGTGTGTTACATAGAGAATTGATGTGGTTTGCAAAAAGTTTTTTTAGGGAATTGAAAACTGTGTCAAATGCTGAGACTTAGTGTATGGTTTTGCAGATCTGATGTGTGGTTATGGTGTCAGGTTTCAGAATTCAAATTATGATTCAGAGTCCTGGATCATCCTGCAAAGAAAAGAGACTCCTGATAAACTGCTGCTTTATTAAACACGCTCTGAACAGAAAAACCTGCTATTTCGCATCAGCTGCGGAGGGTTTGGACGTTTGTCATCTTTTTAATCATGCTCCACATTTCCTTAACTGAAGTACCAATTTCTTCACAAAATGATCTCCAATACTCTCTCTTTACTTCCCTTATAACTTTCCTCATTTCTGCTTGAGTTTTCTTATATATTGCCATATGTTCCCAATTATGTGTTTTCTTCAGTGTTTTAAATGTTTTCCTTTTTGTTTCTGACTGCTATTGAACGCTTCTCATTCCAGCATGGAACAATTTGCTCCTCCTTTTTTCCTTTACTTTTTTGGACTAATTCTTTTGCATGATTCTCACTGAAACTAATACCATATTTTTTCCTTTCAATTTATTTGTATTCCTTCCTCACTCATCATTACTTTGTATTTTTCCCAGTTAGCTTTTTCAAACTTCCACTTTCCTGTATTTCCTTGTTTTCCCCTCCTTATCTCATTATTTAGCCTACAATTGTAGCCTACATATTATAGAAAAATGATCACAACTGTATTTATTTAATACTTCACAATTTATTATTCCTCCTAATTTATCTGAAACAATTGTTAGATCTATTGCTGATTCCCTTCCTGAATTCACATCCATAGTTTTTTATAGTTTCCGTCATTTAAGCAAACAGTTTTCCTTTCCATCATTCTACAAAAACCTGAATATTGTGTCTGTCATATTCTCCCCCCCATAAATAGTTTCCCTTGTTGCTGGAAAAACGTATTCCTTTGTTCATTTTCCTCCCTGAACGATCATGTGACCTGCTATGGCACTTCTTGGTGGAGCAACACTGACCAACAATAACGCTGTTATTAAAAACTCGACAGAAAATCCAAAAACAGCCTCCTACACACGAATTCAAATACAGCGGATAGAGCGGGATAGGGCGCGATCGTCTAAATGATGCAACACGGCGTGACGTCACCTTCACATTCCCTATAGTATTTTGGGACAACATAGAAGTACTAGACTACTATAGAAATACTATAGCGGCTCTAGGATATTATAGAGGTATTACAGAACATAACATACTTCTGTGATGTTCTGTAATACCTCTATAATATTTTAAAGCTGCTATAGTATTTCTATAGTAGTCTTATCGTACTTCTAGTATGTCCCAAATTACTATAGTATTCCTATAAGATTACTATAGTATTTTGTCCCAAAATACTATAAGATTCCTATAGTACTTTTTCGTAAGGGTATGTCCCCCACCGAATCGGCTTCATTAGCCTACCACTTACGGTTTGTAAAGATACAATTATAAAATTACTGCAAATTTTTAATCTATCAATATTTTTGTTCTATTATGCATTTTCCTTGTTATATGAATAACAGAAATTCATAAAATAATATATAGGCAGACACACAGTAATAAGATATTTATTCAAATGTTGATTTTGAAATTAGTGAACATCACCATATAGCCTATATGATTTGGAAAAATAAATAAATAAATAAAATTATAAATTAACATTTCTAAAGACAGTTAATCTTTTACATAGAATATCACAAAAATATTAACAATTAGTTTTTTCAACATCTTCAGTGAAAGTGCACACAGTGAACGTTTCAATGGCAAGAACAAAAACAATCTGTGAATGTCCTATTACAGGCGGAATTTATTGCAATTTATTGCAGAACACTGCTTGCGTTTTGACCACTTGCTCATCTTCACAGTTTTGTTGTGTGGCGTGCAAACTGGCGCTAACGATTTCAGCAGCTTTCAGTCCATAATGGCGGACGCGCCTCCGCAGCGCCATCTACAGACTGTTACCCATAACACAACAGAGTTTCGCCTCTTGGGCTTCTATACTCTTTGCTAGAGCCATAAAAAAAAAAAGATATACATCTATGGCTGTCTCAAACAAGCCTTGTATACCTATGAAAGACGACCGAGCCAATCAGAGTAAATAGACAAGTGCAGCCCCGCCCCATTTTGCACACTGCAGATCCTCCTACGCCATTTCTCAAAAACAGCCATGATGAACTGGTTTTCCCCAACCTTCATCACGGTCACAAGTAAAATATATTTACATCCGAGAGTATTAATCTGTTATTTAGATATAACCTAAATATGACAGTATATGGTAGACTAACATACTGCATATTTAACAAATAGTAAACACATTGCGTTTTATAATAAATAGTATATAAAATATGTTTAAAACACACACACACACACACACACACACACACACACACACACACACACATATACATATTGCCCTCTTTAAAGCTGTTAAAATGAATGTACGTAGCGAACAATCTACAATTTACTACAACACTGGAATTTGAGTGTAATTGCGTGTGAATGTTCAGTTCAGTTGTTTCAGTTGGGTTCATTGCTACGTGTATAACCATAACACCAAAAAGTATATGAAGCCTTAGTGTCAAAAGAGAACTTCCTGCTGCCAAACCACAGTAAAAACCACTTCTGGGCGGATCATCCAAGCAGGCAGCCAATCAAATCGGCAGAATTGTAGGAGAGAGAGGGGCTCAACATTCTCTATTGGCTGTTATGTTGTAAAGAAGGAGGGTGTTTCGTTGTGTGGTTTTGCACTAGCAGATATAAAGCAGTCTGCTCACAAGTGCGCCATTTCGCAAGAACTGAAACGATGAACTGGTTTTTCCAGTCTTCCTCGCTGTTACAAGTAAGTAAAATATATTCACATCCGATTAGGATGTTCATTAGATATAACCTAAATATGACTGTATATGTTAGACTAACACACTGCATATTTAACAGTTAACACATTGCGTTGTTTAATAAATAGTAGACTATACAATATGCTATGACGTTTTAAAGTAATATAAAAGAGCATTTCTTTTATAACTCGGAATTTAGATAGTGGCGGGCAGATCGAGGCTTCGTGAAACTGAAACAGTTTAAGCAAATGTGCCGAGGCTTTGAGCTCCTGTGGTCAGAACAGTGTAACTGCAACAAAAATCCGGGCCAAACATGTATAAAAACACCTTTTACAAATCTATTGCAATTTTTCATATTGAAAGTAAAACCTTTCAAATGCAATTATCCTACCATCTAATAAGATTATCAAGTGCATGTTCTTTTATTAATTGTCAGGGTTTGTTTTGTTTGTTCTATGAATGGCTCAGCTAAACAATAAGAGAATATTAACTACCATTATTCATTTTAATTCTACTAATGTCTAATTAAAACGTCTACAAATGTATAAAACTGATCAGATATCAGGTAAAACCCACAGACACTTATTCATTTGTTCTCAGTGACTCATGAATCATGGGTTGACGGAGATCGCCCCCCAGCGGCGATCCATTAAAGTGTTTCAAAACAGTTTTGACGTAATGAAGCCTCGTCACGTGACTCTGGCAGTTTGATACACGCTCCGAACCACTGATTCGGAACAAAAGATTCGTAAAGGTTTCGAAGCTTCATGAAGCAGTGTTTTGAAATTGCCGTCACTAAATTTAGACTTTGAAATTAGTTTGTCAGGCAGAATTCTTAATGAATATTTGGTTTTTGTTGTTGTTGTCAACAAAAAAGAAAAAAAGAAAAAGAAAAACTATTGCTGAAATCTATTGTTGGCGTGGGTGCGGTTTTTTATCCTTTCTTTTTACGAGAAGTGCCAACCCCCTGCAGGCCTCACTAACACCTCTTCCAACAGCAACCTGGTCTCACACCCAGGTATTGACCAGGCTCAGCCCTGCTTGCCTTCAGTGGAAACCAGACTTGGGCTACAGGGTGATATGGCTTTGAATTAAAGTTTGAACCGCTTTTAGATCAGGCATATTACTGGGGTCCTAAGCTTGGACTCATCACTTCACCACACCGGCAAAAGAGTCTTCATCTTATTGGCTGACGTCGTTGAACAAAACAAACCGTGATTGGTCATGTTGTTGTGTGAAGAGCAGAACCGTTAAATATGATTGGACCTTTTAGCTCCACCTGTTAACAATCCCACCATGGATGTTTTGTTATCCCAGGGTAGATTTGGAAGCTAAAAATATAATTAAATCAGGGATATATCAAAACGTTCAGCAATATATTGACATAAATTATGAAGACACAGTTCAGATTTTTACAGACGCATCAAAAGATCAGACTGGGAAAACAGGGGTAGCAGTACACATTTTAAAGTATAATGTAAATATTAAAAAAAGGACAACAGACCATCTGGCCATTTTTACAGCAGAAATGGTAGCAATAATTCTGGCTTTACAATGGGTGGAAGAAGTAAAACCAAATAAGGTGATTATATGTTCAGACTCAATGTCCTCACTAGAATGCATTCAAAGTGGAAAATCTACATGTAGACAGGATCTACTAGATGAAATTAATCAAATTAATTTTATAATAAGTCAACAAAGCATAAGCGTAGGATTTATATGGGTTCCTGCACACAGGGGAGTGAAGGGCAACGAGAAGGCAGACATGCTGGCAGGAAGCAATTACATCAGAACTGGTTGAACTCGATATTAAATTAAGTAGGTCAGAAATTAAAAGTATAATTAAGAACAAAATTAACATAAAGTGGCAGGAGATATGGGATAAGGAGGGAAAAGGCAGACATTTGTATAATATACACAAAAATGTTACAGCTAGAAAATTCAGTGGATTGGAAAGACAGGAGGAAACATGGTTTTCCAGACTGAGGATGGGACATACAAGTTTAAATAGTGGATTACACATAATAGGGAAACATCAGACTGGACTATGCATAAATTGTGGAGTAGTAGAAAATGTAAAACATATACTTATAGATTGTACACAATACACCAGAGAAAGGGAGAATATGAAGAGAGCAATAGACAGAGAGTTTATTATAAATTTATTGAGTGTAACCAGCACACAGTCCACAGTTAGGGCAGTTATTAATTATCTTAAAGAAAGCCAACTAGCAAGAAGAATTTAGTTTATTTATTTATTTATTTAATTAATAATATTATTACAAGTTTGAGGAGCTATAAGAGTGGAAGCTGGAGGAGCTGAACACGCAGCGCCAGCTGAAGCTTTATTTAGTGTTTATTTAGTTACTTTTTTTTTTTTTTGACATCCCTATGTGATCACACCTCAGCCCAGTAGATGGCGGTAATGCACTTTGACTGCAAACTGCCAATAAAAATTATAGAAGAAGAAGAAGCTCCACCTGTTGTGGGGAGGTCTTTTTCTGTGGGTGCTCACTGAGACACGCCATGTTTTTATTTTGAAGCGGTAGGACTGTACACAATTCGCATCGCTAGCGTTTGCTTCCACACTTGAAGTATTCCTTTGGGCCTTTGTTTTGAAGCTTTTCTTTTACAAGATGATCACTGTAGCCTGGCTCTTTGTCGCTACTACAGGTAGGTGGACACTTCTGTGTGGACTTAATAGGGAATGGATCCGAAACCCGGTATTAAACTGGACCCATTTAATTGAATTTACATTGAGTAAGCTCGCGTGTGTAGTTTTTTTCCTTTTCTTTTTTCTTAATGCTCGTGCTCATGTTCATTAAAGCTTCGAAATTCGAATGAACCCTTTCAATCCCAGCTTTTAAATTCCAATGCAGAATGTGCGTGTCAGATGTATGTTCTCCAGACACGCCATCTCCCGCGCGTTAGTTTCTAAAGTGATGCCATGTCACGTTAAACTGCTAACGTTACTGGACAACTGGAGACGAACACTCGCATAAACATATTGGTGGTGCTGTGGTGAGCATTATGTGATTTTGTAAGGGGCATACTCTGTATTGCGGTTCTCTGCCTGCCATTTCCTGATTAGGGTTGACAGGCTGTGGGGAGGTTTGGGTGCCATTTTCTTTCAATATTGTTTTTCTTCTTCTTCTTTTTTTTTTTTTTTTTAAGAGAGAGGGAGCTTGTAGCCCTGTGTCTTTTGTTTCATGTTCTTTGATTTGCTTTGTTTTGATTAACCACGTAGTGACTTTTTGTTTTGTTATTGTAGCTATATACAACAGAGAATCAATATATGAATCTTTTACTTTTTATATATAAGCCTTAGTAGTTGCTTTGTAAAAATGGTGGACTGAAGACGGAGCTCAAACAAACTAAATTATTTTAAGTTAAGTTACCTCTACCTGAGGCAGAAGGACTTAGCAGTGATCCTGATTTGCAATCATTTGATCGGCAAGAACAAAACGAGTTGCTTTTGTATCTAGGTTTTAACAAATGCTATTTTTGCATTGAGAAGGAATTTTGTGGTCTCAAACATGCAGTATATTTCTATAGTCAACCAACTTTTATGTCAAAATATCACATGTGATTCATGACCCCTTTAATACATTGTTCATCTGAAAAAAATTATACAAAATCAGTTTGGAACCAATTATGGTACATCTGCCTTACTGACGGGGCAGTGAATGTTTGAATGAACAAGACAAAAACTTGTTCTAAAGTGTAGTAAATAATTTCCTCCTTTGGTGTCTCTCTTTCCAAACAGTCGCTGTGCACGTTGCTGGGTCCAAGTTGGAGGCAACGGAGGGACACAATGTTTTCATGCACTTCGAAACTGGACTGGAGAGAATCGATGAAGTCAGAATCATTTTTGAAGGAGAGAGCAAGGGAAAACTTTTGCTTGCACATTACTGTTCCCCTGCCGCTGTTCCCAAATGTGACCCCTTCGAAACACCTCAACAACTGCAAGTTGAGGGAGGAAATGTGTCCATGATTCTTCTGAATGTGAACAGCTCCAGTTCAGGCCTCTATACAGCACAAGTCATCACTGATAATCAGATGTCTGAGGTGACTTCTACGCTTGTTGTAAACCGTGAGTATATTACTATTATAAATCTGTTTGCATGTAATGTACCAGAATCAAGATTATGAGAGACAATATTAATGGTCAAAACAGGCTGATTTTACCACTGGATTTCATAGCTTTGTAATATAAAAATCCTTCTTTGCTAGACCTGATAATTAATTTGGTATATAATCATATTAATATTAAAAAGTAGAATTCTTAAAGTAGCATTATAAAGTTTACTTGCAGTTAGCTATACAACAACAACTTGCTTTGTTCTGGTTTCACCTCACTCCAGGCTAAACTAAATGATTTTATGGGTAATTTGTCTACAGATTGTCATATAAATATCCTGCAAATACTGTAGATTATTAAGGCTAAATCTTACTAACCACTCTTTCTAAATGGTGTAAGCATTTCAGAGGTGTTCAAAATAAATTATTTGTTAGTAACGTTTTATAATAAGGTTTGATTTGTTAAAATGGGTTTATGTTTTTAAGTGTCAGAAAATTTGCTTTGGCGGCCAACAAAAAAATTTCAATGCAGGATAAAACCCTGCATAACTGCTCATTAAGTTTCTTTAACTCGCTAAAATTCCTTTACTTGTGCTGGCATGACACAATGTAAAGCATTTTATCATATGTTTGTATCTTGATAAATGAAGTTTGCACATGATCTAAAACTGCAGAGACTGAGGCCATCCTTAAAAATATTACATAACCAGACTGACCCTGTCAATTTAGGACCGACCCAATTATTATTTTTTTCTTTTAGTCTGATTACCTGCCTTGAAGGAGAACTCCGGTCAATTTTAACATTGAGCTCATTTTTTTGTACATTTGGAGTGCTGTCAATGCAGAGAACAATGACAAAAATCGGTGTTGCCTACACCGTGTTATCCTCTTTTTAAAATTTGCACCCTGTTGACTTCAATGGGGCAAGTTTTAAACCTGCTTTTAGCCTCTTAACATCCTTGATGTGTCATTACAAGTGCACAGACAATGTGAGTGATTCCTTCTGAGTGAACGCGGGTGAATCTGACTGCAGTAGATGTGAAAGATATGAATAAAAGTGATGTTAATTCAGCCAGCGCAAATACCTGTATTTACATCCTGTTTTCGGTCGAAGTCCACAGTAGTCGATTGTCGAGTTCACGCGCATGGTCATAGGTACTAAACCAATGCGTGTGAACTGTTTAACGACTGGCTTAAGGCCAAAAATACGTCTGTGGACAAAGTAGAGGGAGACGGGGAAGACGCTTTAAAGCCCCAGCTGCAGGCTTTTTATGCCACTGTCCGAAATGCATCAGGCGCAGAGTATTCAGTAGAGGCAGTGTAGAGAAAATAAATCTCTGATAGCCGAGGCACTCCTTAATTAAAATGTCTTTATTGCAAAAATGACATGTCCTAACTGGACAACTTTAAAATGCCCAGGCGTAGCGGCATGGGTCCTTCTTCAGGGCATAGTGAAGCAGATAAAAAAAACTGATCTTATAATAATAAAGACACACAGGTAGAAGCAAACACACAGGTGCTGACAATCAGTATTGAAGGTCTGCAGGTAATTGCTAGGACACGCCTCTCACATGGTTCTCAGCACTAAAGCTATTAGTCACAATAATAAACAGAAACACAGGCAACAGATAACATGCATATATTCATGGATACCTCTCACATGGTTCTCAACACTGAAACTGTTGGTCACAATAATAAACAAAGAAGCAACAGATGGCATGCATATACATTCATGCATACACATTCATGCATATATTACTAGGGCACGCCTCTCACATGATTCTCAGCACTAAAGCTGTCGGTCACAATGTAAGCAAAAACACAAGCAACAGGTAGCATGCATATATTCATGCATACACATGCATACACATTCATGCATACACATATACATATACAATACATATGACAAGTGAATAGTCACAGGAAAGAACAATATTCCAAAATCACAGAAAAGGTCTATAATCTATCTCCTCATTTAATCCTGGATAGTCCATTGCTTTGAAACTCCATATCCAAAAGGTTTCACGTTGCAACAACTGTTTTAAAATATCACCTCCACGTATTGGTTTTTTTAATAATTCTTAATGCCCTGAATTCTCAAAGATGAAGGGTCACTATGGTGTATTTCTTTATAGTGTTTGGCCATAGGGTAATCTTCGTTGTTGACTCGAATTGCGTATTTGTGTTCATAAAACCGCTCTTTTAGTTTTCTTTTAGTTCTGCCCACATAGAAACACCCACATGGGCATTGTAGGCGGTAGACCACATATTCAGAGTTACAGTTAATAAAACCATTAGTCTTAAATTCTCTCTGCATTCTCAGATCACAAAAAGTCTTACTTTGAATGACACCCTCACAATGACCGGAAGATCCACACCTATAGGTTCCCCACAACCCTTTTTCTAGCCATGTTTTTCGTCTAGGACCTGGGGGCTGTTCCATAAAAGCCGCTTAGAAAAGCGGGGATTAAACTCCAAAACCGGACTTGAATGAGCCTAACAAATGAGTTGGGGCTAAAGTGGTTCCATAAAAGGTAATTGAAGCTCACGCAATCTCACTAATTTGATCCAGGTTTATCTAGTCTAGATAATTGCGTGTGCACGCGTTTCTTAAGCAGCCCTAGAGGTCGATCGTGGATCAAATCGATCCACCATCAAACAGCGTATATTTTGTGCTGTTTTATGCGTTTGTGACATGTTTTCCCCCCCCCTCAGTTCAAAACGTACATTTTACAGTTATATTCTCCATTTGTAAATGTTCGAAAGTCATGCAAATATATCCATTTTGCTGCTAATTTTCATATTGAACGAGCGCTGCTGCGCGCATGCGCGCCAAATATAGGAGGGCAATAATTCTGACTAAAATATACATTTTGCTTGGAAAATTAATATGCGATATTTTATAACACTAGAAATATCTTCTAATTATAATAATTTATCTTAAGGATGTTGGATAAGTTGCACTGAACTTCTAGCGAACAGAAGTACTTCAGTGAAGTACTTTTTATTTTTTTTTGTAAGAAACTAAATATATAAAGATACAAAATATAGTTTTGGGTATAGGACCTATACTTAATAAAGATGATGTATACTTATTTAGAATGCTGAGAATTACAGCTTTTAAAGGGATACTCCACTTTTTTCGGAAATATGCTCATTTTACAACTCCCCCAGAGTTAAACAGTTGAGTTTTACCGTTTTAGAATCCATTCAGCCGAACTCCGGGTCTGATGGTACCACTTTTAGCATAGCTTAGCATAGATCATTGATTCTGACGAGTCCAGTAGCATTTCTTTCAAAATGACCAAAGAGTTTCAATATTTTTCCTATTTAAAACTTGACTCTTCTGTAGTTAAACCGTGTACTAAGATCGACGGAAAATGAAAAGTTGCGATTTTCTAAGCCTATATGGCTAGGAACTACTCTCATTCCAGCATAATAATCAAGGAACTATGTGGCTGTACCATGGGTGCAGCAGGCGTAATGATATGACGCAGCGCCTGAAAATAGTCCCCAGCTCGGTAACTTCTTCCAACGTGACCGGGACTAAGTTTGTCTAACCTATTAGAACTATTTTCAGGCGCTGCGTCATATCATTACGCCTGCTGCACCCATGGTACGAAGTTGCTTAGAAAATCGCAACTTTTCATTTTCCGTCGATCTTAGTACACGGTTTAACTACAGAGGAGTCAAGTTTTAAATAGGAAAAATATTGAAACTCTTTGGTCATTTTGAAAGAAATGCTACTGGACTCATCAGAATCAATGATCTGTGCTAAGCTATGCTAAAAGTGGTACCGTCAGACCCGGAGTTCGGCTGAATGGATTCTAAAACGGTAAAACTCAACTGTTTAACTCTGGGGGAGTTGTAAAATGAGTATATTTCCGAAAAAAGTGGAGTATCCCTTTAATGCAAACTTTTTTTTTTTGGAGAAAGCAAGAATCCCCAGTTTTAAATGAGTAGATTTAGTTTCTAAAGTACATTATGGAGAGGATAACATTAAATTAACCTGTTAACCGTTGCCAGTGCGCCCGCGCACTGAAGCGTTATTTATTTATTTAATTCAAAATTACTATCAGATTTAATGTTATACCTTGACAAACTATACATAATTAAAAAGATATAATACTAAAGTTTCAGTATTTGACCACTATTGTATTCTGAGAAACTCATAGTGACAGTTATGTCTTAATTTGTGTCAGGAGTTATGAAATGAAAAAATGAGTGGATACCTTTAATATGAATTATGCGCGTCAGCCGCTTTCATTCATAAAAAACTCTGTGCTGTCGTCATGACAGCGGTACACAAAACAACGTGCCTCAGGGCTTTAGCTCAAAAATGTGCAGATTTGGAGAAATATTGATAGATTCTCATAGATTTACATCATATTTCTATAGACAGGAATAATATTTATTGAATTTATACCCAAATGCGTCGATGTAATCTTTATGAGCATTTGGTATTCCGATACTGTGTTTTTTAATTCATACCAATAGCCTGAGGGCGCTACATGCACAATAATAGTCCATATATGGAACATGAAGAAGAGCCATGACCATGTGACATTCCAGGACGTCACTGATACCTGACTGATACACACAAAGCTAACAAGAGATCGCGCTGTAACATGCAGATACAGATGTTTTGAAGACAATAAACATGATTGCACTGATATTTGAGTTACCTGTGTTTTTCAAGCCATGCCAGGTATTTTCATAATAATAGATTATATTTATAATGTAATGCTAATCTATATAGACTATCATTGTGCAGAACACTATCCAATAGTATATTTTCTGTCTGATTTTTTTATCTGAAGCCAAATTAGATCACAGAAGATTATTTAAAATACTCAACGTGCGTTAAAAAGTAAGTTTAGAGCACAAACATGGTTTTAATCTCATAAATTGTCGTGTATTGATGGTGTGCTAAGCTAACATGCTAGCTAGCCCTAGGTGCACCTGCTACCTAGAGGTTATACTTTTATTATTTTTTGAATGCTACCTGAAATGTGTCTTTATTCAAGAAATGCATTTGATACAGTTTAAAATGTGTGGTAAACTTTGAGAAAAGAAATTAGGGACTGAAACCCTATGAATAGCCTGTGAATAGCCAGTCGTTAGTAGCTATAATGCAGACAAAAGAAATGCATATTTCGAGCCATAACCAGGCTGGAGAGGTGTGAATGTGTGCAGGGGGAGACTGAGACTGAATGGGGATCGTCTGCACCACAAAACAATAGAGACAATATACTGGATAGATGGTTAGAAGATGACAATAAACAACAGTAGCATTTTAGCGTCAAATCAAAATAAAGTCATTTGACATGGTCTTGAAAAACATTTAACCAAATACAGAGTTTTGGACTTATTATCTTCAGATTTTAAACATAGAATGTTTAGACATATGGCTTTAGCTGTAGTGCATTTCTAGATTGCTCCAGTGCCAACTTCAATTTTATTTTCATGAGGATGTTTCATAAAAATTAATTTCTAATAATTTTACAAAACTTTGAAGCTATTTATAACAATTTTTGTCATTATGACAATAATTAATTCTACATTTACAATAAACTGCCAGGTGTCAGCTTTCAAATGAGATCATACTTGTGCTTTTAATGCAAAGGGTTCATGAACTGTATCTGTTTCAGTTTGGGTATGTCATTTCTGGGGATTTTTCAAAAGTGGGGTTGCAGCTTAACAGGTTAAGAGCAAATGTATACATTTTGAAAAGATATGTGCAACTCTAAAATCAAAGAATATTCCATAAAATAAAGGAATATATATTAGCCTACATTAACTACATTTTTATATAACCCTCCCTCCCTTTTATTTCTAGTTATTTGTTATTTTATTTATTTACTTATTTAATATTGAATATTTGATATTCAAATAATATTACTTGAATAACTATTAGGAATTATGTGTCATTATAAGAGTTTGATATAAATATGTGAATGTTAAATTTTTATTACTATTTATTTATTGTTTTTTGTCTTTTCCCCCTTAAATCATATGTAAAAGTGTCTATGTACTTCTTGGTTATTGTTCTAATCATGTGTGTTGGTGGGTATTATCACAAAAGAAAAAAAGTAGAAGGAAAAATAAGGAATATTTATTGGGGGAAAATATGATGTCTTTAAAGGAACTGTCAATTTGTATAATTGTGTTAAATGTGTTTGAATTGAAAGACATAATAAAGACAAAAATATATATATATATATTATATATATATATGAATATTTTTGTTAGTTGGACATTAGATGTGCCTTATTTAGAATTTTAAACCTGTGTGTATATTTTTATGATAGCAATAACTGTAAAGTGACTATTGTAATGGGGTAAATCAAATGTAGGCTAATATACTGTCAATTACTAAGCTCAGATTCATCTTAATAGCCTAGTTAAAATTTATACTCTGCTTTTGTAATTATTTATTTTTAATTATGTGATTTTAACTTCTGCTTTAAAAAGCTTTTTTTTAGATTGTGTTCTAATGTTCTTCTAATAATCATAAACATGTACTACAGCTGCCAAACAAAACCAGAGAGAAATGTATTCATAAATCTTTAAAACAATCTAATTAAATCTTGGGCACAAAACATTCAGCCAGTAAAAAAAAGAAAACCTGTAGTATATGTATTGTATTTAGGCCTCTCCGTAAAATTTCGTGCCGCCTCCGGCTCTCGACAAAATTCGGACAGTCACATGGTCCGATACAGTTTTTCCACCGTGATGGTTCTGTTGCGGTTACCGGCTTGTGTCCATTCTCAACCCGTATAGTGCTGCGCGGATCGCGGATAATCCGCAGGTCGGGCGGGCCAAGTAATACAAACATTCCATTCCAATTAATCGAGGGTGGATGACCGATAAATTATAATGTTTTGAGTTTAATAAACACACGGAACTCTCATCACGGTAAAACGAAATGAAAGTGCGTCACTTTTACTTTCGTTTTCAACAACGTAACGTTAATTCTCTTCAGGGAAAACCCATCAAGGAAAACATCAAGGCTTGACAATAACGCTTGTCTGGGACACGTGTGTTTTTTTGTTTTGTTTTTTTTTGAAGGGAAAAGTGAGAGAGAATTGTTCTACTTGTCCAACCGAACAAATACCCTGATTAAAACCATTTTTTTATTTAAAAATAAAAAATATCTAGGGAATCACCGAAAATGTGAGAAAGATTCTGTTTTATTTAATTTAATGTAAGTGGCGATTGATAGCCTATAGTTGATAATAATAGGCCTACCTAATGTACTGACGGTAACAATGTTGCAACAATGTTGTTAAGAATGTTAAAGGGATACTCCACTTTTTTCGGAAATATGCTCATTTTACATCTCCCCCAGAGTTAAACAGTTGAGTTTTACCGTTTTAGAATCCATTCAGCCGAACTCCGGGTCTGACGGTACCACTTTTAGCATAGCTTAGCACAGATCATTGATTCAGATGAGTCCAGTAGCATTTCTTTCAAAATGACCAAAGAGTTTCAATATTTTTCCTATTTAAAACTTGACTCTTCTGTAGTTAAACCGTGTACTAAGATCGACGGAAAATGAAAAGTTGCGATTTTCTAAGCCTATATGGCTAGGAACTACTCTCATTCCGGCGTAATAATCAAGGAACTGTGCGGCTGTACCATGGGTGCAGCAGGCGTAATGATATGACGCTGCGCCTGAAAATAGGTCTAATAGGTTAGACAAACTTAGTCCCGGTCACGTTGGAAGAAGTTACCGAGCTGGGGACTATTTTCAGGCGCTGCGTCATATCATTACGCCTGCTGCACCCATGGTACAGCCACACAGTTCCTTGATTATTACGCTGGAATGAGAGTAGTTCCTAGCCATATAGGCTTAGAAAATCGCAACTTTTCATTTTCCGTCGATCTTAGTACTCGGTTTAACTACAGAAGAGTCAAGTTTTAAATAGGAAAAATATTGAAACTCTTTGGTCATTTTGAAAGAAATGCTACTGGACTCATCAGAATCAATGATCTGTGCTAAGCTATGCTAAAAGTGGTACCGTCAGACCCGGAGTTCGGCTGAATGGATTCTAAAACGGTAAAACTCAACTGTTTAACTCTGGGGGAGTTGTAAAATGAGCTTATTTCCGAAAAAAGTGGAGTATCCCTTTAAGAAACAATAGCCTAGGCTACACACGACAAGAGTGCTGTTTTCCTGAATGCCATCAAGACTGAAACCGAGACTAATTTCATAAGTTCATTAAACAGTTAAAATTAAGTCACTTACATTTTAGACGCAATGACAGTTTTTGTTCTGTTTCTGCAGCGAAAATAGTTCCAAACAAAGATCACTGCAGAACCATCGCGCATCTCACAGCAACGAACACTTGTAGCATTACTGAATGATTCAGCGTTTCGAACGAATCGGTTGAGTCAAAAATTCAATGACCCATTCATAAACTGCCTCACTCTGAATAAATCAGCCGTTTGAATGAATCGTTTGAATGAATGACTCAATGACTCGCTCATTAAGACGGTCGCCTGCCGCCTCCTACTGGCGGTTTAGTTTAATAAAGTATCATTCTTTTCAACATTCCTTATTTGTATATTCAAAAATATTTAAATTAATCTAATTTAATACAGTTATAATTTTTCAATGTCAATTATTTAATTTGATTGGTAACAGCCTGTGTCTTATTATTTTAATTGAGTATATTGATCAAATTTAAGAATTTGAAATTAAAAATGGAGCAAACATTTAATAAAATTAGGGGGGGAAATGCCCTTTTATATAAGGTACAAAAAATGTAAAAAATGAAAAAACAGGAAATTTAATTTTGCCAAAGGAAGAACTTTTATTTTAAATAAATGTTCATTTTAAATCAGCCTACTTCAGTGTGAAATGTTACCATCATGTTTCACAATGAGAATTTGAATAATTGTAATGTGGTGATCAGATGCAGATATCTAAATCAAAGAATATAGGCGGTTTGCGGGTGGATTATTTATTTTTAACAGTGGATTCGGGTGACTCAAAGTGCATCAGATTAATGAATTTATCTTTAAAATGTACAAAATTTTCTTCCGGGGGGGCATGCCCCATTGAGGCATGCCCCAATTGTCATTGTAGCCTTATTTAAGTTGATTTTCTGTATACTGTGTATTTATTGTTGGACTAATAGTGGTTAATAAAGTCAAATAATGGTATGAGAGAGTGTCAGTGGTAATATCATTGTGTTCTTGTCGGTCAGTGTTAGAGGATCTGTGTAACAACTGAGGCTTAGCCTGACAGTTAGCCTGCCCTGGACCAGGCTAGTTTCCCAGCATAAGTTGCCAGGGTAACTGAGTTTGAACTATTTTAAGTTTGCTTTATGAAACAGAATCCACCGACAATAAGCCTGACTAACCAAAATAAGCCTGGCTTATACTCTAATCTTGGTTTATGGAACAGCCCCCTGGAAACCTGGAAACTATCAATTGAACATTTCAAAAACATCTATTAATTTTTTGGACTTGACTATCTCCATAGATGACAATAATCTTTTGCACACAACAATATATAGGAAAAGCACAGATAGAAACACTTTATTAAGGGCTGACAGCTTCCATCTAAGGAGCCTGAAAGATAACATTCCTTTTGGACAATTTCAGCGTCTTAGACGCATCTGCAATAATGACTCTAGAAGAAGTTACCTTCCAGGCCCTAGACGAAAAACATGGCTAAAAGGGTTGTGGGGAACCTATAGGTGTGGATCTTGCAGTCATTGTGAGGGTGTCATTCAAAGTAAGACTTTTTGTGATCTGAGAACGCAGAGAGAATTTAAGACTAATGGTTTTATTTAGAGATGCACCGATTACAATTTTCTAGGCCGATTTCCGATTTTTCATTGAGTTTGACCTGCCGATACCGATTTTAGCCAATTCCGATAAAAAAAATTTCTAACCACTTTACAGCACACACAAATATTTATTTTCGATTTTTCTTTAACCCTTTCACGCGTAAGTTTAAAATATTTTAACTGACACCCCCACCCCACACTCCTGAGTGAGTTTTTTCAAGGCGAACGTTCCCTTTAATGTTTCCATGGCGACGCGTCACGCGATCCACCGCAGCCACAATAATACTATATGACAGATGTGTCGCTTTTATTTCGCTTTTCCTTTTTTATTCAAAATATTCACAAACTTGCTTACCATGTCATCAACTAGCCTATCTGATATTCCGATTCTCAAATACGTGTAAGTGAGTGTGTTTGGTCGTTTAAAAACCTTTATAAATAATCTTGATCTATAACATGAATGGGCGCCGCAATGTTGTCCTGTCAGTCGGATTTACAGCACGTGAATTCATCAGTTTCTCCCGAAATAAATGCAAGAAAGTGGCCGGTGAACTGAGAAGAATAGAGTAAACACTGCTTAGTTGTGATATATGACAGCGCTGAACGCGTCCGACTCTGGCTCAGCGCCAGCCAACGCGCGAAAGCACAGTTTGAATCTGGCAGTAATGCGACGACGACGTCACTGAACATTCTAAATGTGGCACCATACTTTCAGGGCCACAGAAATAATAATCCCATATATGAGACCGTACCGCTCAAAAGGTTAATCATGCGGCGGCGGCGCCCGAGTGCATTTGACCGGCATAAAATCGGCATATGTCAGAATGACCGGTCGCCGATCACGTGAAAATCGGCCAATTCCGGTCACCAGCCGATCAATCGGTGCATCTCTAGTTTTATTAACTGTAACTCTGAATATGTGGTCTACCGCCTACAATGCCCATGTGGGTGTTTCTATGTGGGCAGAACTAAAAGAAAACTAAAAGAGCGGTTTTATGAACACAAATACGCAATTCGAGTCAACAACGAAGATTATATGTGTATGCATATGTATGCATGAATGTATATGCATGCCATCTGTTGCTTCTTTGTTTATTATTGTGACCAACAGTTTCAGTGTTGAGAACCATGTGAGAGGTATCCATGAATATATGCATGTTATCTGTTGCCTGTGTTTCTGTTTATTATTGTGACTAATAGCTTTAGTGCTGAGAACCATGTGAGAGGCGTGTCCTAGCAATTACCTGCAGACCTTCAATACTGATTGTCAGCACCTGTGTGTTTGCTTCTACCTGTGTGTCTTTATTATTATAAGATCAGTTTTTTTTATCTGCTTCACTATGCCCTGAAGAAGGACCCATGCCGCTACGCGTGGGCATTTTAAAGTGGTCCAGTTAGGACATGTCATTTTTGCAATAAAGACATTTTAATTAAGGAGTGCCTCGGCTATCAGAGATTTATTTTCTCTACACTGCCTCTTAAGATCTTCTACCTTGGACAGAAGAGCACCCAAATCAAACTAAAAGGAACTGAGCACGCCATTCATCTTGAATCTAAGCAGAGTATTCAGTGTCAAGTTTTATCTTCCGAGCTGGACTGAACCGCTATATAGGGCTGCACGATTCTTGCTAAAATGTGAATCACGATTTTTCTCCATGGGAATTGAGATCACGATTCTCTTAGAAACACTTTTCAAATATTTTCAATAAATCATGTTCCCATTCACTCTGGCGACGAATTTTAAAATTAATTAAACTATAGGCCTATTCTATTTATAAGGTAAAACTTTTACATTTTTAGGCATTAACTAATTCAAATCCCAAATGCCCAAATGTTTTCTTTGTTCACCAAGTAATTTACTGGTCAGGCATTATTGTTAACTCACAAGACAGTAAGGAGAAAATGACAATTTGATGGATAATTTAAATATATTCTGCAATCACATTTTGGTAATGTAGGCCTATTCATTCCGCCGTCACATCTGAGCACGAAACACTGCTTGCTTTTTCAAGATATAAAAATAATTCATAATACAATAATAATTTAATTGTTCATATGTGTTTATTCTTGTTAGAAGATTTTTTTTACTGATTATGAACACAAATTAATCACGACAAACCAAATTAATTGTAATTGTATTATTTATACCATTGAAAAAAACAAGCTGATACCATGGTATTTTAGGTCTACCAATTTTAACAATTTTTCATGAAAAATCAAGATTGTATTTATTTATTTTTCGAAAGTAAGGTTAATGTAAGCAGCTTCTTGCAATAGTCTCCTAAATGCGAAATAAAACCTAAGTGCAAACATTACCACTTTAATGACTGTCCTTTATTTTTCAGTGCATTTGTTTTGCAATATATGGCTATTACTGTCATGGGATTAATATTATAACTATTATGTAGTAGTGTAATGTAGACAGACACAACTAAAAGAGGTCTGAATTTTTCTTTGTACACTGAATGTGGGTTGGCACTTTTAATTTTGAACTCTCAAAGTGCACCAGATTGATGAATTTAACATTGAAATGCACAAAATTTTCTTACGGGGGAGCATGCCCCCGGACCCCCCTAGAAGGCCAGAGGTCCACTCACCACAGATTTACCAAAATCCTGTGAGAAACACTGGTATTGCTACACCAATGCAGCTCATAGCTTGTTTTTGGGATTAATCACTGGAGTATAGTTCAATTGTATTAATAAAAGACAATTTTGCACTTATTTCATCTATTAACTCTCACTCGTTCCTGCTCGCTCATTAGTTTGGGGGTGGGGGGCGTTCAGGGACCTGAATATTGGATAGGGGGCGCTGGCCCAAAAAAGGTTGAGAACCACTGATTTAAAGCTTTATGTTGCTGAACATAATAGAGAACATTAACATAATAGCCTAAATAAAAATAACTAAATAGAACCTGTGCTTTTTGCTCCAATTGGCACAGAATGTACATAGTAGCCTACTTACATCTACTGTGTTTCAGGGAATACTCGACTTGGCGTTTTGAAATATTTCTGTGTTTATTTGGCCGTTTAGGCGCGCAACCAGAGACAGACTGCTTGTCCGTGTTGCGCTCGGAGCGCGCGCACAGCGTCCTGTCAGTATAATTCAGTTCTCTTTCGTGACTTATCGCGCTTTTAATATTTATTTTCGATATAAAGCACATTCTGCTCTTTTCTTTCTCTTTCATCCATGATTTGTTATTAATAACTTTAAACAGAATCATCAACTAAAATCTGCGCCGATTATCAAAAATACGACACATAAAAGAGACATAAAAGAGTCTCTGCGTAAAAGTGTAAGTAAAAGGACAGCAAAGCACCCGTTTCAATAAAAGGATATATTAAAGTTTATATAGCCTACTTTTACATTTTCGCTGCTGTTCTAAAATGGTTTTCGCCATTACCTTAAACAAGCTGCAGCTGCTTAATCCAGTGCAGGAGCTGTAACTATTAGATTACCACAGAAATGTAAGCGGTTAGTTGATTGCTGTGGTGACTCGTGAGACGTGACACTCGCGAACTGCACTGAACACGCACTTTTGCCGGTACAACTTGAATATTATTAGCATACACTTTTCATTAACTTCGGTAGGCTGTACAACAAGGGAATTGTAATTGGCTGCTTTTTCTGCAGAGATCTGAATGCAGGGAAATACACGGAAGTGAATCGCCATCATTAAGAAATGAGATTGCATTTATGTTTGAATCGAGATCGTGATTTTTTTTTTTCTCTTTATTTTTTTTTCGATTAATCGTGCAGCCCTACCGCTATATATCCAAATACAACATCATTGGGCAGTCAGAATTCCAATCATCCAACGACGTATTTAAGGCCGTCCTCAAAAAGTTTCGCAAGGCTGGGAAAGACTCCAGTTCTCATCATCCTCCCATTTTGACCGCTGAAATAGAGTGCATTCGTAACTCTACGTATCTGTCACCAGACACCGCAAGGTCTGGTTTGACATTCAGCTGAACCTGGCAAGGAGGGGGCGTGAAGGAAATCGAGAATTAAGAAAGAATTCATTCGTCATTAAAAAGATGATGCTTGTATGGATGTATGGATCAATGATCAATGATCAGCGGGGCAGTCAGGTTATACAAAAGATACACCAACCATTCATTAACAAGCACTGCAGTTCAAATGCTGTCAGAGGCAGGGCTGGAGAGCAGGCAGATCATGTCTGTCACAGGGCACAAAAACAGGCTAAGAAAAAACATGTCTTGCCTAGAACGATTAGTTTCAGTGAACAAAAAAATTAACAAACAAAATCATGTAAACAAGTTTTCCACCAAGTGGGCTAATTTGAACGGCGCAAACACCCTGCATCATTCACTGACGCTTGCGCACAGTCCACACAAGTAAACACCGCCTTTCATGTGCAGCTCCCACACACTACTTTGTGACATTTGGCACATGTCTCCTTGTTTTTGTTTTTTTTCCCCCAGTTCCTCCGTACTATCTGCTGCTGCTCCTGCTCTCAATAGCGGGAAATGTAACGGACTTATGACATCTATAATGGCCATTCTAGGTAGAAATAGTCAGAACTGTTTTGTGATTTTTAATAAAATAAGTGTCAGAATAAAATATACACATATTTAGGAAAAGTCAGAATCCTACACCTACATTGATTTTATTTGAACAAAGTTATTACACTGTAAAATTTAAAACCGGTCAGAATGACTGCCTTTGTAGTTCTAGTGTTAATGATGTAAAAACTCATTGTCGCATTGTTTGATCCACAGCATGAAGTCCTCAAGATTTGTATAAAGCCTTATGAAAAATATGGCTTGCCTTGCACTGTTTCTTGGAAATTTTGCGTTTGAATCGGTTCAAACAGATCCTCATTTGACTTTGACTAGAAAAGAGCAACAGCTCGTCAGATAATTTGGCACATAACATTTGCTAAAGTAGGATTGGCCAGTAATGTTTTAAGGTGATAGTTAAGCGTGGATTGTTTTGCAGTTTAAAGTCCTCTAAATGTCTCTGTTCTTGTTGTCTCTTACAGAAGCTCCAGTTTCCTCCACTACATCTCCTCCACACAGCAGCCCAACACCTCCCAGCTCCTCTGACCTTCACTGGCTTTATGCTTTAATTCCAGTCATCATCATCATCTTGGTTTTTTGCTGCTACTGTAGATGGAGGAAGGCATGTATTACTTACATTTATTCTTTTATCAGTGGATATGAGCATTACTGCAGTTCTAATCAGGGTTTCTACTCGGTTAGGAAAAGTATGGAATTAGAATTTCCAGGTCTGGAAAAGTAAGGAAAACCAAATACAGAGTATGGAAAAGTATTTGTATTTCCAGACTATTGCCCCTATTTATTTTTCTATAATAAAAAATTAAGAATTTAATGAAAACAAACTAATCATACAAGACGCGTTTTTAACTTGGTGATTATTTAAAACACGTTGCACTTTTGCAGACATTTTTAAGATCCAAAGTTGTATCTGTTAACATTAAATAATGCACTGCGAACTAACATGAACAAATATTTTATTAACTAACACCTAAATAATGCAAGTCATTGGATAACATTGGGCTGCATATAAAGAAACAAAATGCATGTGCCATGGATAAATAAAATGGAATCGCTTCCGCACGGACAATGAGGAAATTATTTTAATCAATGTTATTATTATTATTATTGTAATTATTTCAAATAATTGCCGAAGAGAACGAGCACCGGGAAACTGAAGAACTTTTCTAGCGGGTTGTTTAACTCAACGAAACGCATCCTATGTGAGATTAATCAGATATTTATATTACATAAACTTAATACTACGACTTATATCTGCACAAAATGATGTGAATGCTGCACAAGCGAATTGACTGTGCTGATCAGAAGTAATCCCTGTTCTGGACGCGCTATTTCCACAACAATGCGCTGTAACTGCAACTAAAGTCAGGGAATTCACAACGTTTTATTACAATAGTGTTCTCATTTTATAATGGCATGTATATGACAGTGCATATGATATAATATTAATGTGCATTGTTGTTTGAGCTGCGCACGCTAAAGATAAAGATGATCAGTACAATGAAGCGCTTTACTGCATCGTTCATTAACTCAACCACACGCATCCTACAGTATATGAGATTATATATATGTTTTGAAATGTAAACTGATATTAGTATTTGACATATTTGATGTACTTGCAGTAATATATATATATATATATATATATATATATATATATATATATATATATATATATATATATATATATATATTACAACTTACAATGGCACAAAATGCTGCGAATGCTCAAGCGAACTTAACTGTGCTTGTCGTGAGGGCTTGACTCCAGACGCGCTCTTTCCGCCACAACACGCTCAACGCGCTGAAACACTGGCGAACAAGTATTCACAACTTTCTTTTACAGGCGTGCTCTTATTATAATGTTATGAAGCCTATGTGACAGATTTGTGCTGCACATGTTGCACTTAACTGTATCTTCCTTTTCTAAGTGATTACAATCATTCAAAAACATCATGACGAACAGCACGCATCTCTCAACTTAAAGTCCGCGTGAACCGGAAGTTGCAAATTACCTTTCTCCAGTGTTGTGACGTATTTCCCAGTGAAAAGGAATATTGAACAGAGGCAGGGTTTTACTCTAGCGCTCCTCCTCTCCATCTCTGCTCATAGCAGACTAACGGTTAGAGGGGAGTGGTTAAGCGTTTCCCAAACCAAGCCGTCAAACCTACGTCATCAGAGAAGGAACGCCATTCCAGACCGGAAGTAACTTTTCAGATTTTGATTAAATATTACCACAGCAAACTATTTTTTACTGTGTATTAACTTGCACGGATTAATTTTTCACCACAAGACTAGTAATATGCGCTAACAAAGTAAAGAGGGTCAATTTTGATTTCAGTTGGACTTTAAGTAAATAAGCTATTATCTATCGACTTGCAGGGTATACGCAGATACGGCGTATACCCACTTCTTTTTCAGTCGGCATTGCGTATACCCACTTCTAAATCCCCTCTGATGTGCATCATTTAGTAGTTAATCCAATCTCATGTGAATAAAAAAACACCCAGTCAGGGCCGTACCCACCATTGAGGTCCCCAAGGTCCCGACCGCAGTCACTTTTTATAAATATATGCTGCAATGATTCAGCCTCCTCATCTGAGCTGCTTCAGCACTCAAACACGCTCGTCAATGTCAAAATGTTTGTTTTCACAGAAGCGTGTGCCGAGCGCGGATCCCAACGCCATGCTTCAGTTAACAATCATACAGTGCGAGATAAGATGCAAGTAGCAAACTAAACAGCTGTTTTTCGCTTTGAAGTTTTAAATGACCGACATAAATAATCAGTGGAAACTTTAAGCTCAATTTAACAACACAAGCACCCTATAAAAATATTTGTATAACGTTACCTCGAATTTGTTCGATTATTTCCCCAGTATCAGCACTGGGACTTTTCACTGTTTGTATCACTCCACTTGTTTGCGCAACTTGCATCAATAAGCCAGAAAGTGGCGACTAGTGACGGTCTTTATGAGTGAGCAATTGAACCATTGATTAAATGAACCGATTAGTCCTAAACCATTGATTTAATTTAGGAAAGAAAAAGTAGCTGAAACTGATCTTTGATGCTCATACTAATTGCTCATATGCCTCTGGACACAGAAAGATTGCATTGCCGTTTGTTTGAAATGTAACATCTATGCAAAATAATTCTTGAATCCATTCCCGTTTCGAATATGTGATTGTTTATTGTCAACAATAAGCATAAACATTCTGCATTTCCATGTAATAGTGTGGATCAGTCATTGCAACATTTAAACTGATTCTCATGTTTAAGAATCTGATATCTGATAAAATACTTCATGCTACTGACCACTGACATGCTTTTAAAGCTTGTTGTCTTTTTTTTTTTTGCCTTCAAAACACCTTAAAATGCACATGTTTGTGATCAGAAAAATCTAAATTTTCTTGAGGGAAATTTCCTCGGCCATTAAGATTAATCACTGGCACCACTACATCACTGGCTATATGGCAAGAAAGTGTTCTTACTGTGAATTTGAGTGCATCCATATAGAGAGAGCACTGGTAGGACAAAATATCACAAACTCTGACTCTTTCTTGGCCTAAGAAATTATAAAAATGTGTTCTCAACTTGTGCAGAAGTAGTCAAAATGCTGGATCTGTAACACATGAGAGGATAATGTGTCCTTAAATTTCTCGCTGACGTGTTGAAATACTCTTCAGTTTTTAATGCCTTATTTAACATCACAACAGACATAATAAACTGAATACTCGGAGTCAGATACAAGAATCATGATTAGGATATTTTTTACCTCACTATACTGGGAAATATCCTGATTTAGCCTATTAATAAACACTCCACCTTTGCTAGAGAAATGGAAAAGGATCCTCATATATAGGCCTAAAACGAAGTAATTAAACAAGCAAATTAATAAGTAAATAAGCAAGTTAATGATCAAATACGTAAGCCCTGCCCCCCTCACAATATTATCGTGCATCGCTGATCTCACAGGCGAATGATAGGTAACACTACACCCAGATCAATTTAATTTACTTTTCTGTTTTATTTCACAATACCAATTATGTTACATGTAGTAATATAACTCTGTTAATCCAGCAATGAAAATACATTACTTGTATTGATCTGCAGCTGCCACACACTGCCATACCCTTCTCAAATGTAGAAATTAAGCTTTGACTTCAGCACCTTTTTATTTCATTTGATCTTGTAATTGTGTTTTTCACCAAGCTCAAGATTTCTATTGTTTTCTCTACAGGTCCTGTGTTTTCAACAACCACAACAAAAATTGGAGGGAACCGGTTGCAGTGATTGTATATCCGTCACCATGAACGGTTTTGGAGAAAATACAGACGCTCTTCTCACAGATGGCGAGTGCCTCAACACTAAATAACGTTCGAGCACTTGTTCAATTTGTGAAATTTGATATTGGGATCCATAGTAAGTTTGAATGGCAAAAAACATTTCAAGCTACTTTCATATGTGGTTTTAAATCCTATTCCAGCATCTTCTCTGTAAATCCGTTTGTCTGATCGCTCTGATTGTATTCCGTGAAGCTTTTTTTGCCTGTATGTCACTTTCTCACGCCACGTAAAACTTGAACATCAAATGTCTTTGTCAAGACAACATCTGTGTTGAAAACCATGAGGCTGTTACTGTGTTTTTAGACACTAATGCGCAGGGGTTCCAGAAAATGAAAGACAATCATTTAGATGCTGTCAATTAATATTAGAGATGCACCGATGTATGGGCCAATAATCGGTATCGGCCGATAAAGGCCAGTATTTTCACAATCGGCTGATTGTTTAAAAAGCGCTGCTGATTATATCCTGGCCAGACTGAAACTCACTGTGTGTGAAGAAAATCTCTCTTGTTGAATTTAGGGCAAGTTAATGCAACAATAATGCTTAAACAGTTAAAAACAGCTACACAAAAGCGGCCTCTATTTGACCCAATGAAGCACCCGTAGTTCAAGCCAGGGTTGCAGGTCTGCAGTTTTCCCCTTTACTAAACATTATTTGTAGCGCCTCTCATCCAATAATCGCTAATAGCTCTTTGTTTCTTTTTAGAAGTAAGAAAGCACAGTGCCATTTTTCAAATTCTGTCCATTTTATCACAAATTCAAACAATAAATAGTGTTTTGACGCTCTTAAATGTGACGTGAGATCACTGTAGCGCCTCAGGTCAAGCAGCAGCGCGAGTCTTTTCTTCCACTTTAATACAAATTATATCTATAAAAACATGCATGAATATCAGAAGGCATGTTGAAAGTTACAGTACAACTCACCAATATCATGTAATCACTCAATCAGTGTTTCAACCGTGGAAAGATGTCAATAAAACAGCTTCTGAACAACGTCACTTAATAATAGCTCGAATATAACAGTGTTATATGTGCAATTGAGTTGTATACAAACATTTCAGCTTTATAAAATTATATATTTTTAAAATAAATAGTTGAATATTGTTACGACCGCTAGGGGTCAGCCGCAACAGGAAAAGGAAGAGAGTCACACTATCAGAGAGATGACGTGTAATATGAATTTTATTGACCATGAAGGGTTAGCGTCAGGGGCAGACAAGGCCAAAATAACAAACAAAACAATCTTCTTTTTATAATCTAAATGACCTTAAACAAAAGAAAAAAATGAAAATACAGTTTAACTTACCTAACTCCCTTACCCATAACCAAAGTGAAAAAGCAATACAAATAAAATGGCGTCTAACCCCCTACATCCCTTAATATGGTCACATTATATACAAGAATAATGACACGCTTATTTAAAGAAGTATCAGGTTGACAAGTTAGAATCGTAATCCAAGGAGTAGTTAAACAGGCAATAGTCAGATATAGGAGAAAACCAGAAGTAGTTCCATTCAACAAACACTCAAAGTTTCACTAAACACTATCTCTAAACACTATCTCTTTGGGCACAACACTTCAATCACATTTTCACTAAACACTATCTCTCTGGCATGACACTCTTAATTAAATAATGGTGAAACGAACAAAGCTGAAGAGAAGCACAATTAAAAAAGGTACGACCGCAAAGTACAAAGGCATAAAGCACAAAGTCAGCGAGGCTCAAAGGCAACCATGGTGTGTCAGGGGCGGTCCTTATATCCAGGTCAGGTGCATAGCTGGTCCAATCACAGTCTTCCACAGATTAACAGAGGCAACGCCCATCTGAAACACACTTGTGTACACACAGAGAGAAGGCAAGCAGGACACACCCACACACAAGGACAATTGATACAAACACACAAAATCCTAACAATATAATATCTCTGTTGTGAACCAAATGAGAAGTTCCCTGCAATAGTTTGCAGCATCATTTGGGAGAATGTTTTTTTTCCCATTTGAAAAACCAAACTATCAGTATCAGCCGATATCATTTTGAATAATGGGCTGAGAAATATAATATCGGTGCATCTCTAATTAATATTAATGTTATGTTTTATAATTTATTAATCAAACTATTATTAGAACTATGAATTGACTAATCATTGTTTATTTCAGCAATTAATCAGTAGACTTTAATCAATTATTCAGCTTTACATGTAAAATATTGAGTTATACACTTATTCTAACTAATAGATAAAACAAAGAAATCACTTCAGCTTTTAAAAATTCAAGCTTTAATCTATGCAAACCAAATGATCACTTTACTGCAATATGTTTTGAATTTTGCATTCACTTATAATAATATAGCTCCAGCTCCAGCTGTCACATACTCACACTCTCATGAAATGCCACTTTCATCTTGCATGCATTACAAATTACAGTTTTTTGTTTTCTTTTTAATGGTCAAGCTTTCCCACACTTTACTGGTTTGGCTTCATTTGCACTTTATTGATCTGGTCAAAACATGTTATTTTACTGTTTTCAGTAAGGTAATTATGGTTAAGGAATTATTTTGAATGTATGTTTGTGTAAGTTTAGAATATAACTAATTGTTCATACAAAACTATGTATATATTTGTTTTATGACTTTTATAAATTGTTACATATCTGCTAAAATATGTTAAGTTTGTTATTTGACTATTTTGTGCCTTTTTTTTAGTTTGAGCTAGCTTGAGTGATATTTTCACAGTGAAATATTTTGTTGGCATCAATAATAATAATAAAAAAATCTTTAACCATGTGATACAGTTCTGATGCATTAGAATCAAATGTGTGCTGGTCAAGTTGTGTATTTGTGTATCAAGCAGTATTTCAGGGAGGATTCAAGAATATAGTGTAATGAAACTTTGGTCAAAAAATGGCTAAATTATAAAACATTTCTATCCTGTAGTATACGTAGTAATCTGCACTTGATTTGATGAACTGTTACGGTGATAAGTACACATTATTGGTCATCATCACATACATAATACATAACAAAAAAAAAATGGTTAAGACGACAATTAACTTGTTTGCAAAACTGGCTTATGACATGAGAAATGCAGTCTCCATTAGGAGGAAAGGCTTCTGCGAACTAAATATAATTTACAGACGGAACTTAGATTTAGTCATTTATTTTCAAAATGATATGGTTAAAAGGATTTGTTCTCAGTTTATGCAAATTAGCAGAGTCTTATGAACTAAGAAAAATTGTTCAGAGGTGGAAAGAGTAATAAAATATTCTACTCAAGTAAAAGTACTATTACTACAATTTGTTTTTACTTAAGTACAAGTAAAAGTACCGGTCGAAAAATCTACTCAAGTAAAAGTAAAAAGTAGCTCATTTAAAATGTACTCAGAGTAAAAGTAACTGAGTTACTTTTTTAACAGCGGGGGTGTGGATTGCAACCATCAGTTTGAAGCTCATAAAAGTGCATCTATCCATCATAAAAGTGCTCCACACGGCAACGGGGGGTTAATAAAGGCCTTCTGAAACAAAACGTTGAGTTTGTGAAGAAAGATATTCATATTTAAAACTTTCTAAAATAAAATAACTAGCTTCCGGCCAAACGAACATATGTATTCGACTTAAATCTAAAGCGCAACTTATGCGAGTAATGCGACGTACTGCTGATATTTACGCTACGCCAGGACGCACTACACTACTTCTGACGTCATGAGTTGCATAAGTTGCGTTTAAGGTGTAAGTAGACTGCGTATGGTGTACTTTTTTGAGCTTTAAACTGATGGTTGCAATCCACTGCCATTATAAAGCTCAGAAGCATCAGAGTGTTTATTAATAATATAACTCCGATTGTATTCGTCTGAAAGAAATATAGCCTACACCTAGGATGATTTCAGGGCTGATAAATCATGGGGTAATTTTCATTTTCATTTTAACTACTCATTTAACAACTTATTTTTTATCATTAATAATTTATTAAAATGTTCAATAACAATAGACTTCTATGAAATGTATTTAATTCAGAAAAATCCTTTTTGTTTTTATGATTTAAAACAAATATATTATCCAAAACGGTGGTAATCAAATAAAAGTTTAACACATTTTTTTATCCTTTTATTTTTTGGCAAAGTGCTGCAAAACAGATTTACTCAATTAAACCATGGACAAAAATCCTTAAATAATGTTTAAATAATCTGTATTATTATTGTTGTTGTTAATATTATTATGAGAAGTACATTCTATTGTAGGCCCACAACAGTTAGGCTATGTCATCATTTCTTCGTAGTTAAACCAAAATTTTGATGGGTTGTAATGAAGTCCTGTTTCAGAGTGTAGGCTATTTGACAAGGTTTTTCTCAAAGGTCATTCTCTCAGAGCAGCTCTGGAGATGTTCATGTTTTCATGTTCTGATATTGTTTGTGAGATGCTGAAAACACTTAGCACGTCGCGTACTTGAGTATGTAGTAGACGAAACGGCTCGTCTCATTCGCACTGATTCACACAGACACGCAATTATACATTTATATAGCAGTCTCTTGTGCTTTAATATATAGACTACAGACCATGTCGCAATTTGATTTATTTATTGTACAGCTTTACTTTCATGTGTTTTACGTGACGTCTGCGTTACTGTAGGCTAAATTCCATTTTCATGATAATGAAACTCCGGGATTCCCTCTGCATCACAGAAATCATTCGGCCTTAACTTATAAACGGTTACGGGGCATATCTTAATCTGCACGGAGGGATGGTGTTCCCGAACACGTTCTATGTGTTTCCTTCTTTTGCAGCCAATTTGCGTCCACAATTTTTGCAAAATGAATAGGCTATGCTCGAGCCTCGAGGACAACCACGCGTTCGTTTTTTTTTATATCCAAAGTATCCCCATACTTACCAGGGGTTTGCCTCACGTGTGTGTGTAAAGAATCTGTGTTGTCCGTCTCCATATTTTTTGTGGTTTTTGCGTGTCTGTTCTCCCGCCCTTCAATCAATCAATGCTGAGCACGAGCGCGCGCGCTGTTTTACCCATAGTAGGCTAGTTCATTTTTTTAATAATGTGTTTTTTTTTTGTTTTGTTTTTTTTACTCAGTAACGGATATGTTTTAAAATGTAGCGAATTACAATACTTTAAACAAAACATACTTAAGTAAAAGTAAAATTACAGATTTTAAAAACTACTTAAAAAAGTAGAAATACACAAAAAAACTACTCAATTACAGTAACGCGAGTAAATGTAATTCGTTACTTTCCACCTCTGAAATTGTTTGTATTATTCATTAAGATGGTAGGCTAATTAAAATCATTCCCATTATACATCATGATGCCTTGATAAACAGAAACATCCATGTAATGTGTGGTGGCCTGACATGGATAAGGATGCAGAGAGGCATGTCATGTGATGAGACCTGATAAACCAGAGCCACTGAGAATGACACGTCTACCTGAAAACCCTTGGCAAGATCTAGCCACTCACATATTAGATCCTCTGCCAACAGGAGAGTCCATAGGCCTACTAGTGATAGTTGACTACTACAGCCGCTGTATGAGTAGCCTATGCGATACTCAAGTCTGCCACGGCTCGACTGTATGGAGGAAGTTTTCAGCCGTCTTGGTCTGCCATGCACCCTCAGATCAGATTGTGGTCCACAGTTTATGTCCACTCAATTCCAACAATAAGACAAATGGTATTCAGCATGTAAAGACTACACCTAAGTGGGCACAGGCAAATTGCGAGGTGGAGAGGCAGAATGCATCTATACTGAAACGCGTACAGCTAAGCAGAGACTGATCCAGTCAGATCAGGGACAGAGAAAACTCTTGAGTGATCCTGCTGAGGAAATAGCATGCACTGAGATGTTATGCATATACATATTTTCACTGTGTTCACATTACATTTACATTTAAAAGATGTTTAAAATCAATGTGTCCTCAGGTCACAATGGAAATAAGAGGAAGTGTAACATTGAACAAAACAGGTCTATGTTCTGAAGATATCACTTGTGTTGGTGGAACGTTGATAGGTCATATTGATTCATTTATAACAGTTTTATACATTTACAATGTTTTCTATGCAATTTCTAAAGGCAGGTTTCATGTCATGTCTCTAGCGAAATGCGAGAGAACGAAAAAACGGGGTATAAAGACACAAGTTGAGTTCACAATAAATCTTTCTCGATCAAGACTTAAATCGACGTCTTTAGGAAGCGAGGGCACAACACTATCCACAACTTACAACAACACGGATTTGAATGGAATTGCGTGTGAAAGTTAGCGTTCATTTCTATAAAGTAGATCAATAGGCTATATAGCCTAGGGGAGAGCGGGGCACAAAGTAACGCTTTTTGACTTTCTCAGTTTGTGTAAATCTACTTATGGTTCAGAGTATTTATTTTTCCCCACATTAATTTCCCACATGTCTACTACAATTATGTGTTTTTGTTTTATTAATACAGTATATACTTTTTTCTTGACATACCCCGAAAGAATGGAAGTGAAATGTGACAACATGCCCCATAGGTGGGGTACATTGTAACATAACATATGACAGCTTAAAATGCTATCTGATCTAATAAAAAAAATATACAAAACAAACTAAAATATTTTCTAAATAAAATACAATTAAAAACTTTTTCATATAAAATAATGGCAATTTTTAATAATTAAATATAAACTAATTTTTGAGTTTTGACTACGAACACATGAAAACACAGCTATACAACATAGTTCAAAACAAATAAATAATTAGTAATTTCTGAACATTGACTCTCAGTCTTTATTCACCTTTTTCTCACGTTTTCTCAATAAAATTAATAAAAGTATAGAATATAATAGCATATTTTTAATGGGGGCACATTGTAACGAAGTGTTACAACATGCCCCCGCCTGCACAACTGGGATTTAAACCCTGCTAGTGTCTTCTGCTAGATAGCAAAGCATGAAATAACTATCTCAACTGTTAAATAACATCTTGGAGATTAAAATAATATCAGATTTGTCTTATTTTAAATAAACACAAAAAATAGAGATGAAAAATTAGCTTAAGTAAGAAATTTACTTTTGCCATGGTTTAATAAATGTCTATGGATATCTTCCAAAAAAAAAAAATTTGGCGGATTATTTTTTTATATATATATATATATATATATATATAGTGTTGATATGGCAACTAGTAAATACACAAAGTTTCGTCATCCAAGCATGTGCGGAAGTATTTAAAACAAGCGTGTTACAACTAGACTATAGCCCCGCGTTAGGTTGTGCAAAGTATATCAAAACATGTAAAAACGCAACTTTAAAATTGAATGGCACTGGACTTACACAATAATGACAAAGCTATAATTAATGAAATTTAAGGCGAGACACGGCAGGCAAAAACATCGGTTTTTTTTTACTGATAAATTGAGATTTTTGGATATTATGTCTTCAATAAAATACTCTTTCAGAGTTGTGGGGGAAAAAAGTCCGAAATACACCTTTAGGTCTTTATTTTACTACACTTTGTCTGTTTGCGTCAACAAAATAAATTAAACAAAAGTTGACGTTCTTAATCAACACGCTGCTCTGCGAATCGCTGTATAGGCTACATATGTGGGAAGCAGACAGCGATTCGCAGAACAGCACTGCTTCAGTTCATTTAGCACTGCCTGCCAGACCCCCCTGAAAAGCTCTCTCTCTCTGCCGACAATGCTGTCAGATCCAAATATGGACTGATCGACAGTCATTTCCTGTCTATCAGCAACCACTGTTTTCACAAAATGACTTTTTCTCATTCATACTCCAAGTCCGACATCTCCACTTCAGTAGCACCTATAGGCTACGACTACACCAACAATTTCCAGTCTTGCACCTAGTTATATTATGAAGACATTTACAGAGGGATTTGTAAATATATTATTCCTAGTCTGATTTATATAACATTTTATTCCAAAAAACATGGCGAATTTTTTTAAGGCTATTGACAGTATATTCTGATTTACAGGATAACAAAAGTAGATATCCATAAATAATAATAAATAAAATATCTATCTAAAAGCCATCTAATAGCCATCTAAAAAACATCTAATAGCCTATTAACACAATGAAAAAATATTTTTTAACCTGGCTTTATCCAATAGCTAGATTTCGTTTTTTAAAATGCAAATTAGAGCATATTTAGCTAATTAGATATTGCCTAATTTGCTAATTTAAGCATTAAATTACAGAAAACTTGTAATACATTTTTTTTTCTCATCTTAATGTAGGTAATCAACTGGGAAAGTTTCATGGTGATATCTGCTAGTTAACATTTTTACCCTATTCACCTAGCAGTAGTGCCTCGCCTTAAATACAACGGAGAAACTTAACAAGTGGTGTTTACCGTGCCACCACTTCCTGAACTCAGCGCTGGGGGATTCTCCCTCTGAACATAAAAACCACAAGCGCACATCGCACAGTCTGAAACTCCGAGACGCTCAGAAAAATGACAGTGCATATTGACAGCGCTTTTCAGCCGGTGGGCGGGGCTTACCAGGACCAGCACCATACACTGCTGCACATCTCTTCTACACTCAAGTTGAACAAACTCCTGGCGTACATCTATCATGCAGAACTCCTCAACAAGTGAGTTATTTCATATATTTCATTTATTAAACTTTTATAAAAAATGGCAATTTGTAAATCAAGAAGAGCGAACAGGCTTATTGTGTGCAGAATATAGCCTATTTTGATAATTGTGAATATTATAACTATAAAACATGAAGTCAAACAACCCTATTTTTTAATTAAAAATACCACATCGAGTGTGTTGTGTGTAGATTTGCTGTTTAATAATAATCAATGCTGAGTGACAGAGATTTGTGTAAATGTAACTGATAGACTTAAGAGTTTTTGGCAACACTTTACAATAAGCTTTCATTTAGGCTATTAGTTAACAAACATGGGACTATTTAACGATGATGACTTCATGCATTTATCATTAGTTCATGTTAATTCAACTCAACATCTAATTCAGAAATTAGCATTTGTATTTTATTACGTATACCCTAACAGGGATTAATAAAAGCTGTATTGCTCATTGTTACATGCTATCTAATTAATATTTAATAACGTAACTGTAAGTCTCAGTGTCAAGTCTAGTATCAAGCAAATAGTTGCTTTTCAACCTTTCGTCACACACTCATTATTCTAACATCATTCGTAACCGCGCGTTCCCAGCAAACATTTGGACGTTTAATGACCGTTGAAAAGACGTCCGTCCGAGACGTCCCGTCATGGTTGAAAAATAGTTCCAAAATGGAAGTTGAACCGACGTCTCTTCTGGCCGTGAATTCCACGTCTCTTCTGGCCGTGAATTCCACGTCTCTTCTGGCCGTGAATTCCACGTCTCTTCTGCGCGTCCCTGGACGTCTAAATGCGTCGTCATATGTGTTTAAATGTGTTGCTGCATAATTTAAGTGTATATATAAGCCTGCATATAAAATAATCACACACCTATTGTGTAACATCGTGAAAGACAATCAAGTCTTGAGGTTTAGCCTACACATCTTGACAAAGGTTCTAAAAAGGTCCAAAATTGGTCCAGTCAGACCTGAACGTCAATAAAACGTTTTAATCACGTGTACATCAAAAACAATAACACATTATTTGTGGATATAAGCAATAAAGAAGCATGTTCTGATTAAGCACAACATTTTATTGATCTTGAACAGCCAAAATTTCTCTTTATTTTTTTCAATGTTTAACATTTCGTGAGCTTAGAATTTTAAGGTTCTATCTCCACTTTTGGTCGAAATTGAGTTTTTGATAATCTGATTCATTAGGTGTTTATTAATGCCTGTGTGGTGTTATTTTTGTAAAAAAAAATATTTTGTTAGTAGTTATTAATAAAATAAAAGGTTCCATCTCACAAAACATAAACCGAGTTTAAAAACTTTGATCCTCAATAAACTACAATAAACGGAGATAGAACCTTATAATTCTAAGCTCTCGATTTGTTAACCAAACTAAATACCAATAGCAAAATACTGAATTATTATATAAAGATAGTTCACCCAAAAATGAAAATTATGTAATTTACTCACCAAATTCCAAACCTGTATGAGTTTCTTTCTTCTGCTGAACACAAAAGAAGATATTTTGAAGAATGTTTGTAACCAAGCAAATAGAGCATCCACTGACTACCATTGTTGGAGAAAAAATGATTATTAATGGGAAGCGACATCTGCTTGGTTACAAACATTCTTCTAAATATCTTTGTGTTTAGCATAGAAAGGTATGCAGATTTGAAACATGAGGTTGAGTAAATGATGACAATTTTCATCTTTGGGTGAACTATCCCTTAAACACATTGTTTGGCTCATTTTTTGTATCCACCACCCCCAGCTCTTCCTGGAGTGTGTTTCAGGTGTTCTGCCATTGCTGCATCAATTTCAGTGTCTGTATAGCATGTGGGCTCCACCTCTTCACAGCATCTAAGGGAAGAGAATATATTTCTTTTTAAAATAAATGAAAATTAAAAATTTGAGGTAAATGACATGCACTTATTTTCAAAATATTTGTATGGTCTTCAGCTAAATTCAAAACAGCATTTGTCCCCTGCCTCTTCAATACCACTGTGGTGCCCTTGAGAAAGACCCTTAACTAGGTGTGTAACAGTGAGAAAGTGAACAGGACATTTCTGATAAAGACAGGTGGGCTGTGATGTCCCCTGAATAGACATGTTTAGCAATTCTAAAATTACAAAATATTTTTAAAGCAGTTACTGAAAACATACATGTTCAAATCCAGCTAAACATTTCATTCTACTTCAGATAATTTACTTTCTGAAAGAAACTCTCAAAAGGCTACATTAATAATTTACAGTAATAACTTTGACTGTATCATTAAACATACTTTATACTATGGTATACCGTTGTATAAGTTCATAGCAACTTTTAGCCTACTAGCTAATTTTAGCCAAACTCAGTTAACGTTAGCCAATTTCAGTTGACAATGTGGGCATCATTTCTTTCGGTTCATTCATGTCAAACAAGTAAAACTCTAGCACGTGAATCTAATAATACAAAATGTACGTACCCAACAGTAGATTTTTAATAATATGGGCCTCAATTCCTCCTCTCTTCGTGGTTGTTCAAACTTCAGTGTTCCGGAGTGAGTCTATGGGGAAAACGCGTTAACATCTCGTGAGATAATCTAACCTATCGCGGGATTTGGTAATGTCGGGAGATCTTTTGTTACATCTTGGCAGCACAGTTTTGGCAATTACATCCAACTCAGACATAAATGGTGACCAGATATATTTCTGTTTTACATGCATACATTCCATAAAAAAATAAAAAAAAACACAACGTATCAGGTTGAAATAATGACTAAAATGAGGCTTTGCATTCACTTAACCACACTGGGAACTGTGAGATTATAATTTATTTAAACAAGATAAAGTAAATATATTTACTTTGTATACAATTCGTGTATTTCATAAAGATAATTCCTGGGGGTTTTTTTCTGTCTTGCTTGACTAGATGTGTAAAGGACGTCAGTGGACGTGTATTCACAGCCTTGACGTGTAAAGGACGTCAGTGGACGTCTTCACACCTCTTAAAAACTACTTGGGCAATTAAATTAATTTTTGCAGTATTAACCATGCAAGGATTAAGCACAGCTTTTGCATATTTCACAAGGATTCCATGATGGAGGGTCATGACGGACTATAAATGCACGTGTAAAAGACGTCGCCAGGGGCCTCATGTACAAAGACTTGCGTTGAATTCATACTAAAACATTGCGTAAGGACAAAGCTGTAAATGTGCATACGCACAAAAAAATCCAGATGTATGAATCTCTGCGTACGAAGGATCCCACGCATATTCTCTTTGTACATCCCAATTAACGTAAATTTGAGCGCACATGCACGAGCACAACGCCCCACCCAGTCTCCTCCCTTAATTAAACCAATTTAAATATGGTAATGAGTCCACTTTGGCAAAAGAAAACAGTAAGAAAATGACGGCAAGAAATGAAACTTTACAGAAAGTGAATTGGAAGTGCTACTATCGGAGGTAGAAACGAAAAAAAAAAAATTGGAAAAGTTTGGAACTTTGTCCTCCGGAATTAATAACAAAAGGAAAAAAATATGAGTGGGAGAGTTTGGCTGATGCCGTCAATGCGGTGGGATCGTCGTACTGTAGAGTAGACTGAGTACAGTTGAGACACTTTTTGCGTTTTGATTTTTCACACAAAAATAGACATTGAAAAGAAGTGAATTTCCACATGACATGCCACATGATTACATTAGCTTGTAGACTAAGATGTTATCAATCAATAATACCCACAAGTAGTTTTTATTTTAAATATAAGGTGCTTTTTGTCTCAACTTTGTCTCAACTGTACCCATGTAGTACACTTGAGACAGTGCATGGTTGTCAGAAATCAATCAAGTCCGTTTCAGTCCACCACTCAAAGATCACTCTCTCCAGAATATTAATTCCACACACCTGTTCATCATCAATTACCTCATCAACCAACCTATAAAACCCTCACAATGGTATCAGTCTTTGTCAAGTCTCCAACAGGAACAGTTCACATGCCTTTGTCTTTGCTGCCGCTGATTCTTTCAGACTCCAAGATGTAATGTATACTTACCTGACATACTAACCTCCGTATCCTGTTGTTCCGTCTTCAGAATCCTTGCCCGAATCCATGCTGTCAGAGATCCTATGCTCCTTCAAGAGTTCCAGTGTATGTCCTCCGAATCCGCTTACTGCTATCTGCATCTGAAAGAGAAGAGACAAAGTTATTGAACAAGTGACTACTTGACATCAGCTCATCTAAAGTGAACTTGCTTACCTGCTGTCTGCCGCACTTCGACTCATCACGAAATCTGCACTTGATTTGAATATATACTCACCTTGCACTCTGATCATCTGTGAATAAAACTTCACTTATACCACTTACCTCTGATCTCCTGGTTATTATCCTGACAGAAGACTTGACCAACAACAACAGAGAAGTAACAGTGCAATGGAGTTTGGCATCGATATTGACAATCCTGCACAACCCATCGCCGCCGCTGTGAATCCCAGTCAGCCCGTACCCGATGCTTCCGCAAACTCCGCTTCCTCTCTGGTTTGCATCGCAAGTTCCACTTCTCGTCCAGCGCCGTTCTCCGGCCGGGCGGAGGATTGCAACGGGTTCCTATTGCAGTGCTCACTGGCTCTGGAACAACAAACCCAGTTGTATCCCACTGAAAAATCGAAGGTTGCTTTTATTATTCAACAATTATCAGGAGCTTCATTACGATGGGCTGAAACGTTATGGATGCAAGAATCTACTGTTACTTCTTCGGTACAAGAATTCGTAAATCATTTCAAGGAAGTTGTCAGAAATGTATTTTCTTTATCTCAGCTTTGTCCATGCAATAGCTTTATTCATAACTATGTTTTGTCCAGAGCATAAGTTGTGTCCAGAGAACAAAAGGCCCTGTACAGTAAGAAAGCCTTGCTTGCACATTCTTTTGTATGTATGTAATGCACATCTGTTTCATATTAAGAAGCACCCCCAAATATAGAAGGGGGGAGAGAGATGTGTGTTTTCTATGCATTGTGTGTTACAGAAGCCTTTTGGACCACAAGGCTCAGAAGGAAAACTTTACCGGATATTTACCATTTATAGGATTGTTATATAAGCATATATGATACCTATGATATCATGGATGATTTTATTGGTTGAGATCGTGATACTCCCTATACATTTTCAGTATATATTTGTCCAGACTCTTGGAAAGCCTAAGCTATCTTCCTGAGCTTCCCAGCGCTGGTTTCTTTCTTTTTGTTTTATTCATTCACTACCTAAATAAAGGACGGAAAGAAAAGGCACTTCGTGTTGGAATAACTTTATTTCTCACAAATGGGAGCTCGTCCGATCTACTCCAGATGGTAAAGCAGATTTCTTTTATTAATAAGAACAGTTTATTACTATCTGCTGAGATAGATGAATTTTAAAAACGTGCCGTGAGCTATGATTGGATATCCTTGCATTAGCAAGAAGAACGGTAAAGTGACCTGATCAGTCCTTTTATCGTTATGGTTAACCTCGTGTTTAATTAAGGCGTGCTTTAATTAAGACGGGAAGAACGACAAAAGAAAGTGATCTTTTATCGTTACTTTTTGGGTGTTCCTTGTGTTTTAATTAATACAAGAAGAGCGTGAGAAAAAAAAATTGATCACTTTTTCTGCGTTTTTGGTTTTACCTTACTTTTGTAAGAAGGAAATATTGTCGCGAGATATTTCAAAGTGCTCCGTTCCTTTTTTGTGGTTGTGAGTGAATGATACAATACATTGTTTATTTTGATCCTTTCCTTTTCTATTCTTTTTATCTCTTTGTTTCTTTGGCCAAATGTACTAACAATTGTAACTGCAGACTTGTTTTCTTTCATTCTCTATTTGACTGTTTTGAAATTTGTTTGCTTTGAATTTGAGGAGAAATTTTTGTGTGGCTTAAAATGGGCAATAAAATATCTCCTCCGTTAATTGATGAATCTCCAAAAGATTTCATGATCAGAAACGATCAGGCTTTTTATACTGAGCCCTACCTGTCGAACCTGGCAGGGTGGTCGACTGGCAAAACACAATTAGACCCATTTCCTCGAGAGGGTTCATTTAAAGACGCCGACATGCAAAGTGCCAAAAATATGATTTTTAACGGATGGGGGGACCCTTTCTGGCCCGGGGATTATATGGAGAAATCCTTTAAAACTTGGCAAACCATGAAAAAATACTGGGATCAAGGTCCAGTAAGAGTTAAGAGTACTGAAAATAATAGTTTATCATACCCTGAATTGGCTGTGCGGAACAGTGCAGTTTCTGCCGTCTCTGTCTCTCCGACAGACACAGAGAAGAGTTCCCTGCACACGGAAAAAAAGTCTCTCTTGGAAGAGACACAGACGCCGCAACCCCTCCCTCCCAAATATGAGAGCATTCAGGCTCCCGCTGAAGCACCCGTTAAAAATAGATTATACCCTGACTTAAAGCAGGCGACTGCGTTTCCTTTCGTTGAAACTTCAGATGGATTTAAAGTTCATCCGCTAAATATCTCTGAAGTAATGGCTATCTGTAAAGAACTGCCAGATCCGTCCAAAACCCCGCATCATTATGTTTCTGTTTTGAAGCGTTTGACTGCCTATAGCCAGTTGACTGGGCGTGATTATCGATTTATATTAACGAAAACTCTTCCTGCTGACATTACGGAGGAAGAATTAATTGAAGCGGTTGATCTTTTGGATCCTGTTAATGATGTACCGCCGTCACGTCGTCTTGTGAAAACAAACCCTGAACCAATTGACCTCTCTAAATCAGTTCGTGGTTTGAGATTTAAGGACGACGACGAAGACGAAAATTTGGACAATGAATGGCTATGGGCGACCCCTAGCAAACTTAAACTCTTTTTTAAACAATTAACTGCATTTTTGCTGAAGTTGTCATCTACTAAACAAGATATTTCGCATGCCGCTAATACAAAGCAAAAATCAGGCGAGACGCCAACAGTTTTTTTTAATAGGTTCAAGCGTGCGTGGATTGAGGAATCAGCACTTCCGATCGATGATGACAATTGTCTGTTGTTTGTGAACACGTTTCTGAACAACATGCACAGTGAGACTGCACAATTAATTCGGCTTACGACAAATAATCTTTTTACGATGTCAGTTGATGACCTTGGCAAGCGTTTACGTGAACTTTCATGTGCCGGTGCTTTCGACTCTAAAGGTAAAATTCCATTAATGTTGCAAGTTAACCCTGAACAGGTTAAGGCTCCGATTCGTCCGTTCAATACCTCTAAAAAGCCTCTCACTTGCTTCTGCTGTGGCCGTCCGGGGCATATTGCCAAGTTTTGCAGAAGGAGAGTTGCTAATGGAAACCAGATGTTTCAGCGCTCTGATGGCTGCGGGCCAAGAGCCCCCTCCTCGCGCTCTTCCGACCAAGGGAGACAGTATCCAACTGAATGGAGGAAACAATGACTACGAGTGCATACACAGGAGCCTGCCTTTTCAATGATTACATTAAATTATGGTAACAAGTCAAATGTTCTGCCATTCATTGAATTAAATGTTGATCATAAACCATATGTCTTTCTCGTCGATTCAGGTGCCAGTGTATCATCATTGTCATCAAACTTTTATGAGGGTCTGATCACGGGGAAGAAAATCAGTTCGGTCGGGATTGACAACGTTCCCGTGAAATGTGAAATGACGCCACCTTTACCGGTTACTTCTAAGGATGTATCATCCTTGTTTAAAATGCATGACTTTGCAATTATACCGAATTCACCATTCTGCCTGTTGGGTAGAGACTTAATGCATAAACTTGGTATGAAATTGGATTTTGATGCTGACTCTCTGACACTTATGTTTCCTGCAGCTTTTTCCATCACAACCGACACAGGAAGTGCTCTTGTCGCTGATTTGCCTGCAACTGTGCTGCCACAGGACATTTCGGGCGTCAATCCTCAATTGTGGGCGGAACACAAGGATGACGTAGGGCTAATTGATGTCCGGCCCTACAGGGCAAATTTGATAACTGATAGACCTGTGTTTCAAAAGCAATACCCGCTTTCAAAGGAAAAAGAGGAGGGAATTGCCCCCCTCATAGAACAGCTATTGGCTCAAGGCATCCTGGTTCGCACTCATTCACCTTATAATACACCAATTAATCCTATCAGAAAGGCGAATGGTTCTTGGCGTCTAACGCAAGACCTAAGAAAAATTAATGATTTGATAAAACCACTTGCACCAATTGTGCCAGATGTACAGACTATAATTAATTCTATTCCTTCAGAACATGCATTTTTTTCTGTTATTGATTTAAGCTCTGCCTTTTTCAGCATTCCGGTTGATCGTGAAACTCAGCCACTGTTTGCGTTTTGTTTTCAGAATTGTCAATTTATGTGGACCCGCCTTCCTCAGGGGTTTAAGGATAGCCCGGCCGTTTTTGCCGCCGTAGTGCAAGCGACACTGAAAGATGCCAAACTCCCTCCAGAGACTTGTCTGCTCCAGTATGCGGATGACATCCTAGTTACTGGCGCCTCTGCGGAGATGTGTGCTGCTGCCTCCACAATTGTCTGCAATATTCTAGCTGAGGCTGGATTTAAGGCATCCAAAGAGAAACTCCAGTGGGTGCAGAGAAAAGTCACCTACTTGGGCCATGAACTGTCACAAGGCCAAGTCCGCCTGTCTGTTGACAGGGTTACAGCCATCGCTGCATTCAAGCATCCAGCAACACGGAAGCAAATGCAAAGCTTTCTGGGACTGGTGAATTACTGCAGGCTATGGGTTCCTAATTGCTCCATGTATGACAAAATCTTGCGAGAAGCTACGCTGGGTGATAAAGAGGACATTACATGGACTGCTGAAATGGATCAGGCATTCAGACACTTGAAATCCTCTCTCCTAAGGCCTCCCGCCCTTGGCCTCCCTTCTTATTCTCGCGAATTTCATTTATATGTGCACGAGGGTCGCGGAACGGCCGCGGCAATCCTGGCCCAGGACCATGGTGGTAGTTTTCGCCCCGTTGCGTATCTGTCCAAAACCCTTGATTCAGTGGCCAGGGGTCTCCCTGCCTGCCTGCGCGCAGTGGCTGCTACAGCGATCATGGTACAGGATGCTGAAAAGGTTGTTTTATCACATCCATTAACTGTACATACTTCTCATCAGGTTGGAGCTATTATGCATAATATTTCTACACAGCATATGACTGCTCAACGCCGTTCAGGCTATGAGGCTATATTGTTAGCTACTGCTAATTTAACTTTGAAAGTAACCTCTGTTATTCATGGTCCCACTGTACATTTGCACAGGTTGCTGACACAAGGTGAATTTCAGAGTGACGACCACGACTGCCTGACCAGGATCCAGACTTCAACTGCTTGCAGGCCAGATGTGTCTACATCTGTCCTGGAGGAGGGGAAGCATTATTTTATTGATGGATCCTGCTTTAAGCCAAACGACAGTACATATTTGTGTGGTTATGCTATTGTTGAATTGCCCGATAATGTAATTGAAGCATATTCGCTGCCATATAAATCAGCACAAGTTGCAGAACTAATTGCTTTAACAAGAGCTTGTCAATTGGCGAAAGGTCAGTGCATCAACATATACACTGACTCTAAATATGCGTATGGCGTAGTCCATGATTTTGCTAAATTGTGGGAGGAAAGAAATTTCAAAACCTCCGATGGAAAACCAATTTCGCATCATAATATTGTGGCCGAGCTGATTAGTGCAGCACAGCAGCCATTAAAGCTTGCTGTCATTAAAGTAGCTGGTCATAAGACAGGTGAATCTGATGAAGCCAAAGGAAACAGATTTGCAGATGAAGTAGCGAAATGGGCAGCAAAAGAGGCGATACGTAGCCCACATGTAAATGACCAAAGCACTGAAGTGCCAATGATGAATTCGTCATTGACTAATGATTTGGACATAAAAATACTACAAGCGAATCCTACTCAAGATGATTTGAATCATTGGGCAGCCAATGAAGTAAAACCAGACCAAGCTGGTATTTTGAGAGATAAACAAGGTAGAATCGCACTACCTGCATCCACCATTGTAATGTTGTGCAGGCATTATCATGGTGTATCGCATGTATCGAAAGAGAAAGTGATACAAAATTTGAATCAATCATATTGCATAGCGAACGTTCGAAGGAATACTTTGTTAATATTGGATGCTTGCCTGGTGTGTGCACGAACAAATCGGCACAAGGCAATCGCCCATGATGCTTTACCGCATCCGGAACTTCCTTTCCAATATTTACAGATCGATTTTACACACATGCCTCCATGTGGAAATAACAAATATCTGCTTGTGATTATTGATCGATTTTCTAAGTGGCCAGAAGCTTTTCCGTGTGGAAAAGAAAATGCAAAGACAGTAGTAAAGGTTCTTGCAAAAGAAATTATACCGCGCTTCGGCATTCCAACCGTTATAGCAAGTGACAATGGAACTCCGTTTGCTTCTAAAGTGACACAATTATTAGCCAAAGAGCTTAATATTAATTGGCATTTTCATATTCCCTACGCTCCACAGTCTTCTGGGAACGTAGAGAGGACGAATAAAACGATAAAAGAACGTCTTAATAAAGCATGTCTAGATACGGGCAGAAATTGGGTTGATTTGTTGCCCGCCGTATTGACAGAAATGAGAATGTCTCCATCAGCCACCACAAAAATGTCTCCATTCGAAATTCTCATGGGTAGACCTTTCCCGACCCCTTGGGTCAGAGGTCGCGCTGGCAATCTTTCCACAGGTGACACGGAGGTGATCATCGCGGATTATGTGGATTCCCTTGTTAGAACTTTGAATGGCATAAATGGTGATGTTTCTCTGTCTCTCCCTCTTCCCTCAGAAAAGCCAACTCATCCTTTCGTTCCAGGACAACAGGTGCTGATAAAGTGTCTGAAGCCCACGAAACTTGGGGAACCAAACTATCTGGGGCCTGCCACGGTGATCGCTGTGACGAGGACTGGTGTTCTGACTGACCTCCAGCCGCAGTGGATCCACGCTAGCAGAGTGAAGGCAGCTCCATCCCAGGGGAACGCATAAGCCTATGCGGAAGTGAACCTCCAGCACTGATCGAAAGGAGAGCGAGGAAGAGAAGTAGACGAAGAACGAGATTGCTAATTGAAATTAGCAATAATTATCCTTGAATCCATTAAGTCATGTCCGCTAAGTTGCTATTACACCTGTTCGTGCTGATAACCATGCTCATTTATGCACAAGCCCTTGTTAGCAGTGGTAATGAAACTTGGCTGAGCCACGAAGACGAACCACATGCGTTTGCCTCCAATATGTGGTGGAGGTTAGCCAACTTCACTGCTAAGTCTACAGGAAAAAAGGGTGACTGTTATGTTTGCACAAAAATGCCGCAAAGTGCTGCCGGACCTCATGTAAGTGTTAAATCACCAACGACAGAAGAAGACTTATTCTGCCCTTTATTCATTAGTAATATTGGAATGGTTGCACCTCAAAATTCATCGGTAAATTGGACTTGCCCTGATAGCAACAAGAAAGTGACAGTTGCAGTACAAGTACATGTTAAAGTGGCAACTGTAGGTCCCATTCCAGACTCATTGTTCTGTATTGAAAGAAAAGTAGGAGCTGCAACACTAGGTACAATTCCTGAGAGTAAATGTAAGCAAATATATCGCCGTTGTGAAGTACGAAACATGCCCTGTTGTCTTAGCTGTTTGTCGGGAGAAGGAAAATTTGATTTAGAATTGTGTACCAAAACATCTTCAAACCCTCTATCTACTTTGGGTGTTTATGGATCATCAACTCCTGAGATTCAAGAATTGTGTGATGAGTATTGTGGACTTTACTCGGGAAAAAATTGTAATAGGTATGTTCCATCTGTAAAAGGAACAAGAGCTTTGGGAGATTGGTTTTGGTTATGCGGACACATGGTTTACACTTCATTACCTTTTAATTGGAGTGGACGATGTGCCCTAGTAACTTTAGAAGAATATTCTATGATTGTTAGATCACATGAAAAGGATAATGTGTTGAACCAAAGAAACACACGCTCTCTCTCTGACCGCAGTTCAGTTAGTAGTTTGGGAAGAGATAATCCAGTACCGAAAGAACATCGACTATGGACTGGTACGGAAAAATTCTTTGAAGGTATTTTTCCATCAATAGGAATTGGCAGTCTTCAAATTGAGGTAGAAGTTACAAGATATGAATTAATTTCATTTATTAAAACTACGAGGGACACTTTAGCTGGTGTCCAAGAAGAACTGAGAGCGCTTCGCTTAATGGCGCTACAGAATCGCTTAGCCCTGGACATTGTTACTGCGTCCAGAGGAGGGGTGTGTGTCATCGTTGGTGTCTCCTGTTGCACTTTTGTACCGTCAAATGACGAAGATGGCCATATTATCGCTGAAGGAATAAATAATATGACAAGAATTGCTGATGAACTACAAAGAAGAGAAGTGAGTGACAGGAGTGGCTTTGGTGATTGGTTAACGAGCTGGCGGCAAATGCTTGTCTCGGCATTAATTCCAATAGGAACTATACTGTTAATCCTTGCATTTATTGTTTGTTGTATTATTCCATTCATTAGGATGTTGATTTATCGTGCTATGAATACTTTTGTATCTTCTCAATATGCTATGATGAATAGAACTGTAAAACCTTAATGATTTTGAAGGAAATGTTTGAATGAAGAATGTTTCACTGTATTATCCTACAAATAATGGACATGCTGAGAATAGTGTGATATGATAATTCTGTTACATGATAATTATCTTATCAAAGGGGCCATTGTCAGAAATGTATTTTCTTTATCTCAGCTTTGTCCATGCAATAGCTTTATTCATAACTATGTTTTGTCCAGAGCATAAGTTGTGTCCAGAGAACAAAAGGCCCTGTACAGTAAGAAAGCCTTGCTTGCACATTCTTTTGTATGTATGTAATGCACATCTGTTTCATATTAAGAAGCACCCCCAAATATAGAAGGGGGGAGAGAGATGTGTGTTTTCTATGCATTGTGTGTTACAGAAGCCTTTTGGACCACAAGGCTCAGAAGGAAAACTTTACCGGATATTTACCATTTATAGGATTGTTATATAAGCATATATGATACCTATGATATCATGGATGATTTTATTGGTTGAGATCGTGATACTCCCTATACATTTTCAGTATATATTTGTCCAGACTCTTGGAAAGCCTAAGCTATCTTCCTGAGCTTCCCAGCGCTGGTTTCTTTCTTTTTGTTTTATTCATTCACTACCTAAATAAAGGACGGAAAGAAAAGGCACTTCGTGTTGGAATAACTTTATTTCTCACAGAAGTTTTCGGACGCCCAGTGGAAGATTCATCCATCAGTGATAAACTGTTACAATTGTATCAGGGCAAAAAGTCAGTCTCCGATTATTCGCTGGAGTTTCGTACTTTGGCTGCTGCAAGTGGGTGGAACGAGAAGGCTCTCATCTCTGTTTATCGACGTGGTTTGAATCCTGCTCTTCGCCTCCAACTCGCGATTTATGATGACAACATGGGACTTGAGAAATTCATACAACAAGCCCTCCGTGTGCATCAAAGATCTCAAGGCTGCTATCGCGAAGTTCAACAACCCATTTTTTCACCTCCTCAAAATGCTGCTGAAAGTTCCTCCAGCCCAACTGTAGAGAAGATGCAGGTAGATACTTATCGACTGTCTCAAACAGAACGTTCTCGACGTAGAGAGTTAAGATTATGTCTTTACTGTGGAATGGGAGGACATTTCCTTCGTTCATGCCCTACACGACCTCCTAGAATGCTTGTGAGTCCAGTGCTAATGTCCGTTTCTGTATCAGCTCCGTTAACGATATCAGTGATTCTAAAATCCACTAACTTCCATATCTCTGCCACAGCCATTGTGGATTCCGGGTCGGCAGGAGATTTCATCTCCGGACAGCTCTGTCAGAAGCTCCAACTCCAAAAGTGTACCACCATCAAGCCTTACTCCATCCATGCAGTAACTGGTGAAACCATCAATAAGGGGTACGTAACTTCTCAGATTAAACCTATCATACTCTGTGTAGAAGAAACACACCATGAGCTTTTTGAACCTCTCATACTTGAGAATAGCCAGACTGATATTATCCTTGGACGTCCATGGCTCATACGACATCAACCTAACATCGACTGGAAGTCAGGCAAGGTATTGAAATGGGGTTGCCGGTGTGCTTCCACGGACGTCGAATTATCAGACTCGAATGATGTTGACTTACCAGACTCCTGTCCAGTGAATTCAACTTCCATTGAAAGTCCCATAGAAAATCTGTCTGTGTCCATTCCTTCTTGCTATTCTGAATACTCCGATGTATTTAATCCTGTCGAAGCTTCCAAGTTACCACCTCATCGACCTTGGGATTGTGCCATCAATCTGGTTCCCGGGGAATCCATCCCCAAGGGTCGAATCTACTCTCTGTCAATTCCGGAACAAGAGGCTATGCAACAGTACGTTGAAGAGGCTTTGAAACAGGGTTACATACGGTCCTCCACGTCACCTGCCGCTGCCAGCTTTTTCTTTGTCCCTAAAAAGGATGGTGGTTTACGGCCATGTATAGACTATAGAGCCTTGAACAAAATAACTGTGAAGTTCAGTTATCCACTCCCATTGGTTCCCTCTTCTCTTGAGCAACTCCGAGAAGCCAAGATATTCACCAAACTAGATTTAAGAAGTGCATATAATCTCATCAGAATCCGAGAGGGCGACGAGTGGAAGACCGCATTCATCACACCAGCGGGACACTATGAGTACCTCGTTATGCCTTATGGCCTGGTAAACGCCCCTTCAGTCTTCCAAAGTTTCATGGATGAAGTGTTCCGAGACTACCTGAATCATTTTGTAATAATCTACATTGACGATATCCTAATCTTCTCCAGAAACCCAGTGGAACATCAACGACATGTCTCTTGTAAGGGAAATTTTACATTTAGACATGTGTTTGACTCTTAGATGTGTTTTTTCTATTAGAAGTGTTCATTTTACTTAGATGTGTTCTTTACTTATAGATGTGAACCTTTTACTCATGTGTATCACTTGTATTAACATTTAACACTTATAGATGTGTTCTTTTACTCTTAGATGTGTATCACTGGTTTTGACATAAGACATTTAACATTGAACATGTATTTGTACTTGTGAAGCAGTTAAAGAAATATAATCATATAAGCTAAAAATACATTATTGAAGATATGTAACCAAGTTTTTAGAAATGCATAAGTGAAGACAAGCTTGCGGGAACAAAATGTTCTGGGTTAGAAGACTAAGTAACAAAGAGACAATGTGCACTTCAAGTGACCTATTGTACTCGAAGTGTGAAAAGCATGTGCGTAGATTTGAGCAGCTTCGATCAAAATAGCGATAGGCAGAATGTGTGAAAACCAAGTAGCTTAAAAACAGGAACTTTTGCAGACGTAGGTATTGTGCTGTCTAGATAAATTTATGTGAGACAGGGGGGGTCTTGAACCAAGATGTTTCCTTTTAAGGTAAACAAGACTGGATGCAACGGACCCAGGATGTGTTAAGGGTATATAATGATGCCAACTGGAAGTAGCTTTGCTCTTCTCATGACAGACATTCTCTGTATGTGAACTGCCAATTTCTTGCAAGAAATAAAAGATCTTGATACTTTGACTTTTCAAAGGTTTTTGTATTTGTCTCCTTCCTCCTCACTTTTCGAATAGAATTATTTCCACAACAAATGGCGACGAGGATGATGGGATAACCGTGAACCAACCGATCGCCGTGATAGAGGGACAATTGAATTGATCATCCCGAGAGACCAGCTCTGCGGCTCAAAATCCTCAAGTTTAAGGAGAGAGAATTGTTCTACTCATCACGACGAACGGAGGTGAACGTACTCCCAGAACTGAACTCATGAGGTCATCAAAAGACGGTGAGAGAAAATTATTTACGTGGTAAATAAGATATAAGAAAAATTATTTGCGTATTGAATATTTTTCCTAAAAGGGTCAGGAGTTTTGGAATAAGCCTGAAAGTAACTTCCAAAAGGATTTGAGAATAAGCCTGAAAGTAATAGTCTCAAATGCCAGGTGTTAATTGTTTTCCCAGAAGGGCCAGAGTTTGAGAAAGAGGGTTTCTCAAGCGTCCAAACAAGGGGCTGTTCGAAATAAGCCTGATAGTAATTTTCGGACATTTTAAGAAAGCACTTGTTTGGGAAAAAGACCTAACATCGACGGATGTGGGCATTTTGAAAGTCCTAAATTGACGAATTTAGGCAGGCGTGGTGGCCACGCTGGGGGGAAGAATTAACACAGTAAATAAAGTAACGTGGTGACCACGTGAGAGAAAAGATTCAAGTACGCAAATATATATACTGTAGATAAACCCAATGGGTAATGAAAATTCGAAAAGCGTGGAGGAACAGGTTAATTTCTCTAAGGGCTCATATAAAGCAATGGATAAAATAATGGGAACCTGGTATCATGCTTTTGTGCCGTTTTTGATAAGTCAATATGGGTTTAACGGGGGTTTAAGTGTGTCACATTTGACTCAAACCAAAATAAATTGGGCGACTCATATTGTAAAAAAGAAGGACAAAGAGCAATATGATAAATGTGGTGAAATCATAGTAAAATGGTTGGATGAAGCAACACGCAGACAACAAAAACAAGTCTGTCGGGCTATCGCACCATTGTACTCTGATGAGGAAAGACAGGAGGCTTCAAAGAAAGCACTATTGAATCTTAAAAATGACTGTAGTGCTATTGCTGACTCTTCTTCTCCCTTTTTCGGTCACTACGCGAGAATGACGGTGGAGGACGAGGGATATCCGGCTCGACATCCACCACCTGCTCTCTTTCCTGCCCCGGGGGATGTTGCTCAAGTTGCGGGAGAAGTGCAAGCCAGCGCACCAACTGCACCGCCGCCCGAATACACTCCAACAGAGGAAGGAAAAAGTGACGCATCGACAACGCGCTCTGGTGCACTGTTTAGAGAAGCCAAGCAGCAGAAATGCAACAAAGACTTAGAAGACCTGCTAAGCACAAACATGAGAAAATTGACTTTGCACTCACGAAGGCAGCAAAAAAGAAAAGCTGATCAAGATTTGACCAGAGCCACGTTAAGACGGCAAATGGGGCGGCAACAGACCCTGCGAAACCAACGTTATCAGACTGATGATTCAGAGACAGAGATAAAGAGTGAAAGCGACGATGACGACGAAAGTCTCCAGAATTTTCAGGCACCGATGCTCGAAGTGGCGGGACCAAATGGATCGGTTCTGGTGATGCGACCATGGACCCAAGAGGAACTGAAGCAAGCTTCTGAACACCTGCCAAACATCGAAGCAGGTGGGGCAAAACTGGGGGCTGATTTAGCTCTTTTCTGCAGAGAATTCAGACCGACTCTCGGTGAACTGTGGAGACTACTGATTTTGAGATATGGAGCAGTGCAGATGGCTAAAATGTCCGAGCACTGGCCAGAAGATGCCCGAATGATACATGTCGACTACAACCATCAGACAAACGGTGACTATAAAATTAAAGTCGAGGGAATCATCAACGCTTTACAGAAAGTATTTCCACGCACGATGGACATTAACCAAGTTCGTCAATGCATTCAAGGGAAAGATGAAACCACTGAAGCATATTTTCTTCGGCTGAAAGAGTGCTTTGATCGCCATGGTGGTATTGAAAAAAGACCACCACCAACAGGCCAGAATGCAGAAGCTATGGGGTCTGATCCTTATGATGACTATTTGAGAACTTTGTTCATGGATGGAATGGACAGAGAAATTTCAAAAGAAATTGAAAGAAGCTGTGTTGGATGGCAACTGGCCTCCACAGTTGAAATCAGACGACATGCAAAACATCACGAAACAATCATCAAGAAGCAGAAAACAGCCAAAATCACCAAACAAGACAAAGATCTTACTCTAGCTCTGATAGCGCTGCATAACAACAATCTCAAGCAAAACCACTATCTACGCAACCAAAGTAGTAGTGGGGGAAAAGGCAGAGGACGAGGTCGTGGAAAAGATAGACATTTTTCACAAAACCAGCAGCGTCCAGATCGGGACACTTGCTTTATCTGCGGACAAAAGGGACATTGGCGTGACACTTGCCCGCAAGCGGCGTTCAACACGGGGCAGGCAGACTGAGAGGAGGGGGGTGCGAGCAACGGGTTTCCTGACTCTCCATCAGATAAGTATCATTCTCCTTTCGTTTCTGACTCTGCTCTCTGCAAAGAAGAAGTGCTTGCTAATGTTTTCTATAGGGCTAAAGATTCCTTACCTTTGATAGAAGTAAATGTTTTGGACAAAACATTATTATTTTTGTTAGATACAGGCGCGAGTAACTCCATTATTCAAGAAACAGAATTAACACAACCTATTTCATATTCTGGGAAAATGACTTCTTCTAGAAGTGCTACTGGTCATGTGGTTGTTGAACCATTCTCAACGCCGTTTGAGTGTTCAATTAATGAGAGAAAATTCAAGCACCGTTTCCTGATTTCTCAGTCATGTCCAGTTAATCTGATGGGAAGAGATTTAATGTGCAAACTGGGTATTTCTGTTCACTGTACTGCTAAGGGGCTTCAGGCTGACATGAGAATGCTGCATTTAGAAGCAGAGGAAACCCATATGTTTGTTTATGAATGGCAAGTTTCTAACACGTGTCTGACCACAAAGGCTCATGACAGAGTGTTGTCATCATCTGATTTTATGAATGACTCAGATCTGCACTGTACTTCACATGTCAGCATTGAACCTGATGATGAATTTGAGCAGCGTTGGTTTAATGTTGAGGTGGAAAATATAAAGACAGATTACTTGTATTGGACAAACCACTGGTGTGTTTTGGGGGTGAAACTGACTGACAAACAGGCAATGTTTTATGACGTGGAAGATGCACAGCCTCATATCTCACTGGCTAAACCAGTGAAGGCTGAATGGCGTGACGCAGGTCCCTTCATGACCAAGTGCCATGAACTGACCGACTGGGTCATAATAGATCAACAAAGAATGATCTGCCAAAGTGAAAGTACCGGATGGTTTAAACAACCGTGTCATAAAACATTGAGAGGTTTGAGATCAGTCACAGTCTTGGAGGAGGAAGTGAACTTTGACGGTCTGACTTTATTGCATCTCCCTATCATCCCTGAGGGGTTGGAGGGAGTTCCGAGTTGTCTGTGGGCTAAAGATAAGTATGATGTGGGTCTGATTGCAGGTTGTGAGCCTGTTCGAATCAAACCGAAATCTGATTACAGACCAAAGAAAATGCAGTATCCATTGAAAAAGGAAGCGATTGAAGGCATTACGCCAGTGTTTAATTCTTTGTTGGAAAAAGGGGTCATTGTTGAGTGTCCGGACTCACCTGTCCGTACTCCCATTTTTCCGGTAAAGAAAATTAGGGACGCAAATCAAGCTGTTGAATATAGATTTGTCCAGGATCTTAAAGCGGTTAATGACGCCGTGGAGGCTCGCGCTCCAAACGTACCGAACGCTTATACGATCCTCGCTCAAATTCCGGCTGACACTAAGTGTTACACACTTGTTGACATTTCGAATGTTTTTTTCAGCGTTCCAGTGCATCCTGACTCACAATTTTGGTTTGCTTTTAATTTCAATGGTAAAGCATACACCTTTACACGATTGTGTCAGGGTTTTTGTGAAAGTCCAACAATATTCAACGAAGCTTTAAAACGCAGTTTAGAAGATTTGATACTTCCACCTGGCGTGGCTCTGTTGCAGTATGTTGATGACTTGTTACTTTGCTGTCCAAACGAACAGGTCTGTAAGCAGGCTACAATCACATTGTTAACCTACTTGGCAGAACGGGGCCACAAGGTCAACCCAAGTAAAGTAGCTATAAATCAATCCAAAGTTACCTTTTTAGGTCACGTGTTGACAGCAAATGGGAAGTCATTATCTGACAAAAGGGTCACTGCAATTCAAAACATTCCTAAACCGATCACGAAAAAGCAAATGATGTCGTTTTTGGGAATGACTTCGTATTGCAGAACATTCATTCCTAGCTACAGTGAAAAGGAAGGGCCTCTGTCAGCATTAATATACGGGCAGGAGATGGCAGCCTCTGACAAACTGACATGGACCGAAGAGGCAGAAAGGGCTTTTTGCGAAATGAAACAAGCTTTGCAGGTTTCTCCTACCCTCGGAATTCCGAATCCAGAGAAAAAGTTTACGCAGACAGTAGCTGAAAAAGATGGTTATATGTCTTCTGTCTTGTTACAAGAACATGCTGGGAGACAGAGACCTGTAGCGTACTTTTCCACCAGGTTAGACGCAGTTGCAAGGGGACTTCCTGCTTGTCTGAGAGCTGTGGCGGCAGCGGAGAGAGCTGTGATGGCTTCCAGAGATTTTGTGGGTTTCAGTGATTTAACACTGCTTGTACCACATGCTGTGTCTCTGATTTTGTTAGAACAAAAGACTTCTCACTTATCTGCAGCTCGCTGGCTGAGATATAATTTCGTGCTGCTAGAAATGCCTAACATTACTGTAAAACGATGTAATGTTTTGAATCCCGCAAATCTGCTCCCCACAGAGGAAGACGGAGAACCACACTGTTGTGTTTCAGCTTTGGAACAGATATGTAGTCCAAGACCAGACTTGACAGACGAGGCTTTACCCAACAGTGATATGATTCTTTTTGTGGATGGATCATCCAGCAAAGATGCTTTTGGCAAGAACAGAGCAGGTTATGCAGTTGTTTCATTAACTGAGGTTCTGGAACAACAACCACTGCCATCACATTTTTCTGCACAAGCTGCTGAATTGGTTGCTCTGACTGCAGCATGCAAATTGGCAAGTGGCCAACGTGTTACAATTTACACTGACTCAAGGTATGCTTTTGGTGTTGTACATGACTTTGGCTCGTTGTGGAGACATCGAAAGTTTTTGAAAGCGGATGGTAAGCCAATATTGAATCACCAGCTAGTGGGTCAATTATTGGATGCTTTGATGTTACCAAAAGAAGTGGCAGTGTGCAAATGTCTGGCCCATACTTCAGGCAGTGATGATGTTTCTAAAGGAAACAGACAAGCTGATTTAGCTGCAAAGGCTGCGGCTCTGCTTCCTGTTCAGATAACCACAGCAGCACGGCTGGATGAGGAACTAGGGGACATAGAAGCTATGCAGCAGCATGCATCTGCTGAGGACAAAAGAAAGTGGAGAGATGCAGGCTGTGTGTATAAAAATAATCAGTGGTGGGGCCCCAATGAAAAACCATGTTTACCTTCTCATTTCTTTCAGGCATATGCGAAACTGACACACGGTTTGGACCACGCCTCCAAGACGGGAATGTTTTCCATTATGAAAAATAACTGGTTTACCAAAGGTTTTTCCACAGTGGCAGCAGATTTTTGCAGCAGGTGTCTGATTTGCGGAACGAACAATGTGGCCAGGGGTCAGGCAATGAGACAGGCGGGGCATCCCAGGCCACCAAGACCATTCTCACATGTAATGCTTGATTATATTGAGTTGACACAATCAGATAAGAAGAAATACTGCATAGTTGCTGTAGATCTTTTTTCAGGATGGGTTGAAGTTTTACCAACAGCAAAAGCAGATGCACAAGGGGTGGCAAAATTACTCCTACAGGAGATAATCCCACGATGGGGAATTCCTGAGAGATTATCAAGTGATAATGGCTCGCATTTTGTGAACAGTGCAATTTCAGCAGTTGAAGCGTTTCTGGGTACACCCTGGAAACACTTTTGGTCCTATCATCCAGAATCAGCTGGAGCGGTAGAGAGACAGAACCAGGTTCTGAAAAACAAGCTGGTAAAAATTTGCGATGAGACAGGGCTCTCATGGCCTAAGGCTCTGCCCATTGCTTTGACTTATATGAGAATGAGAAAGAGGGGGCGAGCACAACTCTCACCATTCGAGATTCTGTTTGCTCGTCCACCTCACATGGGCTGGGAACCACACAAACCTAGACCACTGCCTGACACCACTCTTTGTGAACATGACATGTTGCAATATTGTGTTGAACTGGATAAGGTGTTCTGTGATATCTCAAAACAGGTACAGGCAGCGGCTCCAGAACCGGCTGAGACAGCCCTGCACAGCATCAGACCAGGTGATTTCGTGCTGATAAAGGATCTGAGGCGGAAACACTGGAGAGCAAAACGGTGGCAGGGACCATTTCAAGTTTTGCTGACAACTCACACTGCAGTGAAAGTCGAGGAGAGGGCTCCGTGGATTCACGGGACGCACTGTCGGAAAGTGCCAGCTCCTGCGGTAGCTGCAGCGGAAGAAGAATCCCAGGTATCAGCTCATGCGGTAGCTGCAACGGAGGACGAATCCCAGGCATCAGCTCATGCGGTAGCTGCAACGGAAGAAGAATTCCATATACAGCCCACGAGTACCTAACAGGTTACAAACTAAAGGGTGCGGCTTGTCATCCTGTAAGTTTCCAATTCAAACACTATCATCTCTGGAGGGAGGACGAATCTTTAATTGAAGACGATTCAGCCATTCTAGGAATCATTAGAACTGAGTCAAGAACTTTGTGGAGTTTTGATGGTGAGGGCATTGGAGTGACTTGTCTAATAATAGCCACCAGACCTGCCCTGAGACCAACAATAGATAGAGAAAAGGGACTCATATCTTTTTCACAACAACATTTTCTTGCCTGGCAAGGTTGTAAAGTGTGGGAATATGCTACTAAATCTTATCCTCTTAACTAGTCTGACCATAGGTCTAGCACAGGATGGTAGTATACAGGTACAAATGACAAAGGGGAAAGAAAGTAAACTGATTATAATATGTGATCCTATTTCAGCAGCAGGACCTGGGTATAATCCCACCAGCTTGAGCAAATGGGGCAAAGCCATGTATTTTTGTAAAGAACCATGTGAATGGCTAGATGTATACGGGGGTAATAAAGATGCTATGCTTGATGGTTTAATGACGAGAGCAGACTATAAATCACCTAATAGTCAAATCAGAAAGATGATTTCAGGTCTTATTGAATTCGAAGAAATCACTGAAAACCGTAAAATTTAATTGAAAGTCACTCTATCAACAGGAAATGATGGTGCAGCTCAGTGGGAAGGAAAATTTTTCTGTGCATGGTGGACAGCAGGTACTGACACTTATGTTCCAATAGACATTACAATGGTAGATCCACCAACGGAAACCCATAGCTTGTCTGAACTGATAACTCATTCTAGCATACCTGAAGAAGAAGATGCTGAATTAGAAAGACAGTTTAATTTGCATCATGAAGACACGACTATTGCACATAGCAGAATACAATGTGGGGGCAATAGAGCATGTATGTTAAGTTTACTTCAACGACAAGCTTTGGAAATTAATCAATCATGTTGGTGGTGTCTGAGAATGGATAGGACCTGGAGGGTTCATCCGTTAAGATCAACTAATCTAGGAGAATTAAAAGGATTAATTCCGTGTGCTATGTGGAAATTACTGAATGGAGTAAACACTGACGAAAACAAATCAATGTCTCGAAAGGGGGTTGCGTGTCAGAATCCATCAGAACACAGTACCAAAGACTTTGACAATGTATGGGCAGTAAAACCGCAATTAGGCGACGTATGTTTATGCAAATTAGAGTTCCAAAGAGGGGCAGTAATGACAGGTACATCCCATTGCAAGACTACGATAACAATGCATAATAACAAATGTATAACATCAGATGGTGTGTTTATTGCGTGTCCAGGTAACGACGATGATCTAAGAGAAACTACAGCTGGAACAGTATGGGTCTGCGGTCAAACTGCTTTCCATTCCCTTCCTAAGAACTGGATGGGGTGCTGTTATCCAGGACTTTTAGATATTGGAACGGACGTTTATGTAAATAAAGAAAATGACGACTATAAGCAAACTTCTATGAGATCAAAGAGAAGCTTAGCTGATGAAAAGATACCGATAATGTTTCAAGGTACCAAACTTTGGAATCCTTGGACAAGTAGAATATCGATGACCGGATGGTCTTTCCTTGGTGGGGCAGGTACTGCTGCCAGCTTGTTAAAAATAAATGGCTTAGCCTGGCAGGTATTACGCTTAGCTAACGAAACTGAAGATGCTTTAGGACAACTGAATTATGAACTTAGAGGCGTCAGACAGGCAGTCGTACAACATCGTATCGTGCTCGACATCCTCACGTCAGAGCGAGGGGGCGTGTGCAAAATGTTAGGGACTTCCTGTTGCTTCAATCTGCCTGACGTCTATCAAAATGTAACAGACATAATAGAGCACATGAAACTGGCTGTGGCCACTCCACCAGAAATGTCATCTTCTCTGGATGCTTGGTTTTCTGGCCTCCAGGGGTGGACTAAATGGGTAATAAGTACTTTTATGCCGATAGCATGTTTGATTTTGATTTTGATTTTGATGATCCCATGTTTGATAAATTGTATCTCTACAATCACTGCTAGAACAGTGTCTACCACGATGGTTAGAATAACTACAGGAGAGTACGTCACAATGATACGTAGGGAACCTGAGGCGGATGCCACAGTGCCCGAGACTGAAGAATATGAGAATGAGAGCGAACATGCGTTTGACTAAGAAATGAAGTAGCCATGGGAAAAATTTACTTGATGTAAATTACTATGATTATGGAGAAGTAAATGTCAAATTTTGTGTGTATGTTCTTTGAAAATGAACATGGGGTGGATTGTAAGGGAAATTTTACATTTAGACATGTGTTTGACTCTTAGATGTGTTTTTTCTATTAGAAGTGTTCATTTTACTTAGATGTGTTCTTTACTTATAGATGTGAACCTTTTACTCATGTGTATCACTTGTATTAACATTTAACACTTATAGATGTGTTCTTTTACTCTTAGATGTGTATCACTGGTTTTGACATAAGACATTTAACATTGAACATGTATTTGTACTTGTGAAGCAGTTAAAGAAATATAATCATATAAGCTAAAAATACATTATTGAAGATATGTAACCAAGTTTTTAGAAATGCATAAGTGAAGACAAGCTTGCGGGAACAAAATGTTCTGGGTTAGAAGACTAAGTAACAAAGAGACAATGTGCACTTCAAGTGACCTATTGTACTCGAAGTGTGAAAAGCATGTGCGTAGATTTGAGCAGCTTCGATCAAAATAGCGATAGGCAGAATGTGTGAAAACCAAGTAGCTTAAAAACAGGAACTTTTGCAGACGTAGGTATTGTGCTGTCTAGATAAATTTATGTGAGACAGGGGGGGTCTTGAACCAAGATGTTTCCTTTTAAGGTAAACAAGACTGGATGCAACGGACCCAGGATGTGTTAAGGGTATATAATGATGCCAACTGGAAGTAGCTTTGCTCTTCTCATGACAGACATTCTCTGTATGTGAACTGCCAATTTCTTGCAAGAAATAAAAGATCTTGATACTTTGACTTTTCAAAGGTTTTTGTATTTGTCTCCTTCCTCCTCACTTTTCGAATAGAATTATTTCCACAACACTCTCGAGTACTCCAACGACTACGTGAATTCTCCTTGTTCCTGAAAGCAGAGAAGTGTTCGTTCCATCAAACGTCAGTTGAGTTCCTCGGTTACCATCTCAGTGAAAGAGGAGTAGAAATGGATGATCGTAAAACCAGAGCCATTACTTCCTGGAACACTCCACAGACAGTAAAGGAATTACAACGATTTCTAGGATTTGCCAATTTCTATCGGAGATTTATTCACCAGTACAGCATGCTAACTGCTCCTCTGACCTCTCTCCTCAAAGGAAAACCCAAGATGCTACTTTGGACTTCTGAAGCCGAGTATGCTTTTCAGTCACTAAAGACAGCTTTCACTACAGCTCCATTACTCCAACACCCAAATCCTGAAGAAAGGTTTATTGTCGAAGTTGATGCTTCTACTACGGGAGTAGGAGCTGTTCTTTCACAATATTCTGCTTCGTCATCCAAACCTATGCCTTGTGCATTCTTCTCCCGCAAGTTATCCCCTGCAGAGATCAACTATGACATTGGCAATCGGGAACTCTTGGCGGTGAAGCTTGCCTTAGAAGAGTGGAGGCATTGGTTAGAGGGAGCTAAGCGTCCATTTTTGGTACTCACAGATCACAAGAATCTTCAATACTTGAAGGAAGCTAAGAGACTTAATCCGCGCCAGGCCAGATGGGCACTCTTTTTTGCTCGCTTCCATTTCCAGATCTCCTATCGCCCTGGTTCGAAGAATGTCCGTGCTGATGCCTTGTCTCGGCTCCATGCCCCTGAAATTTCCAATGAAGAACCTGAAAATATCTTACCTGAAAAGATGTTTGTCAACCCCATTCAGTGGGATCTAAATGAACAGCTAGTTGAATGGTCTCAACATCAACCCAATCCTCCAGAGTGTCCAGCTGGTAAGCTTTATGTACCCGAAAGGTTCCGCACCTCTCTGATTTCTTCAACACATTCCTCTGTTGGCACCGGTCATCCTGGAGTTAACAAGACCTGTTGTACTCTCCAGAATCGTTACTGGTGGCCCAGTATGATGCAGGATATCAAGACCTTTATTCAAGGATGCATTCTCTGTGCCATGAACAAGAATCCCCGACACTTGCCAGTTGGAAAACTGATGCCTTTACCTGTTCCCCAACGCCCCTGGTCACACATTGGAGTCGACTTCGTAACTGACCTTCCTCCCTCAGATGGGAATACGTGTATCCTGGTGGCCATCGATCGTTTTTCTAAGGCTTGCAAGTTAATTCCCATGAAAGCCTTACCTACTGCATTTGAAACTGCGGAACTTATGATGGAGCACGTCTTCCGGAACTTCGGCATCCCGGAAGATATTGTGTCGGACAGGGGACCGCAGTTTATCTCCAAGGTGTGGCGAGCCTTTTTTGCTTTAATGAATGTAACTGTGAGCTTAACTTCAGGGTATCACCCGCAGTCAAACGGTCAAGCGGAACGGAAGATCCAGGATGTCAGTCGATTCCTTCGTACCTTCTGCCACACCAATCAACATCTCTGGAGCCGATATCTTGTGTGGGCAGAATACGCACAAAATTCTCTTCGACAAACCTCCACTAATCTCACACCATTCCAATGTATCCTAGGTTACCAACCGCCATTGTTCCCATGGTCCGGTGAACCATCAGAAGTCCCTGCAGTTAACGCCTGGTTCCAAGAAAGTGAGCAGGTATGGAATCAAGCTCATCAACATCTCCAACAAGCCCTGAACCGTCAACAACGCTTTGCAAACATTCATCGTCGTACCTCTCCTGGATATCAACCTGGACAACTGGTTTGGCTTTCAACCAAAGACATTCGTTTGAGACTACCCTGTCGCAAGTTGAGTCCAAGGTACATTGGTCCATTTCCCATCGTAAGACAAATTAACCCAGTTACCTACCAGCTCCGTCTACCGGCCCAGTATCGCATCCACCCTACATTTCACGTCTCTCTTCTGAAATCCCATCATCCATCTGTTCCTGTTCCGTCTACAGATCTAGTTCAGGATGATAATGTTCCAGTACCCCCCATTGAAGAAGAACCCATCTACACTGTAAGGGAGATCTTGGATTCCCGCTGGCGCGGACGCTGGAGGGGGGGGTAATGTCAGAAATCAATCAAGTCCGTTTCAGTCCACCACTCAAAGATCACTCTCTCCAGAATATTAATTCCACACACCTGTTCATCATCAATTACCTCATCAACCAACCTATAAAACCCTCACAATGGTATCAGTCTTTGTCAAGTCTCCAACAGGAACAGTTCACATGCCTTTGTCTTTGCTGCCGCTGATTCTTTCAGACTCCAAGATGTAATGTATACTTACCTGACATACTAACCTCCGTATCCTGTTGTTCCGTCTTCAGAATCCTTGCCCGAATCCATGCTGTCAGAGATCCTATGCTCCTTCAAGAGTTCCAGTGTATGTCCTCCGAATCCGCTTACTGCTATCTGCATCTGAAAGAGAAGAGACAAAGTTATTGAACAAGTGACTACTTGACATCAGCTCATCTAAAGTGAACTTGCTTACCTGCTGTCTGCCGCACTTCGACTCATCACGAAATCTGCACTTGATTTGAATATATACTCACCTTGCACTCTGATCATCTGTGAATAAAACTTCACTTATACCACTTACCTCTGATCTCCTGGTTATTATCCTGACAATGGTACAGTTGAGAGACCCATTTCTAATGTCGTGAAGGTAACTAACCATTCATGGTAAATGTAAATATAAAAAATAAAGACAAATAGAAAAGAAAATAACAACTGGGCAACATTTTTGTTTATTCATCCATTTATATGCATTCATTTTATTTAAATTAGCACTGGTTAAAATGTATAAAGCAGGAACAAGATATGTAGAATCACACATATCAAATTGTATTTTCATTTGCGTCCTATACTGGCTACATGATTGCTGGCTGAACAACTAAACAGTGTGTTTCCTAATAGAACTCTATCGGGGTACAGTTGGTACATGTGTGTCTCAACTATACCCCGCTGGCCACCTCGCACATTTCTCTAGATTTTGCAATTACCTTGCATGACACAATACCATGAAATATGCCCGTTTTTAGGGCACAGAATAACGTTTGTGGTGATACCAGTTACGTTTAACAGTCACATAAGGATAATAAGCTAGTCATTGTGGAGAGTGCATGGTGAAGTGAACATCATATCTTAGAAAAAAAAAGTTTTTCCGATTTCTTCGGATCGGAGATGTGTCCGTTGTTCAAATTTCCCACGATCAAAGAGGACACTAATACGCACGTGCACAGCAAAAATACAACTTGTTATTTAAGCAAGTTATTTAAGGTGTCTCAACTGTACACAGTCTACTCTAAATTACCTTAAAAAGAAATGGTCTGATATAAAGGTGGACATTAAAACCAAAGCTGCCATAGAATAAGGGCTGTATCATTTTGCATAATATGCTTTTATATGTTCTTACTTAATTGCATAATTGATAGAATATTTTCATAAGGCTCGTGTGACAATATATGTCATTTATTTTATAAATTGCAAATTAATAGCAATGTTTCCCACAGGTGGTGGTGCGATAGACTTGTAGAACAATTCGTTGTGTAATGTTTGCAACTTCACTTCATTGCCTGTAAGAGTCGCCAACGGACAAAAACAGTGAGAAATATACGTACGCCAGACATGAAATTGGCGTGGAGGAACGCACATTCTCGCGTTAATTTCACTGTTAGTACATACGACCGTGAGCGTGAAAGCTGCCGTACGCAAAGTTTTTGTGCGTACGCAAGATTGATACATGAGGCCCCAGGTGACGTCCTCTCACCCGATACTATAGACGTGTAAAGGACGTCAGTGGACGTATTCACAAAACTTATTAAAACTTTAATTTAATAAAAAATTTAATTAATTATTGCAGTATTAACCACGCAAGGATTAAGCACAGCTTTATCACAATTGATTTCATAGAGGGTCATGATGGACTATAAATGCACGTGTAAAAGACGTCGCCATGGTGACGTCCTCTCTCACCCGAAACACAACATGGTATATATTGAACTACACGTAGCTAAAAGTCAAAATAACAATTATACATGCAACCTCAGATAACTGTAGACATGCACACATGTATCTGAATGCATTTTTAGGAAATGTTCTGTGTTACATATTTTTACCGATTTATGCCGTCATACCGCGACTATTTTTGGCCAGGGACACGACGTTGCCGTCGGACCAATGTTTGCTGGGTTTCTACTGGAGAACGTTTACATGATTTACAGCGCCGCTACATGGCGCGAGACTGTCACAGCGTAGGCCTATCTGTAAATGTCAATGTGTTGTAATGTCCCTCCCTGTCCAGGCTCTTCAGTGTCGAGTGTTTGTTCATCAGTGTCCTGCTGTCTGTCTGCTCTCTGGAAGATGATGAGGACTTGTGTTTGTTCCTCTGAGGGTATGATTATTCTTTATCAATTATTATTTATTAACACACTCGCGGTCAAATGAGTTTAGTGTCATTTGTTTCTGAATGAAGATCTGCACTGAAATAATAGAGTGTGTTAAGTTGATGTTCATCTTTTGTAGAAATGGATCAGTCTCTGGATGTTCCTCTCTCTGTAGAGGAGACCCGAGCAGAACCGGCCCAGAGTTCAGTGCGGCCATGTTCATTCACACACGAGGAAGAGTGTGTGTGAGCGATGCTGATGATGATGATGATGATGATGAAGAGCAGCAGGAAAATCAAATACAAATTCACATTTTTCTTGACTTTGTATGAAATATATTCTGTGATTAGCCTACTTATTAAAAGGATGATTATAAAAAGATTTCATTAATTTTTAACATTTCCATTTTAATATATATGTATATTATTAATTTATGATATATACAGTATATATATACACACACACACACACATATATATATACTTTTTTTCACAGCTTTTTCTGGTGTTTTCTCCTCTGACTGGTTAAATAACGCACTAATCAACTTCACTTCACTCTGCCAGAGTAATAGGCCTATATAATAAATGTTAAATACAGAATTGCTATCTGATGTGTAGTTGACAAATCAAGAGAGACAACACCAGTTTATTTGCTTTCCTACATGGGGCGCTATTACACATCTTCTGAAAGAAGCAGAATCTCCTGATCAAAACATCAACATTGAACAGCATATGATTCAAAAATTACCTAATGTTTCTGAATTAAATATCGACCCAGTTCGAGGTATATGACTGTACAAGGAGTGTGCGCATACCTGTAGAGGTTACTTGTATGCCGTCACGTTTCACAGACTCATGTTCTTGTAGTTTACACTGAGACAATAATGGTATCATTTTGTTACGACTGCTCAAAGTCATAGCATAAAGAGGACACTTCACAAGATGGGTTTAGAGAAAATATACGTTTATTTAAACAAATAATGTCTGGGGTCAAAACATAATTTTTTTTTTTTTTTTTTTTTTTTTTGTATACTTTATTTTAAGGATTTTTCAAGTTAAAACAGAACAAACAACACTGGCTCGGACTATACACACAAGAAAGAAAAAAAGAAAAGAAAAAGAAAAGAAATAAAAAGAAAAGAAAAAAGTATTTAAAAAAAAAATAATATAAATTGGGTCCAATATATAAAAGTACATTAGTAAAAAGCTGCATAACGGTCTAGGTGTCCAGAAGGGGCATGTCGTTTAAACCTTAGAGAAGTCACTGGAGGCCGACTGAGTTGTCAACTTGTCCAAATGCACAAGAAATGAACCACAAACAGCAGAAAATCTTTCAATAGAATCAGTCCTCAAAAATCAAAGTCTTTCCATCTGTATGACAGAGATCATGTCCATAATCCACATCTGGAAGGAAGAGGGTGAGGATGATTTCCAGTTTTTAAGCACATGTCTCTTAGCCACGACCATGCAGCACTACTGTTGCAATGCACCTGAAAGGCAGGAAGTGCGCTGTGAGAAGCTGAAGATGGCGAGTTCAGCATCCGGTGAAAGAGGTTTCCTGTAAGCCTTGGAGTACCAGTCAAAAATGCTTGACCAAAATCCAAACAATAAAGGGCAAAACCAGAAAGCATAAGAGGCTGTATCCTCTGCCACCTTACAACTGTCACACATTGGTGAAACAGAGGGGAAAATTTTATGCAATTTGGCTTTAGTGTAATTCAAGAGGTGGATAACTTTGAATTGGATCAGTTGGTGTCTGATATTGACTGAACAGGCATGTATCGTAGCCAAGCACCCGTCCCACGTATCTTCGGAGAGCTCAACTCCTAGGTTTTCTTCCCAGGCCTCTTTACAGTAGGGGCTGAAAGGCAGCTTCCAAAATAAACAAACACATTTAGAAATAAGATGCCTCGAGTCAGGAGGATTAAAAAGAACATCGAAAAAGACATGCTTCTCCGGGAGGAGTTCAAAATGACAAATTTTGGACCTAACATAACTTCTGATTTGTAAATGTGCGTGAGGCAAATCAGATTTATCTCTTAACTGATCAAAAGATGCAGAACCGCCCTTATACATGAAGATCTTTAATGGAACCTAAGCCCTTCTTCCTCCAGACATGGTAAGTTCTATCAGACCACGGGGGTAAATGATTGTAACAAATTGGCAGATGAACAGAGGTCTCCGGCAGGGACAAACATTTTCTCACCTGATTTAAGATTTTGACTGAATTTTTCAAAAAAATGTATTCAACTCTTTAGGCTTATACAATTTGGAGAACAGAAGTGAAAGTTAGTCTCCATTTGGGGGCCTCAGGGGTCAGGTTACCAGATGTCCCCTTCAGCCAGAACATTAAAGCCCTAATATTGGCAGCCCAATAATAATATTTAAATACTGGCATACCCAGACCACCCAAAGACTTGGATTTTTGTAGATGACTCTTAGAAATCTGGTGGGTCTTATAATTCCAAACGTAAGACAAGATTAAAGAATCCAGTTCCTTAAAGAAAGCAGAGAAAAATAGGGAGATTTTGACAAAGACATAGGAATCTAGGAAGAGAAACCATTTTAATTGAATTTATACGGCCAATCATGCACAAAGGTAAAGTTTTCCAATTCCCTGTATTAGTTTTGAGTTTAGAAAGAAACGCCACAAAATGTAACTTAAATATTAATTTGGGATCTTTGGGGATTGTCAGTCCGAGATTTGGGGTCAAAACATAAGGTAATAATAGCAAATATCAATACAACCTCAAATTAATAAACTGTTAGGAATGTGGTTTGTAGAGTCGTGGAAATCATATGGGGGACACAAAAACTCAAGAACCCACTCTTCAGACAAAGACAAGTTAAGCTCATGGCCCCTTTAAAAACGCGGAGATTTCCCTTTACTTCCGTTTTCCGTCTATACTACACGCACGTGTGTGCGTGCGTGTGTGTGTGTGTGTGTACAGTTTAAAAGAGCAGAACAACCACATCTGAATAGGTGTCCTTGAGAGGATGTCTGGAGTTTTACCTCCCTCTAGTGGTAACAAAGTAATATGCAAGTCAAGGAACTGGATGATCAGACAATCCGAGATAGGTCTCACTGCAGAACCGCAGAACCATACGTCATAGCAGTGTGAGCACGACAGCGCCAGCCTAACAGTCTAATGCCGGAACCGCATACCATACATATCCACCTTACATATACCATACCTAACCTACCCATCTCCACCCCCTGACCCCTAAACCTACCCATCTCCACCCCTTAGATGATTTTACCCCGCCCACTTCCGGCATCAGACTGGCGCTGTCATCCTCACACTGACTGCTATGACGTATGGTTCTGCGGTTCTGCAGTTGGTTAATATTGGACAATCCTGACAAAACTGATCAGATTCTAGTCCATGTGTGAGATTAGATTTCATTAGATGATCATCCTCTAAGGAAATGGGATTTAAATCGCTTAGTACTTTATTCAGTTTTCACACTAAAATGATGCAGTGATACTCTTTTAAATGAGTTTCATGAATGACCTCATAAATCCATTTGTAACGATTTAAATTTCACACATCCCTTTTTTCAAAAACAAAGCATATAATTTACTGTAGGCAACTAGCCCAAATGCCCTTCATACATTTTAAAAAGATGCCCTTTTAAAATGCACAGAACATTTATATGGTTTCGTAAAGTTAACAGCCACTTTCACTCCCAACTCACATTTCAGAGCCCTGGAAAACTGAGCAGTATTTTATGAATGATAAGAGCAATGCCATCATTGAAAATGTCAAATATAGACTCTCAATCCCAAGACCTGACTGAAACGTCACTGACAGCAGAATGTAAAGGTTAAAAATAGCCCTCTTTCAACTCACTGAAAGAGACTTAGACTTTTGTTTCTGAGATTTTTGCTTTTATGATAGGTAGATAGTTTTAAATTCCAAATTAATATTGGGCCTCTATGAGATGAGGAACACAGGATGCTTCCTATCATAAAGGAAACTCTGGAATGATATTCATGTTAATTCACACTAAAGCACTTGATTGAGTATAAATGGAAAGCACAAAGAAAAGGACTCATGGGATACTACACCAGCTATGTATGACACGCAGTGGAAAGAATCTCTCTGGGATGGGGGGCGGGGCGTCCCCTCTTGTTTTTAGGGGCCAAGCCCCGAAGGGGCTAGTATCCGTTAGTTTTCTTATTAGGGGCCAAGCCCTGAAAGGAGACTCAAAAAAACATTTTGAGTCTCTAGGACCAACTCTATAGCGCAACCACCAGTTCAAAAATTCACAATTGAAATGATTATAACTTTTGAACCCTTTGATCTAGAAAAATGAAACTTAGTTCACCTGATTCCTCTCATCATGGTGATCACAATCAATATATTCCATTAAAGGGATACTCCACCGTTTTTTCATATTAAACTATGTTATTCTCTTAACTAAGACGAGTTGATACATACCTCTCTCATCTCAGTGCGTGCCCTCAGTCGCTCTGGCGCGCGGTGACACTTTGATCCCACTTAGCTTAGCCCAGTATATTCAATGGTATATCTAACAGCAATGAATTTAGAAGTGACCAAACACAACGTTTTCCCTATTTAAAAACAGTCACACGAGTAGTTATACGCCCAATATGGTGACACAAAATAAAACTCGGCCTGATCCTCTGGACCAGTTGTATGTGATCCTCTGGATCAGGCGTGACTTTTTACTTTTTACTTACTTTGTATGTAAAGTGCCTTGAGAAGCAACATTTAAAGGTGCTATATAAAATAAAGTTTATTATTAAATCTGACTTCATTTTCAAATTATTTATCATAAAACATCTCAGGAAAATATGTGGTTTCTAAAAATGTGTGACTTTGTTATGAAACAGGGCATTGAGTTCATACATGACCTCTGTATAGAGACATCAGGACTTAAATCATGTTCATCAGGCATTCTGGGAGACGCAACAAGTGAACAGGGAAAGAAAATATATATCAATTTTTCTTATGAAAATATTCTCAATTATTAAATTTTTACTCCCATTATTACACTTCTTTTTTCATTACATGTTGCCCCAAGAACATTCATTTATCTATTTATTTAAATGACCTGGTGTCCTCTACAGAGGACATAGCATAACACAGGAATAAAGTTTTTCCAAAAATGTCTTTATTCAATTTGATTCTTCTCCAAAAAAACTAAATTCACAAAAATATATGCTATATATACTTTGGCTCTCAGGATAATGGAGTTGAAGTGTTTTCTATCTCTGTACATTTACCACAATGACAGTGTGATGTCTCGCACATCTGCAAAAGCACTTCTTCACAGACACAGCTTGTGGTTAGAGATGAAGTTTGGCAAAAGCTGTATTTCCAAAACCACCATTCATTGGTTACAGTAACTGTGTTTCTGTGTGTTTATTGAAGGCTGACTGGCCGGGTTGGGAGGCGATAGATTTTCTTGCCTTCTGGTATTTCAAGTACGGAGTGTGTTTGCGCTTATAACCGCTTACACCTCACTGTAATGTGTGTGTGTGTGTGTGTGTGTGTATGTGCCCTTGTTTATATTACATTGTGGGGACCAAATGTCCCCATAAGAATAGTAAAACCTGAGATCACCTACATTGTGGGGACCAGCCAGCGGTCCCCACTTTTCAAAAGGCTTATAAATCACACAGGATGAGTTGTTTTGAGAAAGTAAAAATGCAGAATGTTTCCTGTGATGGGTAGGTTTAGGGGTAGGGTTAGTGTAAGGGGACAGAATATACAGTTTGTACGGTATAAAAACCATTACGTCTATGGAGAGTCCCCACAAAGATAGTGAACCAGACATGTGTGTGTGTGTGTGTGTGTGTGTGTGTGTGTGTGTGTGTGTGTGTGTGAGAGTCATGTGTGAGTCATGATAAATATAATATCCATTACTGTAATGACAAGTAGACAAGTTTCTGACTGTCAGTGTTTACTCTCCCTCAAACCTGTGCGAGTTTCTTTCTTCTGCTGAACACAAAACATGTATATATATATATATAGCCTATTTTGAAGAATGTCAGTAACCAGACATATATGATGAAATAGCTTTCATTTTTGTGTGAACTCCCTTAATGACCGATGAAGATGTGTTTGTCTTCTCCAAAAAGCAAGAAACAAGAAACATTAACTTATGCATGAACGGAGTAAAGTTAAGTCTCTGTTAAACTGTCTCCTTGTCTTTATTATACCTGTAACAGAATTCATTAATTAATATATTGTTAATATTAATATAGACTAATAACCTGAATACATATTTCCTGATTCCTCCGCAGAATCTGGGCATTTCCCCGTAAACATACGCCCTTGTCTTCCTGAATCTGTAGCATTTAAGAACTGACCTTAACAACATTCATACACAGTGTGTTGACTTATTTAACTGATTGCACACATGTGTATTTTTTTTTAGTCAAACAGAATGCTGATCTATTTATGAAGTGCTTTCCACTTGTGTGCAACATTAATAAACCAGTCAAAGGAGGACTCATACTATCTGTGGATGATATGACGGGAGATTCAGTCAATTTTGCAAGTGCACAGTAAGATTTCTGTATTTGTGTGTAAATAGGAAAAAAATCCGTAAGTGTAAAATATTTGCATACATGTGTAACTGTTTTCTTGTCAATAAAAATGTGTATATATATATACTTGTATTTTCCCAGTTTTTACTGGTGTTTTCTCCTCTGACTGGTTAAATAACGCACTACTCAACTTCACTTCACTCAGAGTAATATATGATGATATATAATATATCCCAGATAGCATGTAACCATTGAAACAATGTTGAGTCAACACTGTTGAGTTAGTGTTGATGCGTCAATGCTGATTACATTGAAATGACGTTAGAAAGTGATGTTGCTTTAGCATCACTCTTGCAGTTAATATTGAAATAATGTTCAGATTTCAACCACAAATCAATAGTGTTAATATTGCTTCAACATTACAAAGTGATGTTGTTTCATTGTCACTTTTGCACCCTCAGTTAATGGTGAAGCAATGTTGAGATTTCAACCACAAATCAACGGTAATAGTATTGATTCAACATTACAAAGTGATATTTCATCAACATCACTTTTGCACCCGTTAATGTTGAAACTGTTGAACAAAAAATCAATAGTAATGCTACTGAATCAACAACATTACAGTATGCTTGATTCGACATCACTTCTGTTGAATCAACTCTGAAATTAACAAAAATAATCTATGGTAATATTATTGAATCAACATTACACTAAGATGTTGAATCTACATCACTGCTGTTGAACCAACTCTGAAATTAAAGGGGACCTATTATGCAAAATTCACTTTTGTATGGTGTTTGGACATAAATGTGTGTTGGCAGTGTGTGTACACAACCACCCTACAGTGATAAAAATCCACTCACTCCTTTTTTTTAAATCTCCATAAATCAAAAGCAGTCTCTCCAAACGACCCGTTTTCAGAATGTGGCTTTAGTGACATCACTAAAGCCACAGGCCCCGCCCACGAGTGTTGACTGACACTGCCGTTATAACTTAGACCCGCCCTGATCAGTTCACTGCGAGTTGTACACAATACACATCAGCCATTGCTGCAGCAATGCACTCACGAGAAGCGTCAAAGCATCTCCCAAGCGTTGAAGGTGTTGTAGCTGGATGTATTCATTCACATAGCTCTCTCTATTTACTCTTGAAATCTGCTAGCCACTGAAGACGAGATGGATTCATTTTATTTTCAAAGAAAATGCTCCCTCAACTCTACAGAAATTTATGTAAGTTACTTATGCACTTCTTATACTGTTTACTCAGCTCTAACAGTGATTTTCTGAAGAAAAACTGATGCTTCATATTTTGTGTGACATACAGTAAACTTTATTAAACTCATCAGTATATTTTGTGTCATCATTCAGACAATTCAGATCGTCAGACGGAGTCCTACAGCAGGCTTGCATTAATAGTGTACAACATACAAGCAATGCCAAATAGGTTATAATCGTAATTAAACTAAACTATATCTGTTCCAACTCCACACACCATATATTCTCTGACTCTGTAGGCATTTTTATGGTCGAAATAAACACCATTACTGTGACTGTCTGTTTTATTATTATCATCTTCCCTGTTCTGGCTCTGACCGCGGCTGCTTAGGCTCCGCCCCCTGTGCCGTGAACCAGCAGCTCATTAGCATTAAAGGAGAAGCACTAAAACAGTGCGTTTTTCACAGACCCAAAAAATGATGATTTAAACGTGCTGTAAATAAAATTCTGTTGGGTATTTTGAGCTAAAACTTCACATACACACTCTGGGGACATCAGAGACTTATTTTACATCTTGTGAAAATGGGCATAATAGGTCCCCTTTAACTAAAATAATCAATGGTAAAATTGTTGAATCAACATTACACTATGATGTTGAATCTAGATCACTGCTGTTGAATCAACACTGAAATTAACAGAAATAATCTTTGGTAATATGGTTTGATCAATGTTACAATGTGATGTTGATTCTAAATACATTTTGTTGAAACACTGAAAATACAACTGAAAAGGAATGTCAAACAATGTTGCCATCTGATGTACTAAGTTAATGTTGAAACAACATTAATATTTCAACTACACTTCAATGATGCGTCAACAAATTCCTGACCATTTAAAAATTTGGCAAACACCTTTTAAAATATAAATGACACATTTCCAGCAGTTGAGTCAATTTATTTGATTCAATCAATCAATGACAAAAATATATTAAAAGATCATTCTTTAAAAAAGAAAGGGGGAGAAACAGGACAAAAGCATTTCAACCTTTAAAAATAAAATTGGCTTCAGAAGTCTGATGTCATAACTACAGGTGTTTCAACGGTCTTACATCATACTGCCTCTTTTCCTTTGGGTTCTCTGAAATCTGAAACAGAAAGCATGATGTTTCTCGAGAACAAGTCAATTCAGTTGCCACATTCAAGAATGTTAATATACTAAACACAATACAATTCGCTTTTTAAAAAAAAGTAGCTGAACACAGAATATTCTAACTATGATTAAAGTATTGTTAAATTTCTGATTATTTCATTTATTTTTCTAAATCTATTAATGCTTCAATATCAAAAGAAATCACTACGGCAGGAGTGTCCGATTTTATCTCCAGTCCTAATTAAACACACCTGAAGCAGCTAATCAAGCTAATCAAGGTCATTAGGATCATACCATTGATAAAGACATGGGCAACTAGAGTTGTTTGAATTTTATCTGAGACTGCCTGTCTTCTTGTCCTTGCCCTTCCTCCTTCTCATTCAAATCCCTCTTCCTTCATGTCTTTCTGGATCCATTGTTCCAAAACTCAATAAACTGATTTGGGCCCCTTTATCTATCTATTGAAGGATCTGATTGATGTGTGTTAAATTTTGACTCTTAGTGTTTCCACCTGGGTAATTGTGTGCTAACTGAGCTGAAGCTGTGCTGACTTGAGTGAACAATTTTGAATGCTAGTGCTTTCTAAATGACAACATGGTCTAGGCCAGTGGTTCCCAATTCCAGTCCTCGTGACCCACTGCTCTGCACATTGTGTATGTCTCCCTTATTTAACACACCTGAACCAGATCATCAGCTCATTAGGAGAGACTCCATGAACTGAACTGAGTGTGTCAGATAAGAGAGACATACAAAATGTGCAGAGCAGTGGGTCACGAGGACTGGAATTGGGAACCACTGGTCTAGGCAATGAGAAATGAAGGGATTTGTGTGTAGAGTTTTGCAGTGACAGTTCAACAAATCTGACTCATGTGTCAAAACAGGGAATAGTGTTTATAGTTTAGTGAAATGGGTGTGCTTTTTGATAAATGGCATTATGGTTTTGAAATTTTAGTTCAAAAGCCTGGTTATAGTGTTTAAGCAATCGAGAAAATCTGTAAGCCTTGTCGTGTGCTTGTCACCTAATCGATGTTTACACATTTATCCTCCAGCGCATCTCCTAACCCCCGACGTCTCGTCCCCTGTGAACACTAACATCACTTGTGAATAAGATCTCTAGTGCTCCACTAACCCGCTGTGCATCAGTAACCAGACAGACTCCAGACAATGCCTTTGAATATTCTTCGATAATAAATCACGGCTGGAAGGATCTCACACTTTTCAGGGAGAATCCCCCCATGGACATTGGATATATGTCATAAAGAAATACATTTGAGCAAATAATTGTGTAAAATTCAGTTGTTAATCAATGTGGAAAAACTTAGAAAGAAGGAAAGGATGTTGGCGATGTTAGATTGATGGGAGTGTCAGCGATAAAAGAGGAGCACGGCTGCTTCAGTTATCTCTTTGGAAGCGCTCCATCCCGCATTAGAGCCATAGCCATCCCAGTCGAATCCCGCAAAGTCCCCACACTGCCTTGGGGCTCCCTCAGGAAAGTGTCCACCTCCACCAATACAGAACTACAACAATATAAGGGCATTACTAACAACAAGAAGACATGCCTAGGCACTTCTTACAGTGACATTGGTGCAGTTCATTTATTTTCATTGTAAATGTATTACTATCAATTTTACAATCCAGAATATTATTTTTCCTCACATGTTCAGTGTGGCAGCCGGTTGGTTTGAGACCTGAACAAAGAGCCATGGCTGCCCTTTCAGTATTGAAGACTCTGAATGAGATGAATCCAGGCAGAAAAATTGCTGGGGAAATGCACAGAATATATCAGTGATGATAATCATATATCAGTGATGATAATCTGTCATGATATGTCCATGAACACATGACATGGCTTTCATTCCTTAAAGTGACTGGATCTCAACAATCATGATCACTCAATAATACACAGATTTATTATACTGATACTGTCAAATGATGAAGCAACTGTCATTAAAAACTATTTGGAAAATATTGGCTCACGGGGTGTTGCTGTAAATAATCATTTGTTTTTAAAAGATTTGCCTGCTTAAATAAAGGATCAATTAAAATAGTCATACTTCTTGCATTGGGACCATAGAGATTTCTGTTCTAATCCGCTTTCCATTATCATACACAATTGGAATAACAGGTCCATTATCAGTGATCCATGCCCCTATTCCAAACCTCACAGGGAATTTCTGGAGAAAAAAACAGTGTTATTGTAATTTCACAAAATTTCTGTGAATGTTTCAAACCCAAAAATGGTGTTGAAGTTTATCTGACCTTGAATAAATAATAAAGGTTTCCCCCGTGGAGAGTTAAGAAGTGATTCTCAGTGTGGTATCGCAGGATGGAGGACGCGGTCCAGGATTCCACCTCCATATTATTAGGAACGTGCCACACGGACACATCTTGTGCTGGAATGTCAAAGTAGCCAGGATTCTGGGACAGAAAGGAGACTATCGTTTCAGATTCTCCAAAAACATCCTTTGATCATTATACTCGTGTCCTTTCTGTTCCTTCTATTTAACTATTGCTGTAAAACCATGTAAAAATTTAATAAGACTACCTTATAATCATCACTTGTAGAGGCCTCTGCACTTCCAAATGTGACTGTGTTTGCCCATGTCCCCTCACCCTCAGGCCGGTTCGGTTCACTGCCCTGCTGACTAGACCAGCGATCACCAACGGTACACTTTCCGTACATGTTGTTTTCATGAACACTGGCAACCAGCGTCCAGCCTCCGCCCGCAGTGGTCATATCACAGAAGGTCTGGTAAAGCACCCCTCTGGAGGAGTTCAGATAGTACAGGCCGTCTGCGTGAACAGAGCATTCCTGAGTCACTTCAGTGCAGTTCTTGCTTAAGATCAAACATTAACAAAATGAGCGTACCTTCATTAACCTGATACTTTTTCTGAAGTTCTTTGCAGCTTCGAGCAGTAGTCTCACAGAGCCATACATTCAGTGAGAGACTGAAAATAATCCCCAAAATCTTGTTTGTAAGAAACATAGTCTGCAAACAAAAGGAGAAAAGTTTTTCACAATTACTCTCAACACCACAAAGCTAAAATTAGCAGTCTTGTGTTTCTCTCCTCAGATTTGACGAGCACTGTCAAGGCTTTTGGATTCTGGGTGAGTCAGATAATAAAGCTCAGGAATACTTTCTTAGCATTGTATACTTTCTCAGGAGTGGAATGAAGGATAGGTCACCTGAGTCTAAGTTGAATTTGGTAAATAAGGGAAACCTGAGCCTAAGCGGAACACGGATGCGGGAAAGGGAAGTTTTTCTGCTTTGGCTAAGAAAATAACATTTGAATAAGTTCACACCTAAATTAGGTAAGACATTGATATTGATCTTTCATCAGGATGTTATTGAATTAACACTTGGCGGAATGAATTCAAAAGTGAAATTATTCATGAAATAGGATAATTTCACCCCCCCAAAAAAAGTTCAAACCAAAAATACACCTTTTTCATATATATTACAAGTAATCCATAACTTATATTAATTTAAGCTACCTTGCAGTTACCAACATTGTAGAAATATGGTGATTTGCCTATTTATTATAAATGTTACTTCTATTAAATATTGGGGAGTATGTATGTGACTTTCATAGGGGTTGTTCTCATACTGTTGTTTAAACATGTGTTTAGGATATTTGTTTTAATCCATAGTTTCAATTTAGTACAAATGTTAATTCAATAACAGCCTGATGAAAGATCAATATCAATGTCTTCCCTAATGTTACCAACATTTTTGGTGTTAACTTATTTTCTTAGCCAAAGCAGAAAAACATCCCTTTCCCGCATCCGTGTTTCGCTTAGGCTCAGGTTTCCCTCATTTACCTAATTCAACTTAGACTCAGGTGACCTATCCTTCATTCCACTCCTGAGAAAGTATAAATATGCTAAGAAAGTATGCCTGAGCTTTATTATCTGACTCACCCAGAATCCAAAAGCCTTGACAGTGCTCGTCAAATCTGAGGAGAAAAACACAAGACAAGAAACAAACGTAAGAATTCTTTTGCCATGCAAATGAAATTTCAAAATATCAGTAGCCTAATGCTTTTAGTAAGCTTCTTTTACAGTCTTTCACAGAAACATGGAACCAGTAACAGAAGAATTTCAGCTTTGTGGTGTTGAGTGTAATTGTGGAAAACTTTTCTTCTTTTGTTTGCAGACTATGTTTCTTACAAAAAAGTTTTTCGGGATCATTTTCAGTCTCTCACTGAATGTATGGCTCTGTGAGACTGCAAGTGTATTCATTTGTAAGTAAGAATATTTTGATTGAAATTAATTTATCTTAAAATGTTATGTTATAATATAATAATATATAATATATTCCACTACATCTTTGTCTTACATTGCAGTGGATCAAGAAGAAGTATCACATATTAATACCGCTGATATCAATCTTGAGAGAGCATATACTGCTCGAAGCTGCAAAGAACTTCAGAAGAAGTATCAGGTTAATGATGGTACGCTCATTTTATGTTAATGTTTGATCTTAAGCAAGAACTGCACTGAAGTGACTCAGGAATGCTCTGTTCACGCAGACGGTACTATCTGAACTCCTCCAGAGGGGTGCTTTACCAGACCTTCTGTGATATGACCACTGCGGGCGGAGGCTGGACGCTGGTTGCCAGTGTTCATGAAAACAACATGTACGGAAAGTGTACCGTTGGTGATCGCTGGTCTAGTCAGCAGGGCAGTGAACCGAACCGGCCTGAGGGTGAGGGGACATGGGCAAACACAGTCACATTTGGAAGTGCAGAGGCCTCTACAAGTGATGATTATAAGGTATTCTTATTACACTTATGGTTTTACAGTAATAGTTAAATAGAAGGAACAGAAAGGACACGAGTATAATGATCAAAGGATGTTTTTGGAGAATCTGAAATGATAGTCTTTTTTCTGTCCCAGAATCCTGGCTACTTTGACATTCCAGCACAAGATGTGTCCGTGTGGCACGTTCCTAATAATATGGAGGTGGAATCCTGGACCGCGTCCTCCATCCTGCGATACCACACCGAGAATCACTTCTTAACTCTCCACGGGGGAAACCTTTATTATTTATTCAAGGTCAGATAAACTTCAACACCATTTTTGGGTTTGAAACATTCACAGAAATAATTTTTTTGTGAAATTACAATAACACTGTTTTTCTCTCCAGAAATTCCCTGTGAGGTTTGGAATAGGGGCATGCATCACTGATAATGGACCTGTTATTCCAATGTGTATGATAATGGAAATGCGGATTACAACAGCAATCTCTATGGTCCCGCTTCAAGAAGTATGACTCTTTTTTTAATTTATCCTTTATTTAAGCAGTAGTGGCTCCGTGGTTCATGTAGGTTATCTAGAAACCGGAAGGTTGGTGGTTCAATCCCCAGTTCCACCTGACCAAGCGTCAAGGTGTCCATGAGCAAGACACCTAACCCCAGCTGCTCCCGACGAGCTGGATGGCGCCTTGCATGGCTGACACCGCCGTTGGTGGGTGAATGTGAGGCTATATTTAAAGTGCTTTGGTGGCCATAGCTATATAAATGCAGTCCATTTACCATTTAAGCAGGCAAGTCACTTAAAAAACAAATGATTATTTTCAGCAACACCCCGTGAGCCAATATTTTCCAAATATTTTTAATGACAGTGGCTTCATCAGTTGACAGTATCAGTATAATAAATCTGTGTATTATTGAGTGATCATGATTGTTAAGATCCAGTCACTTTAATGAATGAAAGCCATGTCATGTGTTCATGGACATATCATGACAGATTATCTTCACTGATATATGATTATCATCACTGATATATTCTGTGCATTTCCCCAGCAATTTTTCTGCCTGGATTCATCTCATTCAGAGTCTTCAATTATGAAAGGGCAGCCATGGCTCTTTGTTCAGGTGTCAAACCAACCGGCTGCCACACTGAACATGTGAGGAAAAATAATATTCTGGATTGTAAAATTGATAGTAATACATTTACAATGAAAATAAATCAACTGCACCAATGTCACTGTAAGAAGTGCCTAGGCATGTCTTCTTGTTGTTAGTAATGTCCTCATATTGTTGCAGTTCTGTATTGGTGGAGGTGGACACTTTCCTAAGGCGGCCCCAAGGTCATGTGGGGACTTTCCGGGATTCGACTGGGATGGCTATGGCACTAATGCGGGATGGAGTGCTTCCAAAGAGATAACTGAAGCAGCCGTGCTTCTCTTTTATCGCTGACACTCCCATCAATCTAAAATCACCAGCATCCTTTCCTTCTTTCTAAGATTTTCCACATTGATTAACACCTGAAGGTTTGCTGAAACTGCACATATGTTGAACCAATCATATTAGAGAAAATGGTGTGATGATGATGATGATGAGTAATGTCATGTTACCTTTACTATGTACCTATCCTATCTAAACTCTTGTACTCTTTTTGCTGGGGGGATTCTCTCTGAAATGTGAGATCTTCCCAGCCGTGATTAAAGAATATTCAAAGGCATTGTCTGGAGTCTGTCTGGTTACTGGTGCACAGCGGGTTAGTGGAGCACTAGAGGTCTTCACTAGTGATGTTAGTGTTCACAAGGGACGAGACGTCGGAGATGAGCTGGAGGAGGATTCAGGAACCTTTATTTTTTAAATGCATTTTTCCAAAAGAGCCAGAGTGAAGAGAGAGAGAATGCATGTGCATACTTGGTGTTTATTTTAGCCTGGAAATCCAGACCTAAATCTAAAAGATTAATGGTCTGGCGTCGAGCCACCGCTTCTTTGGCTGGCCACGCGGTCGTCGCCCGGGTGGTGATAGATTATAGGCCGTTTTCGCCACTGTCTCATGACTTGTCTCCATTTGAGCCATGCTGTGTTGACTCGGGCTCGGGCATCAGGAAGAGAGTCACCGTCGCTCCGGATTAGAGAACCAAGATATTTAAATTCAGTGACTTTGTTGAATGGCTGCCCTCCAACTCTGATTGTCCCGTCAGTCTGGGGTCCGCACTCCATATACTCTGTCTTTTTGATGTTAAGGCGCAGTCCGTGTGCGTCTAACCGCTCATTCCAGTCTTGCACTTGACGTTCAAGCCCACAACGGGTTTTGTCAGCTTGGAAAATGTCCCGTGGCAGTATACATGCAAAGGACAAAAAGAAGCGGGGAGAGGGCGGATCCCTGGTGCACGCCAACGGTGGTCGGAAATGTTTTGGACAGGCCTGCAGGGCATCGGACGACGCTGGTGGTGTTGGTATAAAGAAGCTGAAACTCTTCGGGGGCGCCGTGAGAGCGGAGGGAATGCCAGATAAGATCCCCGGGGCACACGGTCAAATGCCTTCTCGAGGTCGAGAAAGGCCATGTGTACTTGCTGGTTCTTCTCCCGGTGCCTCTCTAGCAGCGGCCAGACGCCGTGGATCGCATCAGTAGTGCCGCTTCCTCTAACAAATCCGCACTGATTTAGACTGATGGAAACGATCTTCTGGAGGCGGGTGTCAATTACGCACTCAAATATCTTCATGGCATGGCAGAGCAGGCGAATCGGGCGGTAGGTGTTGCATTCGCTGACATCGCCTTTGCCTTTCCAGATCGGGACTGTTACGCTGGCAGCCCATGTTGAGGGAATGGTACCCTCATCAAAGATCTTATTAAACAGTCGGGTATTATTATGACCGCCGCTAGCGTAGCTAGCGAAAGCGGTCATATAGGGATTGTCAAAGTTATTTTTTTTTTTTTTCGTCACCTTACTGAATTTTTCGTCAACGATACCAGGGACACCGAAACACCGGGGAACATGAAATTTGGTGGGCATGTAGCCCCACTAGACTTCTACGGAAAAATTTCGTTTGGTCCCCGGGGGCCACTCCCACAGCCCCCAACCCCGCGCGCTGGGCCCCCCCAAACCCCAAAAAATTCAGTTTTTCCTAAATAACTACCTGAACCGTGGCACCGAGGATGAAGAAATTTGTATGGTATGTTGCTCTTAAGGGCCCACATCAACCTAGTCCATAATCACTCATTTGTGATTTGCGCCCCTCCCATAAAAAATGAAAATGCAATATTATTCTGCTTTAATCGCCCCTATCTTCAGTTGAGATGTTCAGAACTGCACCATATTTCATGTGTATGATTAACTTGACATCCTCTGGGGGTATCCTCTGCTAAGTTTTGTAGAATTTCATCCATGGGGGGGTATAAAATAAATTCATTTATGTGCACATTTAGTGACTGTACACTCATCGGCCTGTAGATGGTGCTGTTGAGCGAAGGGTTGCTGGTTTAGGATGATACTGTCACACACACATGCAGGAATACAAACAAACGCAAGCATGCACACACACTGACATCCACACGCACAGACACACACCCATACACACACATACAAATCCACATGCACAGACACACACACACAAACACACACGCGCACACATGTACGCACACATACATACACGCACAGACACACACACACACACACACAGACACACACATACACAAACACACACACATACACACACACACACACACACACACAGACAGACATGCACATACTATTACTTTTTTTAGGTATATACATAAACACGCAATACAGCCAAATTACTCCACGTCATTTATTTTTGTGGAAAGCCAGTGCAGGCCTGAGCGGCGGTCATATTTTGTACCGCGATGCGGTACATCTAGTTATAAATAATATAATAAATAACAATACATATATACACCATTGCCACTAACAATAATAATACACAAAAAAATGTAAAAAAAGATTCGGCGGAAGCATTTGGTGGAGGTGACGGGCGGGGTTTTCTTTGCAGCGCTAGCGCTACAGCAGTTCGCCGCGAGTCTTCAAACTACAGGAGCAGCAGGTAACATACGGAAAAGTTACATTTATCCTACCATGCTACTGTAAACGTTGCGGGAGCATGCAAGTTATGCTTAACTATAATAAATGTATAACTTGATGTCAGCCTTCTGAGTTTGACAATGTCATTCGTTTTTGTCCAAGGCCATAGCAAGTGTTAAGCTTGGGGAAATACATCTAGTGAAAGGAAATTTTAAGTCCATGTGTGATGCCCAGTAAATTGTTATCACATTTGTGGTAGTCTTTGTAATTTTATAAAGAAATGTTTTTGAACTTTGTTCAGGGGTAATTAACCTGTTTATACCATTTATTTGCGCTAATATATTTATAGAAATCAGGAGTAATTGTGGAGTTCGTCGGCAGGGGGAAGTGTGGCGCTTATTGTGCTTCCGGGGCCTTACGTCAGTTTGTCCTGCTTTGCGGTCTTTCTCTTTCTGCTGAGCGAGACGAAAAACCAGGGGGGCAGGGTTTTATATTTTATTGAAGCTTCCCCGGGCGCCGCCATTGATTTGCAGACCCCCACCTGCTGTTAGCATTCCATCGACTCCCATTCATTTTGTCGTCACTTTGACAGCGAATAACTTTACATCTGAGGCGTTTAAAGACTCCATTTGTCCATTATTTATTTCTAAAGAAACACGAAAATGTATAAAAGGCTCCATTACCTTGTATCTTACGTTATGGCCCCGTAGAAGCAGTTTTTGTAAAAATAGGCTAACGATTGCGTCATAACCACGCGACTCTGTCGCACAGTAGAGAGATTACCTTATGGACAGGAACAAAAGCTCACGGGCAATCGGGGGGACGTGGAGGCAAAATGACAAAATAATTAATCAGAATCTAGCAAAAGTTTCTCCTGCTCCAGCTCATGGACACCTCCTACTCACGATCTCCGTCTCTGCAAGATTCGGAAGGGAATGATTCAGATTTCTCTTGGCACAGCTACTAGAAGACAGACGGGTTGCTGTCACATCTACGTCGTCAAGCTCAGTTTGAGTCTGCGCAGTCGCTCGACCATCAGGAAGTGAGTGCTTCTAACTGACTTCACTTGACTCTGTTGAATCCAATGGGGTCGCGGCGTCCATTTCTTTTACTGTTAACAGACGCAGACTTTGCCTGTCTCATTTATTTCTCCTGTTTCAGGTTGGTAGATTAGTGAATTAAGTGAAATAACTGAAATGTAATATGTTCACATGTCACGGGATGTTTCAAGGTCCATGTAACAAGGCTGTTTTGTGAAAATGGGGACATACAGTGGTGGTCAAAATTGATGGCACCCCTGATAAATATGATCAAAAATGGCTGTAAAAAATAAATCTGCATTGTTTATCCTTTTGATCTTTCCTTCAAAAAATTCGCAAAAATCCAACCTTTCATTGAAGTAAAAGAATTGAAATTGGGGGGTAAATCACATTATGAAATAAATGTTTTTCTCAAAAACACGCTGGCCACAATTGTTGGCACCCCTAGAATTTTTTATGAATAAAATATCTCTGAAGTATATTCCCACTAATATTTACATTTTTAAGCACACTAGGGTGACTAGGAACATGAAATTGTCCAGCTATGACTTCTTGTTTCACAGGAGTTTAAATATGAGGAAAAACAAAGGCCAAATTCCCTTAATCATTCATCACAATGATTAAAACCAAAGAATATAGTTCTGATGTGCAGCAAAAGATTGTTGAGCTTCACAAAATAGAAAGTGGCTGTAAGAAAATATCAAAAAAATTGAAAATCCCCATTTTGACCATCAGGGCAATAATTAAGAAGTTATAATCAACTAAAGATGTTACGAATCTGCCAGGAAGAGGACGTGTGTCTATTGTCTTAATGGACAGTAAGGAGGAAAGTTTGAGTGTCCAAAGACTCTTCAAGGATCATAGATGGAGAATTGCAGAGATTAGTTGAGTCTTGGGGGTCAGAAAGCCTAAAACATTTTTTTCAAACAACCCCTATATGTTGTTTGGGAGGGTTTCAAGAAAAGGTCCTGGACATCTTGTTCAGATACATGGTATTATGGATTCTAGCAAATACAAACAGATAAAAAATCAAAACCTGACGGCCTCTGCTAGAAATCTTATAATGGGCCGTGGTTGGGTCTTCCATCAGGACAACGCAAACATTTTTTGACCTGAGGGCGCGCGCGCATCCTGGTGTGTGACGAGTACGCAGACTGGTGCATAGATATATACACTAGATGTCGCCTTGGCTACGGCAGTTCATTGGAACGAATGTCTTTAATGCAACATCTAGTGTATATATCTATGCACCAGTCTGCATACATGTCACACACCAGGATGCGCGCACGCCCTCAGATCACTTGGACGTGGCTGTGTTATAAGAGGTAAAAACGATATAAATACTATTCGTGTTCTCACACAAACCGCTCGTTTCGTGTCTTGCCATCAATGTGTACTTACGATGGGGAATTGTTTAATTTGGACGATGGGGAATTGTTTTAATTTGGACTCTGTGCATGCTCTTTGAGACCGTGACCATATAGACCTGCATTATATGACTGACAGACAAGAACGGGTTTGACCTAAAAATATCAAAATTGAAACTACTGCGGAAAAAAAGACACCTACATCTTGGATGCCCTTCAGGTAAGCTAAAACATACCAAAATTTAATTTCAAAGTGAACTATCCCTTTAAATCTAGAGAACGAAAATGAGCATTAAAAACTAAAGCTTGTGAAAAATATTATTAATATTAATATTAATAATAATAATAATAATAATAAAATAAAGCACAAAATAATATGACATATGGGGGGAAAAAACACAGGAATTATATATACACTGTGTGTGTGTGTGTGTGTGTGTGTGTGTGTGTGTGTGTGTGTGTGTGTGTGTGTACAGTTTAAAAGAGCAGAACCACATATAAAAAGGTGTCCTTGAGAGGATGTCTGGAGTTTTACCTCACTCTAGTGGTAACAAAGTAATATGCAAGTCAAGGAACTGGATGATCAGACAATCCTGACAAAACTGATCAGATTCTAGTCCACTATGTGTGTGAGATTTCATTAGATGATCATCCTCTAAGCAAGGATGACCTTTTAAAATATACAGAACATTTATATGATTGTGTAAAGTTAACAGCCACTTTCACTCCCAACTCACATTTCAGAGCCTTAGAAAATTAAGCAGTATTTTATGAATGCTAAGAGCAATGACATCATCTAGGATAGCCCCTATTGTATCCGTTAGTTTTCTTATTAGGGGCCAAGCCCTGAAAGGAGACTCAAAAACTTTTGAACCCATTGATCTAGAAAAATTAAACTTAGTTCACCTGGTTCCTCTCATCATGGTGATCACAATCAATATATTCCATTAAGATTCCGCCCATTACATTAGTGGCCATTTAGAAAAGTACAGTATTCAGTTTTTTTGCTACTCCTCATTCAAATTTAGTTAAATTCTTACAAAAATTAGTATAGATTATCTTCCGACTGAGCCACACAGAAATGACTGCACAGATTTTTTTTATTCATCTTTATTCAATAGTGTATGGTTTGAACAGTTTGTCAGAAAATCACAGTGAGGTTGCAGCGGAACATTGAGCAGAACACGCTGCAAACACGGTGTGGAGAGCAACATATGTTCACATTCATGGCACAATTCAAACGGGACCAGAAAATAATTATTTTCTCCCATTCACTTGCATTGACGATTTTTCAACCTAGAGGTCCAGTGGGGTTAGCGGAAGGGGCGGGACTTACCAGCTCTATAGAAATTAGTACAAAACTAATTATGAAAGTTTCCTTTATTTTTCAGTGCATTTGTTTTATAATATATGGCTATTATCATGGGATTAATATTATAACTATTATTATGTAGTAGTGTAATGTAGACTGACACTGTAACTAAAAGAGGTTTGAATTTTTCTTTGTTTAATTTGCACACTGAATATGGGTTGGAGCTTTTAATTTTTAACTCTCAAAGTGCACCAGATTGATGATTGCCAAAATTGTTGCTGCATACCCCTCTGACACTGGGTAGTTGTGTCCCTATAGCCCCTGCGTTGAATACTTTTTCATATATATACAGTATATATAATGCTTATAGTCGTGGAACTAGTATAGTTAATGCAGGCGTGTACGCATGTGTAGGCCTATACCAAGGGTGGTCTGATTCGCATCCCTCCATAATGAAACGCCCCAGAATTCAAAGCACCTTCTCTTAAGTGTTGAGCATCCCATAGCACCTGCAACAGAAAATCTCTGGAGCCGCCACTGCTCCGAAGTGGGGAATGGCAGAAAAAGTTTGGAAGCTGCCACTGCTGGCTAGTGCTTAAACACTTAATTTAACTACTGTGTCATTATGGCATAAATAGTCAAGTGAACAGCTGCATTTACGTTAAGTAGCCTAAATCAGTAAAAGTATCACAATGTATTTCTAATACAGGAACGGCAAATTAGCATGTTACCTTTTACACAAGAAAATTATTCAATAAATAAATAAATTAAAAATGCCGCGAGTTTAACCCCCCCAATGGTAGACCCAAAGTTACGCCCTTGATTACTTATCAATTTCAAACTGTACGCATGAGGGGCACTAGTGCTACCACATTGGGCCGGTCTTTATCAATCAATGACAAAGCTGCAGTTTGTATCTCCGCCCTTAAGCAATTCTTGAAGCTTATTCACAGCCGAACGGAAACCCTTTATTTATATCAGATCGAGCAATACAGAACTCCAATACAGGCGAGTCATTCAGATATTCCATAGCCTATATTACATAGGCTATATCATCTAATAGAGGCTCATTGAAATGCAGTGACAACATGCCCCACCAGCGCAGATTTAAACCAGGCGAGTGTCTTCTGCCGGTTAGATCAGCATTAAACAGCTTACCACCTGCCATATCAACTGTTAAATAACAAATAGAAGATTACAATAATATCAGATTTGTCTCATTTTAAATTTTAAAACACATAATAGAAATGAAAAATTAACATAAGTACGAAATGTACTTTTGCTATATGTTGAAATAAATTATTTCTGAATTTTGCCGCAATTTTTTTCTCTATAAAGAGTTGATATGACAATTTTTTTTCTTCAGCTAGAGGCTCCTAGAGGTCCAAGAAGTGTAGCTAATATGTAGGCTGTTCTATAAATAAAATGTGCATGGTTGAGATGTTGTTCATGGTTTGCACAATTAGTCAGGGGGCCAATTTTGAAAAGGGCTTCCGTTAAGACTTTTGCGGACATGTTTTGGTACAAGCTGTCAACCTATTTTTTTAGTTAGAAGACACCCATAGGTATGATATTAGGGTGGTTGTCAAGCTGAATTTTTTTTTTTTTGTGACTTGTACAAGCAATTTCAGGCCAATTTTTTGGTTTCCTGCTCAACACGACACGCCAACAGTAAATGTTGAATATCTCCACAACCACAAGGACCATATTCATAAAAATGGTATCAAATGAAAGCCAATACTCATGGGATGTATGCTGAAGTGTCAGAATGAACATTTATTGTACAGTGTAAGAGACAACAGAACTAGAACATGAAAAAACAATCTCCGCCTAAAGAGAACCAGTTTTCAAAGTGAATATCAGCTTGGAAACATAACCTAGTATCCCAAAACCTCTATCAATCAGTACCCATATCTATGGGAATGAGTCAAGCCAAGTTTAAAGCTTGTAGGGAGAGACAGTGCAATGCTGCACAAGTTATAATACTTTAATGTCAAGGCGAAAATTTAGAACTGTAGATGATGGTCTATGGTGCTATTTGACTTAATTAGTGTACCAGGTTGTAACACAAATTATATTTAATTATCACTATAGTTATTAATTCCATCCTAACAAAACTGCTCTCTCACTTCTTTAGGGTTAGGGGTTAGTAACTAGTTAGTAGTAATAACTATGTAATAGTCGTATGGCAAAGGTATGTTTTTCCCCATCAAAGCAGTGGCTCTCAGGTTGGCAGAGGTTAGCTCTCAGGTTGTCAGTCTCATCCCTTTGAGACTGAATGGATTGAATAAGCAAGGTCAAGCTAAGCACAATGCAAATAATGGTTTGTGTCTATTATATTGCAAAAATATTGCACAGTATTATACTACAATAATCTCCAGAAAGAGCACAAAGACACCACTTCCTGAAAAATCACTTCAATCAAAGGGCTTTATCTTGGCTGTATTTTCCATATTTGTCTTGACAAATGAAACATTACAGAATGCACAGCTAATATAAAAAATTGGATGACTAGTAATTTCCTACTTCTAAATTCTGAAAAAACAGATTCTAATTATTGGACAAAAAACTTCCTCATGTAATAACCTAGAATACTGTCTAACACTGCTCTGTCAAGTCTTCGTCGTCGGTTAGGAACCTGTGTGTGTGTGTGTGTGTGTGTGTGTGTGTGTGTGTGTGTGTGTGTGTGTGTGTGTGTGTGTGTGTGTGTGCTCTTTGATACCAATCTTTCATTTGAAAGTCACGTGTCTAGTATCTGTAAAACCGCATTTTTCCATCTTAAAAATATATCTAAATTACGTCATATGCTCTCATTGACAAATGCGGAACAATTAGTTCATGCGTTCATGACCTCAAGGCTAGATTATTGTAATGCTCTACTGGGTGGTTGCCCTGCACGCTTAATAAACAAACTACAGCTAGTTCAAAACGCAGCAGCTCGAGTTCTTACCAGAACCAGGAAGTATGACCATATTAGCCCAGTTCTGTCAAAACTGCATTGGCTCCCTATTAAACATCGCATACATATTTAAATATTGCTGATTACTTACAAAGCACTAAATGGTTTAGCTCCGCAGTACTTGAGCGAGCTCTTAACGCATTATAGTCCTTCATGTCTATTGCAATCTCAAAATTCCGGCCAGTTACTAATACCTAGAATATCAAAGTCGACTGCTGGCGGGAGATCCTTTTCCTATTTAGCACCAAAACTCTGGAACAGTCTTCCTACCATTGTCCGGGAAGCAGACACACTCTGTCAGTTCAAAGCTAGACTAAAGACACATATCTTTGACCTAGCATTCACATAATACATTATAGACTTCTATAATTCAATGTTAGGCTGCATAGATTAGGTCAGCTGGAACTGGGAACACTTCCCATAAATCCTGATGTACTTGTTACGTCATGAGAAGAATGGCATCTACGCTAATTTTAATGTCTTCCTCCCGCAGCCTGCCGGATCCAGGCCGTATCCAGATCTGACGAAGGACCTTTGCCTGGACCCGATGACAACGCTGTGCTGAAGTGCCAACTAGTCTCTCCCTATGGAGGATCCCTTTCCCACTCTACAGATAAAGCGTCGTCGGGAAACTCAATTTGCGTATCTACCCTGAATTGATAAAAAAAATTCTTAATCAAAACTATAAGGAAACACCAGTACTTTGTTTAGGCTTGGTTTGTAGGGAATTGCAAACCTGCACACATATATTCAAACGCACATAACTATAGAACCAGTTCTTAATGCGCATGTGAACGCATCAGCGTTTCTCACAGGTTCGCGTTTAAAGTCTGTGTAGAGAGAATGGTGTCGTCTTGGCGGCCCTTAATTTAATAAGAAATGATCGTTGCGACGGAAGCGAATCAATCAAAACTAACTTTAGCTGGAAAATAACTTTATTAAAGAACTGCTATAAAGCCAAAACAATCTTACCTTAAATTATACGTTTATCTCTGTAAAGCTGCTTTGAAACAATCTACATTGTTAAAAGCGCTATATAAATGAAGATACTTGACTTGACATTTTTCCCAATCATTATCTCTTCCTATTTGTTTTTCTTTGGACGCTAGGCTTACAGCTCCCTCTGGATCCATGTTATCTCATCTGAAGGCAAAGAACTAGTTTTTTCACTACACTAGTCTGATTGGTTTCTGAGTGGATCACTACAATGTCCTCTGACATAAGCTGAGGGCTTTGCTATCTAACAAACTTATTAACACTTTTAGCTATAGCAGACTGTAAAATAGGCTGCTGTGCAGCAAATAAATTAAAAACATAATATTTCCATTACACATCTGCACAAAACTTAATTTACCTATTAGTAAGTAAGCTAGTAATTATGAAAGTAAATTAGCCTAGCTATACACTCACCTAAAGGATTATTAGGAACACCTGTTCAATTTCTCATTAATGCAATTATCTAATCAACCAATCACATGGCAGTTGCTTCAATGCATTTAGGGGTGTGGTCCTGGTCAAGACAATCTCCTGAACTCCAAACTGAATGTCAGAATGGGAAAGAAAGGTGATTTAAGCCATTTTGAGCGTGGCATGGTTCTTGGTGCCAGACGGGCCGGTCTGAGTATTTCACAATCTGCTCAGTTACTGGGATTTTCACGCACAACCATTTCTAGGGTTTACAAAGATTGGTGTGAAAAGGGAAAAACATCCAGTATGCGGCAGTCCTGTGGGCGAAAATGCCTTGTTGATGCTAGAGGTCAGAGGAGAATGGGCCGACTGATTCAAGCTGATAGAAGAGCAACTTTGACTGAAATAACCACTCGTTACAACCGAGGTATGCTCAATAGATCAAGTTAATCTATTGTGTGATTGTGTGATTCACTCCTTTATAAAGTTTTGTTCAGACTGTACTGTTGACACCTGCTGTGATCATCTTCTCTGGATCTGCTGCCTCAATCTGCTGCCAAATCACAGCTGTGCTGACACAACAGTGCCCCTTGTGGTGTGATACTCTTGTGGTATTTATTGATTATTATTTTTTAATGATCATGCTTGCACATAAGTTGGATTATATTGAACATTTGCCCAAAATTACAATAGGTAACATGGAAGAAAATGGAAGCACTTTGGGAAAAAAATCCGCTTTTACCACTTTTAAGAATATAGTGTTAAAATGGACAAAAAAACATTTTCTAAGCTGACAACCTGGCTAGAACACATGTTGAGGGGTTAAATATTAATACTGGATAGGTTGTATACTTGTACCAAAAAGTGTCCAACAAAGTTTTAATATCAGTTTTGGCCCCCTGACTAAATGGGGGGTTTCCGAGTTTCTGACAGGCATTTAAATCGTGCTTACCATGCTTACTGGACAGCGACAAACCCAGCCGCCCATATATGAACTGCATCCTATTTGTCATTTTAAGATTTCAGTGTGTCATCTAGTGTGTTGATGTTCTCTTACGAGAGGTTCTCTCGTATTGCGTAGTTGCTTACGCTACGGGAAAGCCTTTCTTTCTCGAGATACTGAAGCCAAAAATTATCCTTAATTTTTATAATCTTGTCAACGCAGTGCGGCAGCCTGCAGACCTAGGGCAAGCTTACTAGCGTGCCCATTGGCTGCCCTGCGGCAACTGCAGCAGCCTACCGCTGAGCCCTTGGCGTGACGTCACGACCAATGAGCGCGCTTGGCGCGCTTAATGCGTCACAGCCCGCGAAAAGGGGTGTGGCTTAGCGTATATAAACAGGGCTCGGAGGCTGCTTCTCTGATTTCTGTCTTTTCAGCGAAGCTCTACGCATCGCTGCTCTCTGAGGAAGCCGCCGTCGAATCAAGCGACCAGCACGCCGAGGATCTCAGCCTGAGGACGCCGGCCGCCTTCGCCGCCTTCAGCTTTCCCTGCCTGCTTCGCTATCCGGCGAATATATCCTTTTACTGCTCTGTGTTGTATGTGTTTGTGTGTTCGCCCCGCGACACACTTTGCATCTAAAAGAGCGCGAGGCGTTGTTGCAAATGCCTCGCTCATCCTGTGGCTCGTGCAGAGCCGCGCTCAGCGACGGAGACCGCCACGTGATCTGCGCTCTCTGCCTGGGTTTCGACCACGCAGCCCGCGCCCTTCACGGGCGGCTGCGAACAGTGTGAGGACTTGCCGATGTCGACCCTGCGGGCTCGACTCGCCATGTTTCACGATCCTCCACCTTCTCCGGCTGCCTCTTCCGGGCCGCGTAAGAAAAAACGCCGCTCTCAAAGGCCTTCCGAGCCGGTGGTTATAGCTGAGCGCTCGCCGGAGCCCCTCCCGCGAGCCTCGCTCTCTCCTTCTCCCCCGCCCTTCACCGACGCGCAGCGGCCGGCCTCTGCCCGCACTGCCGTCGCCTCAGGGGATGAAGCAGACCAGCTGGTTACTCCCCTCTGTCAAGCCGCGCAAACGGCGCCGCTCACAAGGGATGTCAGAACGGACGGTCACGGGCTATAGCTTCCTTTACGTTACAAGGAAGCTACCCCCCCCGGATGACGCACGCCCTCTCCCCCTCTGTTCGAGCCGCGCAAGGCGCCGCTCACAAGGGATGTCAGAAGTAGACGGTCACGGGCTGGCTTCCTTTACGTTATAAGAAAGCTACCCCGCGTCTCGGTCGCGCGCGTCACTCTCCGGCCACCTCCGTTTCTCACACATTTCTCAGTCCCCTCCTAGCTCAGGCGACTAGAAATATCTATATTGCAGTAAACGAGCCTGTTATACACGCACGCCTGCAAACAAACGATGTCACAGCACATAATGACATCTTCCCGCTCTCTCTCCCTTTGTTCGAGCCGCGCAACTGCGCCGTTCTCAAGGGATATCAGAGCGGACGTCACGAGCACCGGCGAAAGGAGGAAGAGAGAGTGTTTACGTCCCGCTTAGGCCGGACTCCCTCCAATCCTCGCATATTTCTCAGTCCCCTCTAAGTTCAGGCGGCTGGAAATACTATTATTGCAGTAAACGAGCCTGTTGTAATACACGCGCGCCTGCAAACAAACGCTCGGTCATATGCTCGCACTGACTGGAAGCTCATGTGTGCCCCTGTGGCTCAGTGGCAGAACATTAGACTTCCGCACCAGAGACCCGTGTTCGAATCCGGCTCTGGCAGCAGAAAAACTTTTTTCTGCTTGCTTCTCTCGAGCTCGCGGCCAGCTTTCTTACATACAGAAAGCAAACCCGCATCTCACGGGATACAGATTTCTCAGTCCCCTCTAAGTTCAGGCGGCTGGAAATACTAATACTGCAGTAAACGGGCCTGTTTTAATACACGCGCGCCTGCAAACAAACGCCGAAACGAAACACGACGCTCGGTCATATGCTTGCACTGACCGGAAGCTCATGTGTGCCCCTGTGGCTCAGTGGCAGAACATTAGGCTTCCGCACCAGAGACCCGTGTTCGAATCCGGCTCTGGCAGCAAAAAAAAAAAAAAAAAAAACTTTTTTCTGCTTGCTTCTCCGAGCTCGCGGCCAGCTTTCTTACATACAGAAAGCAAACCCGCATCTCAAGGGATACATATTTCTCAGTCCCCTCTAAGTTAGGCGGCTGGAAATACTAATGCTGCAGTAAACGGGCCTGTTTTAATACACGCGCGCCTGCAAACAAACGCCGAAACACGACGCTCGGTCATATGCTCGCACCAACTGGAAGCTCATGTGTGCCCCTGTGGCTCAGTGGCAGAATTTTACTGGAGAACCGTGTTCAAATCCGGCTCTGGCGGCAGAAAATATTTTTTCTGCTGTCTTCTCCAAGCTCGCGGCCAGCTTTCTTACTTACAGAAAGCAAACCTGCATCTCACAGGATGGTGCTTGAGTATTTATGAGCGTCTAAACATATGAGCCATCAAAGCATTTGCTCTATAACGCCGATGGTGTTACAAGTGTAGAAAATGTGCCCACTCCCATGTGCTCACTGCTACACACAAACGCGGTCCCCATGGTAACGCGTTCAGAGCGCTCTCTCATAAAGCGGTCACACGCCGCTCGAGTAATAAGTGTAGTAAATGTGCCCACAACTCTGTGCTCACATCTACCTGTAACTCGCTCTGCCACTCGGTTACCCCGGGCAACAGCGGCTCAAGCCGAGGGTGTTATAAGTGTAGAAAATGTGCCCACTCCCATGTGCTCACTGCTTCACACAAACATGGTCCCCATGGTAACGCGCATAGAGCGCTCTCTCATAAAGCGGACACAAGCCGCTCGAGTACTAAGTGTAGTAAATGTGCCCACAACTTTGTGCTCACACCTACCCGCTGCTCGCTCTGCCATTCAGTTACCTCGGGTCGCACACCCTCTAAGCTCCCAAACTCTGGCCGTGTCATAAGTGTAAACTCTGCGCCCGCTCAGGTGCACGCGCACTCACTTTTAGACATTACAATCCCCACGCCGCTTTCGCGCCAGGGGTGTTTGTCAGCAAATCGCGCTCCATCCTCTGGGACCGAGCTACCGAACGCTGTACAGCCGGCCAATACTGTTTACCAGCCCCCGTGTTCGAGCACCAGCGGCGCGCACGCCGCTCCATCCTCTCTGATACAGGTTCCCCAATCCCGCGCAGCGCGGCGATCTGAACCCAGAGACCATTCGACCCCTAGCTATGCATGCGGAAGCATGGGAAGCTATTCAGGGCGCGTCAGAATGGGTGCTGAGTACTATAAAACACGGCTATTCGCTTCAATTCGCTCGTCGCCCTCCGCGCTTTCTAGCACAGACGGAGACGAAAGTGAGTTCAGAAGCTGCGCACCTGCTTCAAGCCGAAATAGCGAAGCTACTGCGCAAAAGGGCTATAGAACAGGTTCATCCTTCTCTAAGCGAGTCGAGCCTTTACAGCCGCTACTTCCTCGTACCCAAGAAGGACGGAGCGTTAAGACCTATTTTAGATCTGAGACATCTGAACAAAGCCCTCATGAGACGGCCGTTCAAAATGATCACAACCAGAAAATCCTCGCGCAGATTTGCCCAGGAGACTGGTTTATCTCTCTCGATCTAAAAGACGCATATTTTCAGATCCAGATAACTCCCCGTCACAGGCCATTCTTGAGATTCGCCTTCAACGGTCGAGTATATCAGTACACAATCCTGCCCTTCGGCCTGTCTTTGGCACCCGTACATTACGAAATGCATGGACACGGCTCTCGCTCCCCTGAGAAAACAGGGAATGCGAATACTGAATTATCTGGACGATTGGCTTATTCTAGCGCTGTCAGAGACGGAACTTGTGTCTCACGGAACAGCGCTTCTCAGCCATCTGGAGGAGCTGGGTCTCTCGGTCACTGGACCAAGAGCTCGCTATCGCCCCGTCAGTCAATTTCCTTCTTGGAATAGAACTGGACTCGGTGGCTATGACGGCCAGACTGTCGGAGCAGCGCGCGCGCCGCATCCGCCTCCTCGCCGCATCCCTCCAAATAGGCAGCCGGGTTCCGCTGAGGACATTCCAGCGTATCCTGGGGCATATGGCCTCAGCTGCAGCAGTGCTCCAGCTGGGCTTACTGCGCATGCGCCCGCTTCAACGCTGGCTGAAAGCGCGCGTGCCCCACCGAGCCTGGGCGGCCGGCGGCTTGCGAGTCAGAGTGAGTCAGAGCTGCTTTTCAGCCCTGCAGCCCTGGCTGGCAGCCGAATGGTATCACACAGGAGTGACTATGGGAGTGATTTCACACCGGAAAGTTGTCTCGACAGACGCTTCCAACCTAGATTGGGGAGCGCTCTTCGAAGGCAGACCGGTCTATGGCCGCTGGTCAGACCAGGAGAATCTCCTACACATAAACTGTCTAGAGATGCTCGCGGTCGAGAAAGCTCTCAAACACTTCCTCCCATTCCTCCACGGTCACCATGTTCTAGTCCGCACGGACAATACATTGGTAGTGGCCTATGTGAATCGCCAGGGCGGTGTCAGATCAGACGCTCTGCACCCTGGCGGAACGCCTCCTCGTGTGGGCTCAGTACTCTCTGCGCTCGCTGAGAGAGCCGCGCATGTGCCTGGCCACCTGAACGAGGGCCCCGACAGACTGTCCAGGGACAGCGTTCCCCCTGGGGAGTGGTCTCAACACCCCCAAACAGTCCAGTCACTGTGGCGCCGTTTCGGCAAAGCGAAAGTCGACCTTTTTGCGTCAAAAGACAACGCTCATTGCCCAGAGTTCTTCTCGAAGAACGAGGACACGCTGGCCCAGACCCGGCCCAGCGGCCCGCTGTATGCTTTTCCCCCGGTCTCTCTGCTGCCTCAGGTCATCAAGAGAATCAGGGAAGCGCGCCACACAGTGCTCCTCTTAGCCCCATACTGGGAGAACCAAGCTTGGTTCCCGGATCTAATACAGCTGGCAGACTCAGCCCCCTGGCCGATACCGGTGAAGAGAGACCTTTTCTCTCAAGCCCGCGGCTCGATATGGCATCCCCATCCAGAGCGCTGTCTCTGCATGCGTGGAGCCTCAACGATTACACGCTGATCTGCCAGACGGGGTCATGAACACAATCATACAATCTAGAGCCCCCTCTGCGAGGCGGCTCTACATGTCGAAATGGTCAGTGTTTAACAGATGGTGCACTGCTAAGGGGCTCGATCCACAGACATGTGGGGTATCGCGAGTACTGTGTTCCTTCAAGAGTTACTGGACGCGGGCAGGTCCCCCTCCACGCTCAAAGTCTATGTCACGGCCATTTCAGCGCTCTCTGTTCAGAGCTGGGCCGCGCATTAGGAAGGAACGAGTTCGTCATCCGCTTCCTTAGAGGAGCCAGGAGGATGAACCCCCCGCGACCCCCCTCGGTTCCTATGTGGGATCTTTCACTGGTCTTGGAGGCCCTGAAAGCGCATCCCTTCGAACCCTTGGAAACTGTGGATATGAAATACCTCACGCTCAAAACCGTTTTTCTGATAGCACTGTCTTCAGTCAAACGAGTGGTGGAACAGCTCTTTGTTTCGTTTGGCGGGCGCACCAAGGGTCTCGCCGCCTCGAAACACAGCCTGTCCAGATGGATAGTGGACGCTATTGCTGCTGCTTATGCGTCTAAAGACCTGCAGTGCCCATTGGGCATTCAAGCTCACTCCACCAGAGGCATGGCCTCGTCGTGGGCGTGGTCCAGCGGGATTCCCATTCATGACATTTGTGCAGCGGCAGGCTGGGCCTCCCCCTCCACATTTGTTAGGTTTTACAACCTGGATGTTCCCGCCTTGCAGGCTAAAGTGTTATCAGTCTAAGTCTCGCGTATGCCAGCCCACTATCTGTGCGCGGGCTACGTTGTGTGATTTAGCTCTACTGGTTGAGCTGCACTATGCAGGGAATTGTCAGTTCGGACCGGCCGTGCCGCTCCTAACCCCCTAGTGTGTGCTTATGTACGGCGCTAGCCCTCTTCGGGCCGCCCGGCTCTCTGCTATCACGTTCCCCGGGCTCTCCCTGGGACTCATTCAGTGGATGCTGGGCGCGCACGGCGTTGACAAGGGCGTTCCCGTAGCGTAAGCAACTACGCAATACGAGAGAACCTCTCGTAAGAGAACGTTTCGGTTACTCACGTAACCTCTGTTCTCTCTAGAAGAGGGAACGAGTATTGCGTAGCCCGCCGTGCTCGCACCACGAGCTCATTTCGCTTCATGCGACAGAAACCAGAGAAGCAGCCTCCGAGCCCTGTTTATATACGCTAAGCCACACCCCTTTTCGCGGGCTGTGACGCATTAAGCGCGCCAAGCGCGCTCATTGGTCGTGACGTCACGCCAAGGGCTCAGCGGTAGGCTGCTGCAGTTGCCGCAGGGCAGCCAATGGGCACGCTAGTAAGCTTGCCCTAGGTCTGCAGGCTGCCGCACTGCGTTGACAAGATTATAAAAATTAAGGATAATTTTTGGCTTCAGTATCTCGAGAAAGAAAGGCTTTCCCGTAGCGTAAGCAACTACGCAATACTCGTTCCCTCTTCTAGAGAGAACAGAGGTTACGTGAGTAACCGAAACGATATGCTTCCCTCGTGTCTAGTGTGTTGATATGCCTCGCCTCCCTCGCACTGAAGCAAGGAACACTTCTCCTTTCAGCAGTATAAAGCCACATCGAAGAGCGCGAGTGTGTTTAGATGCCATTTGGGACGGGAAGCTCAATGCATCACATTCACAGCACTAAACGGCTTATTCATAATCATATACAGCCGAACGGAGACGCTTGTCAGATCTAGCAATGCAGAACTCCAATGCAGGTGAGAGATATTCCATAGCCTATATTAATCTATTAAAACTTTACCAGAAATACTAATTAGAATAAATGTTTACATAATGATTGCTGAGTGATGTGATTGACAGATTTGCTCTTGTTTGATTGACATCTGATTTCGTAACTTTTTTAAGGAACCAACGGTACTCACAATAAGAAGAAATACCCAATGATAGCCTAATCATGTTACTTAAATATGCCTACAAGAAAACCAAGCCACCAAAACCATTTACTGTCATTATTAATTATTGTCCATAAATTCAGTTGATTTCGAGTTTTTGTAAACACTTTACAATAAAGCTTTCATTTGGCATTAGAAACCAAGCAATGGACTAATGAATTATAGGATTTATTCATCTTAGTGCATGTTCATTTCAACATTTAACCTACTGATTCAGAAATTAAAATGAGTATTTTTTTTATCTAACATTAACAAGGATTAATAAATGCTATAGCCTAATAGGCTACATTAGCAGTGATTCTCAAACTTTTTTGGTCGCGGCCCCTTTAAACCTTTAAAAAAAATTAAAAGATAAAATATAAGACAGATAGACATAGTTAATATTTTGTTTGTTTGTTTGTTTAAACATAAAAGAAAATGTGCTCATTATTGGTGATTAAAATACTTTATGAATTAGGCTGGCTAAAATTTACGTAAATATGATGTTCATGAAATCAAATTGCACGAGCCCACATTTCACATGTAGGGAGAGCGGGGTAAGTTGTCACACGGGTAAGTTGTCACACTGTCCATAACTCCAACACTAGAGGCTCTATCTCAAAAATCAAATAGCCACTTTATGTGACTTATTCTTCTATAGTCAACTTCCTGTTCACATGTGGTCAAGATCACTGTAATCTGAGGTTAGCACAATTTTCTTATTTTTCTGCTTAAAAAGTAAAAAAAAATTCACTTTACATTTTATGCAATACAACTTTGTTAGGTATGAATGTTTAAAAATATTATTTTGCACAAAATAGAGGAGACAGTAACGTGTCTTTTGGTACTTTAGCTAAAGTGATATGTTGAGCTAAACTTGAGATTTAGCCAACATTAGCTCACATGTCAATATGGGGCAAGTTGTCTCAATGACTTTGGGGCAAGTCATCACATGTGACAACTTGCCCCTGTACAAATAAACACAGCCCCAGCACCAACCCTGTCCTGCCTAGCACGCCTATAACACGCCTAGCACGCCTATAATACATTTACATTTAGTCATTTAGCAGACGCTTTTGTCCTAAGCGACTTACAAATTAGGACTAATTTAAGCGAGTCATTGTTAAGAGGCAAAAAAAAAAAACACAAGAAGTGCTTGCACCTCAGGCCAGGCAATTTATGTGTGTCAGAATTGTGACTCTGGAGATGAGTCCGATTAGTCAGATACAGGGCATCTGTTTTGTTCAGAGGTTAAGTTAAGCAGGTTATCTGCAGCATTCCATTCAGTTATCAGGATCTATGTGCAAGCCATAGAACGATTGAGTTTAAAGTTCAAAGTAAAGTGGTTTTGCCACTTAATTGAAATGTGCATTATTTGGATTGAAATAATGGTTTTTCCAGGTTCTCCAGGCACGGATGTTTATATTTCCAGGTCTGTTTTGAGTTTAAAAGTTAAAATCAATATTCACAATTAAGTAGTTGTGTTCTTATTTTTTAGATAATCTAGTGTGACAACTTACCCGCCGATGGGGCAAATTGTCACAAGTGCACACTCGCTATTCAACAGTCTACAACTCCGTAATGAGATAAGATATGAAGATGTTATGAATTCAACATATGTGCCCAAGACTTCCTTCTTTCATTTGGTATGAGATTTATACCATTTTGATGTATGGTGCTCAGTAAATGTTAGACAGTGTGAAAAGTGTGACAACATACCCCGCTCTCCCCTAATGTTTTAATGGTAAAATAAAAGTTTTAAGTTCTACTTAATCTTGGAGTTTGGTGACTTTAAAACTTATTATGTTTAGTGTATAGAGGTAACAGGGTGAAATATTTTTCACTTTTGGTTGTTTAGAACTAATATTCTGAAGCTATATTTTAGAACTATAAAATTGCATTTTCACTAGAAATTATGACTTTTTAAGTTTGTATTAACTTCCATGAGTTTCCCAGGCCTTGCTATAATCTGTCAATGAGGTAAAATACCTGAATAAACTGATAAGCAATTTAGTCTTAGCTCTATTCATTAAGTAGCCTATTCAAGTCTCAGTTGACACTTCAGTTTGGCAGTTTGATTCAATTAAAAGGGGTTTATTGAACACTGAGAATTCGGCGACGGTTTCAATATGCTATTAAATAATAATAAAAAAGAATGATGTAAAGATAAGATACACGGATCAGCCTGGCACCGCCCAGTGAAACCGTCGCCTCCAGAACGGTCTCCACCGATTGGCTGTACAGTGAGTCAATCAAAAGTGCACCAATCAGGTGCGTTTCTCAAAGCCAACTTTGCTTTATGTTACAGAATCAGAATCACCGAGGAAGAACTTGAGGATTGTCTGCCGCCATGATTCAGCCTGTTCAACTATCGTTCTTTTCTCTTTGGCAGCATTATTCACTGTCGCAAGTAGGCTAAGTAAATTATTTTAATATTCGACATTATAGAATATATGTTGTTTTAGCATAGGCTACACGTGATGTTACATGTAGCCTATAATAAAAATAAAAAGCTTTTTTCAGCTATTTTGATATTTGTCATTGTGTTTATAATTATAATTGTAATTCATAATTACACAAGATCAAATAATTGGAGTAACATTAATGATATATTTTGTTGCGTATGTGCCAAATTGCGCAGAATTAGGCTGCCTAGGCCTACTTCTAACGTAGGCTACTTTTTGACACGTTATTGCATATTTGACTGAAATGTTTGTATTGAAATACTTTATCCAATTTATATCCCATCAATGTTAAACTGTGCTTAACGAGACAGTATGAAGATATTTGTGAGGGCTGGGCACTAGAAAGCTTTTGAGCTCCTTTATGAAAACAGACTTTTTGTTTAACTTAGCAGTGATTTAAAATACCAGAGGAGCGGTTAGTAAGAATATACTATTTGTAATCACGGTTTAAACCAATAAATGATGATGAAGGCTCATGATCGCAAAACGTTATGTGCAAAAGATAGACAGAATGAGGAGGGCATCTTCACTGTGAGTCGGTGACCAGAAATGAGCAAGAATATAAGGAAGTACAGAGCGCATTTAGGCCACGCCCACACCCAACACGGTGACATCGAAAACCACCAGGGCACTCAGCTAGAAAACCCCTAAGCCTTAAAGGCCTTATACTGTCTATGGAAAACCCACACCTAGCTTTGAAGGTGAGGCTATTGTGAGACTGGGTTCCACAGTCTGTGCGTGTGCGCGAGCTGGAGCAGTCCGTTGAATCAAACCAAACACACGACATCCCGCTGCGTTGCATGCTATTTTGGATCAAATTTAGGAGATTCCGCACAGTTTTTTAAATATGAAATTAATTTCCACTGTCTTCGTGTTAGTTCACGTTGTGTTGGTTTCAGGTAACTTTAAAGAGTTGGGGTTACTGGACAAATGCTTGTTTTTAGTCAGCTGTTAAATAAATGTTGCCTAAATTAATGTCAGTTCATCGCTCACTATTAAAGCATTGAAAAACATTTTTTTTTTTTTTTTTTTTTTTTTGGATTCTCTACTTTCCTATTTTCTCTACAGTCTCTTGATTTATAGGTATAGTCTCTTTGAATAACTTGGTCCTCTGTATATAAATAATGAAATGCTGTGTTTATAACAGATGCTTTTTTACTTGTCTGATCAAATTTGAAAATTGTCCGAATCCCCATCTGACTTTTATCTTAATAGGGATTTTTCAATAATGCTTGTTGATTCTCTATGTTTTTTGTCTTGACGTACGGTTAGTCTTGGTAAATGGTAATACATATAGTCTCTTTGAATTTCTTAGTTTTTTCTGTACAAATAATGTAATAAGTGTGATGTACCATCTGATATGTTCACACTGGAATATGAAAAAATATATGTTAGACAATTTAACAGTGGGAATCAATATGTAAATATGTTAATATATAATTCTTAATCTTTGCTGGACACGATGTATAAATATGTAAATATCAATGTATGTTGATGGATGTATCCAATTTGTGTGATGGTGGGGTCACGTGATACAGACTTTAATGTCTTGATGATATATTCTGTCTTTTTCAAGGGAAAAGGGAAGAACCCTTAGAGTTTGTGTCTTTTTTGAATGGTGTTTATGCTGATTTAAAATTCTCAATTGAATATGATCTACAACGTGTATCTTTCCTTGACATGTGGATTGAGTTTAAGGATGGAGGCCTCATTACCACACTTTACAGGAAACCCACTGACCGTAACACCTTCCTTTTGGCAAGTAGTGCCCATCCTAAAGCCTTGAAAAATGGCTTACCTAAGAGTCAGTTTTATAGACTGAGGCGCATATGCCATTCTGATGAAGATTACATAGAAAAGTCTTTGGAAATGAAACAAAGGTTTCTAGAAAGGGGTTATTCTGCTCAGTGTGTTGAGGACGCCCATCATGCTGCCCTGTCGAAACCAAGACAGATCTTATTGACAAAGAGTATCCAGGAAGAAAACAATTTTTCAGTAACCTGTATTACCACCTATACCCCTCAGGCTCACATGTTTAAGAGTACCATCCTTAAATATTGGCACATTTTGACCTCCGACCCAGCTCTCATCCAACATTTCAAAGATCCACATCCACCCCTTTTTGTTTACAAAAGAGGGCCAAACCTACAAAATAAATTGGTTAGAGCCAATATATTACCAAGTCCCAGACAGACACTTTTAGCTCCCCTCAAACATGGAAATTACCCTTGTGGTAACTGTGCTCAGTGCCACAATACGTGGAAAACAAACACTTTCACACATCCTAGAACAGGGAACTCTTTTCCAGTAAGAGGGGTTATCACATGCAACACTAAAAATGTTGTATATGCTTAAATGCACGTGTGATATGATCTATATTGGTAAAACTATTCGCCCTCTGAAGCAAAGAATTAGCGAACACAAAAGTTCAATAAGACGAAATGATATGAATTATCCTGTTGCCTCTTTAATAACCACTCGCATCCTCTATCCTCCCTCAGGTTTCAGGGAATAGAACAGGTTACTTCTCAGAGAGGGGGTGATGTTGACAGGCGACTATGTCAGAGAGAGCTGTATTGGATCTATATGTTAGAAGCTCTACAACCACTGGGTCTCAATGAGGAGTTTGATATGAGCGTGTTTCTTTAATCTCATCACTATAGACTAGTCTATGCTCTATGATGGTCATAGCCTGATATTTGCATAGAATAGTGGTTTCTTTCTATTTGTGTCGATGCAATGTAATCTTGTAATGTATTTATCTATTTGAAGCTTTGATGTAATTGATGTTTTTTTGTTTTCAGTAGACCCTGTGCCTAAGGCTATACTTGATATAGGCTATGTTGAACTACATTTCCCATGTTCCCTATCCCTGTAGCCTTAGCCATGTTAACACAGGTGTCTGGCATTATGCAATCAGGAGAGGTGATTGGCAAGAGCCCTTTTGTATGGCCACATTCACTTTGTTTGTATGCCTGAAGAAGGTCGCAAGACCAAAAGCTTGCTAATAAATTGATCTTGCACAGTGTTTGAGTGTGCGGCTGCTGTATTTTTTTTACAAAGTAGTTTGCTTTTTAAAAACTGGCCAGGGACAAGATGAAAATTTGCCTTTATTGTATCTATTTATGATATCATTTACAGTCTTGATAATTGAGTGCTGTTCCTGTCAAATAAATATTTTTTTTAATAAAAATCAGACTTGGATTTATTTCATAAATTTATTCCAAATGTAGATTTACACCTTCACAACACAAGTTATACTGTTAATATTTACTGATGTATGCTGGTATTTATGCTAATAACTGATATTTTCTACAATCCTACAATATTAATTAGTTGAGACTGCAGGTTTGATGTATCAGAGATGAACAAATGCTTCTACAGCTGATCTTCAATCAGATCAATGCATTATGATACACCTCAGATTATGCGTCTGTATTGGATGCATAATTCATCATGTCCTATTAGGATAATCATTAAAATATATTTAAAGTACAATAACATTTTCATGCAAGTGTGCAATTTTAAAAACATATAATAAGAAATGCAAGTCTAGATTAGAAGTGCTTCTGCCAACTTGGAACACTGCTGCATTCCCCACAGGAGTTTATAATGAATAATATTCTGCTATATAGGGTAGAGTGGGGGAAAACGCCCCCCACCTGTTTTTCCCAAAATAACCACTAAAAGTAGTCAAAATACATTTTTACTGTTGCTATGCACTACGTTGATAACGGGGATATACAAATCTCTATGGAGAAGCTGACACCAGCGACACATTTGAAGAGAAGAGGATTACATGGTAAATGCTATAATTTTCAGATATTAGTAAATAAGTGTTTAAGAGAATATTGTTCTGCAGGATATCACAGTGATGTATGATAGATGAATAGTGAAGTCTGTAGTTTGAGATCATATATTATTTATAAGGAATATAATTATATTTTAAAAATTAATAAAAAAAAAAAAAAACTCATAGCTTGTGGGGTAAAACGCCCCCTACGCTGAGGGGTAAAACGCCCCCCCTGGGGGCATAGTTTCTCTATCATAATTACTATAATAAAATATTTCTGTCAATCAAATCCTTTGTTTTACACTTAATGCAGTATAACTAGGTGGTAAAATCAAAATATTTGAACAAAACATGAAAAAATTACCTCAAGTGAGCATTAACTAGCTAGCTTGCTAGCACAGTTAGCTCACTGATGGAAGGTAGTTAATTTTGCCTATTTTGAACATTGCTGAAATAAGTATTAATATATATACATGTTGATACATTACTTGCCTTTTACCTTTAGAGATTAAAAACTATTGTCTGTTAATTTTGCTGTTGATCTATGAAGCAAACTGGTTGGTAAGAAAGGGGGCATTTTACCCCACCTTGGGGGGCGTTTTACCCCACCGCTGGGGCAAAACCCTTTGTACAAAAATATTTTCAGTGAAAATACTAATTAATTATGAAGGCTGAGCAATTTTAATATTTGGTGAATAACTCCTGCCATAGTCACTCAAAACCGGGATGGCAATTCTAGTCACATTTATGTTTTGTTTCACTGTAATGTCACATTTTCCTTAAGGGGGGCGTTTTCCCCCACTCTACCCTAACCATGTATTTTCGACGAACTTATAAAACGATAGCCTACGTTTTAAAAAAAACAGAAACAGAAAAATTAAAAATAGGCTATTTAAACGCTATTGGCTCGTTTAGCGTATAGGCTATCCTAAAAACATAGCTATCATCGGCTATACTTATAGTCATATCAAACATTGCTAACACACGACGACACATAACACAATATAGCCTACATGTAAAGTAAACTAGTGTGCATAAATATAGAAGCTTAACTTCGTTTAACTCTAAACATAGGCTATTTACCTTTAAGTAAGCCGAGGTGCGTGCGTGCCTATATTTTCTACGCCCTTTATTCACTCCTCCCCTCACAGCAGCCGCATAGCCTACTGTCGTACTGTCGACTACATTTCAGGTGAGGCAACCATAGACCGGGGAATATGTGGAAGAGGGAGGAGCTCAACCATAGACCGGACCCGGAGAATATGTAGAAGAGGGAGGAGCTCAACCATAGGCCGGACCCGGAGAATATGTAGAAGAGGGAGGAGCTCAACCATAGGCCGGACCCGGAGAATATGTAGAAGAGAGAGGAGCTCAACCATAGACCGGGGAATATGTGGAAGAGGGAGGAGCTCAACCATAGACCGGACCCGGAGAATATGTAGAAGAGGGAGGAGCTCAACCATAGGCCGGACCCGGAGAATATGTAGAAGAGGGAGGAGCTCAACCATAGACCGGACCCGGAGAATATGTAGAAGAGGGAGGAGCTCAACCATAGGCCGGACCCGGAGAATATGTAGAAGAGAGAGGAGCTCAACCATAGACCGGACCCGGAGAATATGTGGAGGAGGGAGGAGCTCAACTATAGACCCGGAGAATATGTAGAAGAGGGAGGAGCTCAACCATAGACCGGACCCGGAGAATATGTGGAGGAGGGAGGAGCTCAACCATAGACCGGACCCGGAGAATATGTGGAGGAGGGAGGAGCTCAACCATAGACCCGGAGAATTGTGGAGGAGGAGCTCAACCATAGGCCGGACCCGGAGAATATGTAGAAGAGGGAGGAGCTCAACCATAGCCCGGACCCGGAGAATTTGTGGAGGAGGGAGGAGCTCAACCATAGACCGGACCCGGAGAATATGTGGAGGAGGGAGGAGCTCAACCATAGACCCGGAGAATTGTGGAGGAGGAGCTCAACCATAGGCCGGACCCGGAGAATATGTGGAGGAGGGAGGAGCTCAACCATAGACCGGACCCGGAGAATATGTGGAGGAGGGAGGAGCTCAACCATAGACCGGACCCGGAGAATTTGTGGAGGAGGGAGGAGCTCAACCATAGACCGGACCCGGAGAATTTGTGGAGGAGGGAGGAGCTCAACCATAGACCCGGAGAATTGTGGAGGAGGAGCTCAACATAAGGCGCAACCATAGGCATATAAAGCAACCACATGTGTTGAAGAAACTCAAACGGGGATTCAACTTCGAGCAGACTTGGATACTTCTTGTGCAAAAGATGAAAACCATTGTCGCTGTCAACTTGGCACTTTTTTCAGGTAGGTAAACTATAGAGTGACCGGGAGTTTTGTCCCGAATTTCAATTATGTCTGTAGCATATATTATTTAAGTTTAAATAGCGATAGTTTCTATTTACAACATTAAGTGAAAATATGCACTGTTAGAAAAATCTGTAGAAATTACAGTATTACTGGCAGCTACTTGCCAGTAACTTACTGTAGATTTAAATTTATGTTATTTACTGGCAACAATTTGTTCAAAATTAAATGAACATTAAACATTAACAAGTCTTTATCTTTACAGAATAAAACTAAAATAACAGCCTCATGCAAAGCATTCTGGGAACCAAAATCTGAAGGAAAAAAACTGAAAAAGGTTGATGAAGATTTCTGGTTCCCAGAATGCTTTGCATTAGATTGTTATTTTATAATTTTATTCTGTAAAGACAAAGACTTGTTAATGTTTAATGTTCATTTAACTTTGAACAAACTGTTGCCAGTAAATAACATAAATTTAAATCTACAGTAGCCTAAGTTACTGGCAAACAGCTGCATAACTACAGCAATTTATTTACAGTGTGGATATTCTATTTATACTAGGCTATATGCAAACAAATAAGTATTTTCTTTGCAATAGGCTAGTAAAGTAGTAGAAGCTATTTATACGTAGCCTTACTAGTGGCAGATAAACTATACTTGATAGATAGGTAGCCTACGCTATATTAAACGCGAAAATAACATAGTGTGTAAATTATTAAAATTATTAAATGGATGCCGCCTTTATTATTAGGTCCCTAATCGTTAAACACTCTATTATTAAACACACGTTAGACACTTTATTTCCACTTTTCGCATATTTCCTTGATTATTATTGAAAATAAATGGCTTTCCGAGCTGATATGTGATGGGAAAAAGTAAAGCGAGTTCGGCAGAAGGCATTAGCCGTTTTATAATGTGTTTACTTCCACTTTGATTTGTAGAGTGTTTTCTTTTCCCTTTTAACATTCGCTCTTCGTCATGTATGTGAAGAGTGTGCTTAACTGAGAGGAAACATCTATAAAAGTCGTGGAACTACCAGTTCGTTTGGGTAGACTGGGTACAGTTGAGACACTTTTTGCATTTTGATTTTTCACACAAAAATAGATACTGAAAAGAAGTGAATTTCCACATGACATGCCACATGACATTTCATTAGCTTATAGACTAAGATATGATCAATCAATAATACCCACAAGTAGTTTATTTTTTCCACAATTAGCTCATAAAAATAAGGTGCTTTTTGTCTCAACCTTGTCTCAACTGTACCCATATGTGGTACAGTTGAGACAGTGCATGGTACAGTTGAGACACCCATTTCTAATGATGTAAAGGTAACTAACCATTCATTGTAAATATAAAAAATTAAGACAAATAAAGAAAATAACAATTCGGCAACATTTTTGTTTATTCAACCATTTGTATTCATTCATTTTATTTAAATTAGCACTGGTTAAAATTTATAAAGCAGGAACAAAATTTGAAACAATATTTATTAATAATACACAGTTTAAATATCACAAATATCAAATGTTATTTTCATTTGCGTCCTATGCTGGCTAATTACGGCGTTTAACCTGTTATCATAACACTGCACAAGCACAACTAAACAGTGTGTGACCTAATAGAACTCTATATCGGGGGTACAGTTGGTACACGTGTGTCTCAACTATACCCCGCTGGCCACCTCGCACATTTCTCTAGATTTTGCAATTACCTTGCATGACACAATACCATGAAATAGGCCTATGCCAGTTTTTAGGGCACAGAATAACGTTTGTGGTGATACTACCAGTTACTTTTAACAGTCATATAAGGATAATAAGCTATTCATTGTGGAGAGTGCATGAAGTGAACGTCCTACTTTAGAAAAAAAACTTTTCCCGATATCTTCGGATCGGAGACGCGTCCATTGTTCAAATTTCCCACGATCAAAGAGGACACTAATACGCATGTGCACAGCAAAAATCACAACTTGTGCTTGTTGTGAACGCAAGTTATTTAAGGTGTCTCAACTGTAGTCTCAACTGTACACAGTCTACCCTACTGTCTTGTATTCTTCATCTGGGCAGACCTCAAACTCACTGACAGACTGAGTGAACCAAAAGCATGCGGTTGTGAGATCCTTTATTTGTAGAAAACAGTGATTGACAGAGTGAACCAAAAGCATGCAGTTGTGAGATACTTTATTTGTAGAAATGTATTTATTTTTAGTGATTGACACAGAGTGAATCAAGCATATAACAGGAGGGGCTTTACATTCTCTACTGGCTGTAACGAAAGGACACCGTTTAGTTGTGTGGGCTTTGCAACCATAAAAGCAATACGGACAGTTGTTTTGTTGCTGTAACGTCAACACTGAAGTAGTATACTTTGAGCCAATTATGTTTATGTCTGGCTATTTATATCGCTACTACAGGTAAGTGGGCCGTTAATGGATCCGAAACTCGTATTAAACGGGCACAAGTGCTAAAACCGTAGTACCGATAATCTCCGCCGTTACAGGTGTTGTGTGCCGCTCTCGACCCGTCAGAGTTAAATTAGCACTGAATAGGCTCGTGTGATTTTGTTTCATGCTTCAGAATCTCTGTTAGCGGAACGTAGTGAGTGAGCATCGATAGCCTACTCTGGTTTTCACACACAGTGTTTTTTTTTTACTAAGGTGACCCTGCATTTGCTTAAGAACAGTTACAGAGATGACACGCTGTCATATAGTTGAAATGCATTATAATTCATTAGTTCATAGTTCTTTGACTAGCTTTCTTTTCTTTTCTTTTTTTAAAAAAAAACTAATGTTTCATTTAAACTATAATATCATCATTTTATTTTGATCTACAGTCTAATAAAGTTTAAATAAAAATAAAATTGTATACAACTGCGTCAGTTTCTGATTTTTTCTTGGTCTAAATAGTCTACATAATGAATAAAAGTCAAATACATAATGTCAATAAAATATTTTTACGTTTACAATATATTATTTCTCTAGACACACATTAGTTTCTAAAGTGCCACCACTGTAACCTTCTTGCATGTTGGTCTACATTAAAAACATCTGGACATGTACATTTTTAGGGGCTTACTCTGTATTGCAGTATTTGCCTGCCATTTCCAAATTTGGGTTTACAGACCGTGGTTTGGTTGGCATTTTCTTTTTCATGTTTTTGATTAACTTTGTTCTGATAAAACACCGTGTGGACTTGTTGTTTCGGCTCAGCCTTCTCTTGAGCAATATTGCTTCACTTTAAATAACTTTTTGAATGAATCTATTTTACTTTTTCTAAAGAAGCCTTTGTAATTGCCTTGTAACAATTGTGGACTGAAGAGTAGTGGGACAGGAGACTGGAGCTCAAAGAAGCTAAATTACCTTTAGTTATTTTGTTACATCTCTACCTGAGGCGGAAGGACTAAACAGTGATCCTGATTTGCAAAAAAATTATCGGCAAGAACAAGTTGCTTTAGTATCTAGGCATTTTATGGTCTCAAACATACAGTATATTTCTATAGTAAAATGACCTCTTATGTCAAAATATCACATGTGATTCATGACCTTTTTAATACATTCAGTTAATTAAAAAAAAGTAATGCATAATCAGGTTTGTAACCAATTACGGTGCTTCTGCCTCACTAACAGCTGTTGGAATAAGACAAAAACTTGGAAACCTGTTCTAAAGTGTAGTAAAAATTTCTTTCTTTCTTTCTAAACAGTCGCTGTGCACGTTGCTGGGTCCAAGTTCAAAGCAACTGAGGGACACAATGTTTCCATGCACTTCGAAACTGGACTGGAGAGAGTCGATGAAGCGAAAATAATTTTCAAAGGAGAAAACAAGGGAAAACTTTTGCTTGCACAGTACTGTTCCTCTGCCTCTTTTCCCATCTGTGACCCCATTGAAACATCTCAACATCTGCAAGTTAAAGGAGGAAATGTGTCCTTGATTCTTCTGAAAGTGGACATCTCCAGTTCAGGCCTCTATATAGCACAAGTCATCACTGATAATCGGGTGTTTGAGGTGACTGCTACGCTTGTTGTAAACCGTGAGTATATTACTATAATAAATCTGTTTGCCTGTAATGTACCAGAATCAAGATTATGAGAGACACAATATTAATGGTTATAACTGTGCTCATTAAGTCTTATTAACTCACTAAAATTCTTATTGACATTTACTTGAAACAGTTAAATGCTTCTCACAAAATCCTGAAAAAGATTGTAGTGAAATGTAGGCGTTGTTAATGATGTAAAGACTCAGGTGTGTGTCGCATTTGTTTGATCCACAGCATGAATTAGGGATGCGCCGATACGATATTTAGTACTATCCGTATTCTTGGATAACCGATCCAAATCTGATACTGTGTGTAATTTCACAGGAATTTGAAAATTTGTAAAATAATATCATTTAGTCAAGGTTTGCTAAACTTATATCTCACATTATTTTCCATTATATTTGTCTCAAATCGTTGATACAGCTCAAGTCGAGTATGTGCTTTTATTGAGAAATATAATAAAAGTGGATATTTAGTGGATTCCATTTAACACATAAAAGATTGTTCATCAGTTCCACACACACACAAAGTATGGATAGCCTATTCTACAATGATGATCAATAAAAAAAATCGGTGTCTGATCTGTGTCGGACGATATTCAGTATTATGGGTATCGGAATAAGATTGGGTTTGAAAAAAATATCGGTGCATCCCTAATTTACAGATTTGGAAAAAGGAGAACAAATATTGTTTGCCTTGCACTATTGCACTGTTTCTTGGATAATTTGCGTTTGAATCTGTTCAAACAAATCCTCTTTTGGCTTTGATTAGTAAAGAGCAAAAGCATGTCTGATAGTAACATTTGCTGAAGTAGGATTGGTCAGTAATGTTTTAGTGATAAAGGTCGTTTGACTTGCAGTTTATAATCCTCTAATTGTCTCTGTTCCTGTTGTCTCTTCCAGAAGCTCCAGTTTCCTCCAGTCCAGCTCCTCCACACTCCTCCTCCAGCCCAACACCTCTCAGCTCCTCTGACCTACACTGGCTTTATGCTGTAATTCCTCTGATTATTGTCGTCTCGGGGGGCGTTTGCTTCTGGAAACTCAAGAGGGCAAGTATTACTTACATTTATTCTTTTATCAATGGTTATGAGCAGCGCTGCACTTCTAATAAAGAAGTGCTAAACCCAGGATAGTTTAGTTGTCCTCCTGAGCTCTTCTGTATCACTAAAGGATGGGTATACTTCAGTTTCCACATCCAGATGCGTCTCACACACAGTCGTGTCCGCACAGCTTTCAAAGTATGCTTATTCTTGAACCCTCCTGATGACGAAAATTACATCATGCGGACGGTTGAAGTATACTTGAACCTTTAAGAGTGCCTCAAATACGATCCGAAACATGATCGTACACGCTTGTCAATCTGTGTCGAATAAAAGTGTTGGAATATTACAGTGACACTGACCTTTTTGTTCTGTTACCTGTAATGTATTTCTTTGGTTTTCATTTCATTACAAAATTTTCTTTCAATATACTTTATTGTCTTGGTTTTAGTGTATGCTGCATTTCCAAATCACACAAACAAACAATCAATCACATGTATCTCACCTAATCAATCCATACAGTGGAGCAGAACATGTAGACGGGCGTCATATTGCACAGCTAAAAAGGCCGCTGTTATTGCACAAATAACGGTTGCATAAACACCATGATAAGACCAGCAATAAATAACAATAACCAACAGTAAATAAGAATTATAATATAAAGTAATAAATAATATTAGATAATCAATGCAAACCAGAGACAATCATAGGCCTTTTTCCTTGCCAATCAAGAGTCTAATGGAGGCAGGTGTAACGGAGGCCAGCTAGTAGTCGCTGTGCGAGTAAACCTCACTCCTCTGATCTCAATAGGCGCTCTAGCGACAGATGCTAGAGGCTGCAGTCTTTAGCCTCCTTGTTAGAGCGCCTAACTCTCATGCCGGAGACCCGCACGGAGCGGGGTGTGAAGGACCTGGTGAGAGGGGTTAAATAGGTACAAAAGAGTTAAGTCGACATTTGGGCACTTTAGATTCTTTTAATTTCTCAAAAGTATCGTTAGTCAACTATGTTCGACCACTTTGTGACTATATGGGTTTGGGAAACAGTCGTGACTAGCTAGTTGATTTAGTATATAGTAGACTATTGTAGTTAAGCAGCGAGTTAGGGTGTTGTACGGGAAACACACTCCTGAACAGTATTTGAAGGCTACATTTTTAATGCATTATTTATGTGAAATTATCAATGGGATTAAAAATTCATGTTTTTTTTCCCCCCAAATAGTTAAAAATATAATAATAAAACATAAGTTACAATAGTTTTTGCTCTGGTGCCAAAATTGGTTCAGAGAACTGTGAAATTTGACTGGAAATGGTACCGAGTCTGACTACTGAAATTTTGGCCCCATGAATGTGAAACGTAGAGCTTTCTAAGCCTCTCTAGTTTTCTTTTAATAAGAGGCTTAATAACAGCCAGCTTGTAAGTTTTCGGTATGTATCCTAATGACAATGATGAATTAATAATATTAAGAAGAGGATCTATGATTCTTTCAGTAGTGTCTCTGGTATAGGGTCTAACATTTTTTATGTATTTGCATAATTAATTCTGAAAACTAAAACTAAAAACACGGCGCTCAAGTTAAATAAGTTCAACTTTTAAAAAACGCATTTCTAGACCATGCGTCCTGTGAACCAGCCCTTACTTTTTTATTATTTAGCCCTCAGTTTATTATTGTGAAGTTGCTTTGAAACCATTTCTATTGTATAAAGCTCTTAAAAATAAAGGTGACCTGACTTTCATGCATGTTTCTGATTTAGATGATTTAGCAAGTTTAGACAGTAAATGGAATTGTTCCACTAGAGATCTACAGAGCAGAATGGCAGATGTTCCTGCATGGTTTTCCCCATTGTTTCATAGCAACTGTGTAAACGGCACCTTTTATTTGGTTTACATTGTGTTTTTGTGTTGACTTGCAGAAGAGTAACACAGCGGATGATGAAGAAAAAGCCACAGAAACTCCTGCTGTCTCCAGGTATGAAGATCTTCACTTCACTATTGTCTTTTCAGGTCTTTTGTTGCATCTCATGACTTTTTCCATAAAGTAGGATATTTCTCTTTGCCATGTTGTGCCTCACTAAGGACAGTTTTCTGTTATTTTCTTCACAGATCCAGTGTCTCCAAAGAAAACAACAATTGGAAAAACAATTGCAGTGGCTGTGTAGCCGTCGCCATGAACGGCTGTGGAGAAAATGCTGAAGCTCTTCTTGCGTCTTAAAACACTTTAACCTCGTCAAACTGTCAGTCCAAATCCAATTTTTGTGCATATCCAATCATGTTTATTTATTTATTTATTTATTTATTTATTGATGTTTTTGCAGCTTTGTATCCAATCACAATGTGTGAATGCAGTGGCCAATGATAAGCATTTTAGTTATTAGCTTTGTTAATTATGAGCTCTACACACTTGTTTTAACTAACACAATGTAAATATGAGATTGGATTAGATTTTCTCAATGTTTAGATTTTTTTGCACCCTCAGATTCCAGATTTTCAATAGTTGTATCTCGGCCAAATATTGTCCTATCCTAACAAACCAAACATCAATGGAAAGCATATTTGTTCAGCTTTCAGATGATGTATACATCTCAAGTTCAAAAAATGTACCCATGTGACTGGTTGTGTACTCCAGGGTCACAAATATATAGTTTTCCCTCAGTCTGCAGCTGAACTGAAGTGACATGAGCTTTATTGATTATAAAGGCTGTGCTCTTTGCTTGCTTTCTGTATAACCCACTGTATGAAAGGAGATTTATGTCTATCGCTATATTTCCAGAATAAATATATCTTTTTGTAACCCTTTGGCGTTTTCTGTTGTCTGTTTTCTGTCTGGTTAAACTTCACTTCTCTGCTTCAGTAATCTATCATAAATGTTAAATAATACACATTCATTTATTTAGTGTACAGTTTAATATGACCGCATTTATTGATGCAATACAAATATGTGGTAAAAAAAAATCAGACTTGAACAGATTGAATTTGTATTTGAAACTTGTAAGCTGGTATTAATGTTAATAATCTGTTTTTAATTGTTTTAAGAAGTACAGTTATACAGTTTTTATTATATTGTTGAGATTGCAGGTTTGATGAACAAAAGCTTCTAACAGCAGATCTTCAATCAGATCAACACATGATTTATGTTAGGATATGCGCACTTGCAGTCTTTATAAAAGAATGGAAAATAAAATGAATTTAGTTATTTGGCCAAAACAGCCCAACTACTCGATGTGAATAATGGAGTAATGTTATGACAGGAGTGAACATCATATTTGGTAATGATCTTCCAAACCACAATGCCATGCAAAGAACAGGTTTTTCTTCAGCTTTCAGGTCGCAATTCATTTAAAACATATTGTAAAGGCCAGATAGAAAAGGTGATTAAAAAACTTGCTGAGTAGAGCCAGATCTGTTTCCATTCTGTTATTTTCAAGCATTGTTTTGCACATTTCACTCATATTTCCCACTCAGATGCTGTTTCCATGTCTTCCACAATCAGCTCCTCATCCTGAACGTGACGCATTTCATTTAACAATATGGCATTTAACCAAAACCTATATCATACTAAAATAAACCATTATATTGTTTTTTCCTCAGTTGATCCATCTCCACTCTCTTCCTCTTCCCAATTCTTTGTGAGAATGAAGAAAGAAAGAAATGGTTAATATGTTGTTTGTTTGTTAAAACATGAAAGAAAATGTGCTCATTAATGGTGATTAAAATACTTTATGAATTAGGCTGAAAGATGAGGTATGAATTAGAAGGTGTTTTGATCACATTTCTTATTTCGAATGGAATAACGAGAAATGAAAAGACGTTTATATGTCTGAGTTAATATGGTGTTCATGGAATCAAACTGCACAAGACAACATTTCACATCAACATGTTTGTTTGTGTAGTATTACAAAATTAAAGTTTTAAGTTCTACTTAATCTTGGAGTTTAGTGACTTTAAACCTTATGGTTTAGTGTATAAAGGTAAAACACAGGGTGGTTCCTTCACATTTGAAAAATTAATTTTCACTTTTGGTTGTTTGTTTAGAACTAATACTTTGAAGCTGATATTTTAGAACTATACAATTGCATTTTTTTTTACTTTAGAAATTATGATTATTAATTTCCATGAGTTTTTAAGAAATTAAAATAATAAAAAGAAATAAGAATAATTAAAATAGTTTAGAAAAATAAAATAAAATACAAACTGTCGGACAGACAGTGGCACAGTGCTCATTCAGTAAATGCATAGCTAAACAGATGTGTTTTGAGTCTGGATTTGAATGTGACTACTGTAGGAGCACGTCTGATCTCCTCTGGAAGCTGGTTCCAGCTGCGGCTGGCATAATAGCTAAAAGCAGACTCACCATGCTTAGAGTGAACCCTTGGTATTTCAAGCTGATATGATCCTAATGATCTGAGTGATCTGTTTATATTCAGTGAGCATATATGCAATGTATTGAGGTCCTAGGCCATTGAATGATTTATATACTAGTAATAATACTTTAAAATCAATCCTAAATTTAACTGGGAGCCAGTGTAAAGACCTGAGGACTGGTGTGATATGTTCATATTTTCTGGTTCTGCTCAGAATCCTGGCGGCAGCGTTCTGTATGAGCTGCAACTGTCTTATGGTCTTTTTGGGAAGTCCACTGAGGAGTCCATTACAATAATCCACCCTGCTGGTGATGAAAGCATGCACAAGTTTCTCTAAGTCTTGTCTGGAAACAAAGCATCTTATTCTTGCAATATTTTTCAGATGATAGTATGCTGATTTAGTTATTGCTTTGACATGACTACTGAAACTAAGGTCTGACTCTAGTGTCACACCAAGATTCCTGACTTGATGTTTAGTTGTTTGACCCCTAGAGTGCGTTCACCTTGAGAACTTCATTTTTGTTTCCAAACGCAATGACTTCAGTTTTGTCTTTGTTTAACTGAAGAAAGTTTTGACACATCCAACTGTTGACTTCATCAATGCATTGGCACAGGGAGTCAATGGGGCTGTAATCGTTAGGCGATAGGGCTAAGTAAATCTGTGTGTCGTCTGCATAGCTGTGGTAAGAGATTTGAGCCTTTAGGGACTCCGCATGTCATGGATGTCCACTCAGACTTATGGTCTCCTATACTCACATAATAACCTCTCCCATCTAAGTATGACCTGAACCATTTTAGGACTGTCCCAGAAAGCC